>NW_024423343.1:25405175-25648200 GCF_017311325.1 Ursus maritimus | reverse complement strand
AAAGAATTGTCCTCCACTTCTTGACTAGTTTTGCATGTTACACACTTGTTGGTAGTTACAGAAAATATGTTGGGGATAAATCCACATCAGTAGGTTTGCAGAACTGGAAACTTGCTTCAGAAATGTATTGCTGCAAATATTCCTCCTCTGCACGTAGAATGTTTGATGAGATACACCTTTAGGCCAAAAACTCTTTTTCTCATGATCATTAATCTCTCTCAATTTCCTTATGAGAAAATGATGCAGACAAATATATGTTAAATAACTTAGCTGCTGTGATAGAATGAATTCATGTCAAAGCTCCATTCTGGGATTTCTAGCTGACTTTCATAAACACAGCTATGTTTTTCATCCTCATTTGAAGAACAGTTTATATGTTTAATATTAAAAATTCCAATTCTGTTGATTGCTAAGACTTAAAACACATCAAAGAAAGATTACTCAGGATGCTTTGAGTCCTTCTAGGGAAACATTTTGTATAACATTTTACTTAACTCTTTATATGTCATTCATATGTGTAAGTATTACACATATGAATGATTTTGAATATTTAAAATATTTTTAAAGCCATAAATTATTTTCAACTGGCTTCATTTAGAATTTCCCTTATGCCAGTTTGAGAATGTAGATATTCCTTGAAGTAGAAAATTACATCAGACTTGAAATATAATTGCAAATAAAATTTGGAGCATATTTCTGCTGGTTAATTCAGTCTGTTTACTGTTTTGAAGTATAATACATTAAGTGTGTGCAAGAACAGTTGTCATACTTCATCTTGAAATTTATCAATATATTTAGGACATGTATTTACTGAGGAAATATGTTAATTTGGAGAATTTTTTTTATCGAAGTGTCTAGCAGTTTTTTTTTTTTTTCCATCCCCATACTATTTCTAGGTCAGGTGATTCAGTAAGGCCTCTAATTCTATTGGTATTAGAATATGACCTGTCTCCTGAACTTTGAAGCCGTGACTTTTCTTCAGAGAAGATAAGGAAAAGTGTCTTATCTTAAGTCTGGAAGAAACACGGAGTCCAGTATCAAGGTAGTGGAGTAGTTATTTTCCCAGACATACATAGCACAGAGTTTGCAAGCCTGAAGAAAAAGATTAATCTCCTTAAAAAAGGACTTTGCTAACTTGGGCCTGGACATGGCAATCCTGTTTCCAACTACCCTGTGTATAAGCTTTAACAGACAAAAGTTTGTTTACTTTGATTTTAATTTTCATCTTTTCCTAGCTGCTCGTATTCAAGATTTGGAAAAGAAGGAACAGTGGTGAGCTGGATTCTGGATTTGGATTCTGATGAGGCGTTCTTGAGAAATTTTATTATTCCTGACTTTTTAAACTTTTGTAACTGTAATATAACTTTGATCTGAGGCCTTACTTTTCTCTCTGTGGTTTAGTAATTATATTCTGATATTCCTACTGGGTGTGAGAGTAGCTATAGACTGATAATTTCATGAGTGTTTGAGGTTTTATTTATTTTAAAGCTTGCTCTTTTTGTATTATGCCTTACCTGTTCATAGCATTCAATATTAGTCTAAATTCATTTAAATGCAGTTTAACATGAATTTCTCTTTCATGTGTTTTCAGAAAGCATTTGTTTTCTAAAGAAATTAATGTGAGATTTCATGGTTTATACCTTATTTGGTCATACACGCAGTGGATATTTACAATTTTACTTTGTTAATTTGTTCAGTGTTGATTACTAGACCCTTTAGCCAAAATTGGCTGGTGAAAAAGTATGATTCTTTTTTTCCCTTGAGAAGTTGGATCTAAAGTGTTTCTTAGGGTGTGGGTCAATTTCTTTGGGATATGAAAGATGACATAAGGGTTTTCTATTTTGTAAGTTCTTTAACAAGTGATCACATTTCATCCTGGGAGAGCTGCTAGAGAGGGATATTGATTTGGCCTGTTATACTTGGGTCTTGTGGGTCTTGAGTTTCTTGGGCCTTCAGTTCTTTTTGTTATTCTTTATTATTTGATCTTGAGAGTAGGAAATGTATGTCATGTCTCTTTTAAAGAATAAACCTGTAAGGCTTTTCCAGAGTGAGCTTTTGGGGTTCAAGTCAGTACTTGAGTCTTATTTCTATTCTAGGATTTAGCACTGTGCTTGGCACAAAAGGCCTTCAATAAATGTTGAAAAAAGGAATTAGGGAGAATTAATTATCTCATAGGTCTATGTGACCCATGAGAGATCACAGCTGATACTACTTCCAACTTGTTGATGGAAAACCGAGACAATGAAGAAACTAATTTAGGATCTCATGACATGAATGAGGCATAAGGAGCCTAAAGCTGTGGAAAGGGGTATATATTGAATTTTCAGCTTTGCACTGTAGTCAGTAAGGAGTGTGGAGCTATTTCAGTGTATGAAAGAAAAGTATGTGAATAGCAACTTAAGTTTATGTTACAGTTAAGGTATACACGCAATTCATAAAGAAAGTATGATTTCACATGGCTTTGAAGGGTTAACAGGATATGGACAAATGGAGAAAATTAATCTAACAAACAATTGCCCTCAAATTTCTTCATCAGGTAAAATATTGCATCATCTTATGTTGGCTAAATGATTCACAACCTGTGTAATTAATTATTCCTCCTAGTTTTCTCAATCAGCTCCATTTTAGAGAAAACTTCAGTGGGCTTTGACACTGCGGGCAGTATGTCAGGCCACTGTGAGATCTGTTTACATATTTTAAATATATTGTTTTGTAATCGTACATTCCTCCTTTGACTTCTCTCTTTTCTTGTTCCCTGTACCCTTTCTGTCATGTTTTAAGTATTTTCTCTGGTGAAATCTGTGTGGCAGGATGAGGAACAGAAGGGAAACAAACAGCAGAGATGGAGAGCACTAAGTCACTTGGATTCTAGCCCATGGCTGTAGTTGAAGGGTGGGAGAAAAACATCAGGGTGGAACTGGACCCCTCTATTGAGTGGCTCTAGTCTCTGTCAGGAGTCGGGCCGGATCCTCAGTGTTAATTTCTTTTGTTTTATATTTGCATAGGACTGTGCCTTGATTTCTTATATTATTATTGTGATACAGCTGAAACTTCAGTGTTCAAGAGTCATCTTGGCTTGTTACCATACCTCCCCCACATCATGTTTGCCTAAAAGCTGAGCCAAAGACTCTACTTATTAACCCCAAGGACTGAAAAGAACAGTTAAAAAAATCTTGGTGCTCAATGGACGTATTTGCCAAGATTTTGTCAGTTGTTATGATAAAGAGCTTTTATTTTAATGTAAACATTATTTTAAAAAGCGCTTTTTCTTTAAAAGACTGATTTTCATTAAAATTGATTCTGGCCTCTAAGCAGAGAGTTAGCTGCAAAGACAATTTGCAAAAAATGCAGACAATTCAGGGCTTTAATTTTGGATTATTAAAAAAGTTTATTCTCAGATTTGAGTACTGGTTCTCAGTTCACTGTGGTATTTCATCTTGCTTTTAAGCATGATCAGGATAAGAATTGGAATACCTTCACAGTAAAGAAATTTTTTATTTTTCTTACCCTCTATATTAAAAGTAAAAGAAAATGAGAGAGATATAGCCTAGCAGATAACAATTCTTTTTTCTAGTGTCACAGAATGATCATTAGATCATAGGTGCTCTGATCTCCATGTGAAGGGGGATGTTAAACTACACTCCTGAAAGAACTTAGTTGATGGTTTCAGTAACTTTCCTCAGGTTTTAAGCCTTTAAAACTTATGTGAATATAAATATAAGACAAAAAATCATATCCCAATGAAAGGTCTGTCTTTTATTTAAAGGTTTATCACACAATAAATTTATCTAGAGGATATACAATTCTATTTGTGAATTTGAAGAAGAACTAGATATATTTTTGAGAGAATCCTTGGTTTGTGTTGGGAATAGCAATATTTTATAATTAAATAGGACCTTGTATCTCTCTTTGCTTTATTATAATAGGGAAATATTGATTAATTAATCAAGTACCAATTAATCCTGTTAATTAATGGTAGAAAAAGATACATTTATAGACAAGTGACTTTTGAGTCAAGGTCTTTAATAATTTGAGGAATGCAGTTACCATATTTAGTACAAATATTATTCTAACCTGACAGCTCTTTCTTTTTCCAAGTTATGTATTGGTGTACCATCCAGAGTAACTAACTAACATAATACTGATATTTCTTTCAATATACAACCTTATTTTCATTTATCTTACTTTTTACAATATGTCAAATCACTCTTTTTGTAGGATTTTTATTCTTACTGTTTGACCTCAGTTTCTAATCCCAGTCAATTAACTTTTAAAAGCAAATTTTTGGAACCTTAGCACAGTCCTCAACTTTTGAATGCTTAATCTATGCTTTTTTGGTCCATAAAGTTTTCAACAATGTCCTCTTGAAATAATCAGTTTCCTAATCCGAGTTCAGATAGCAACAACATTACTTATCTTCCTCTTCCTATCAGCTGAAGATGATCTTGATGAGGTCAAGTATAAGTTAAAAAAAATTGACATCAAATAAACAATACCAGAATAAAACATTTAATTCTTCAAAACCCAAGGGAGTGCCAGGAGTTAAAATCCAAGTAGGCACTTTTGACTGTTTGCGGAATTCAAGGATCAGGATGTTGGCTTATTTTCTTTATCCTTCTCTTCTTCCTTCCATTTTCCATCGCCTTCTTGTTTTTCTTTCTTCCCCTCTAGAGCATTATTTTTCAGCAAAATCCTCGATAAAATAAAAAAAGGCACCCTGTTTTTCAGTGACTCAACTCAAACATCTAATCTGGTGGAAGAAATAGCTGTATGGTCCATTCATGAGAATTTGCAATAATATTGAGGAAGATGGAACTTTATTGTTTATGACTGCAGTTTAGGAGGGCAGAATACATCTTCCTGGACCAAATTCTCCTGAAAATAGGAGGCCAGGGAAGAAATCAGATTTACTATAACAAACGTACTATAAAGGGGGTGGAGTATGAATGTGCGTGGGTGACCTGTTTTTAGTCAAAAAAAAAAAAAGTCTTCTACGTCATTTCAATGTAATCTGCTGTCCTTTACTTCATGAAGTCGGTAACTTCAAGACATGTTGCGTAACTTGCTCCTTTGTGATCCTCAAAAATGTTTAATTTAAAGAGGGTCCAATACTCTCCTAGCACATGACCTGGATTACCATAGATAACCCCTCCTCATGGCCAGCGTTGCTCTTTAGAGCCTTGCAAAATCATTTGTGTTTGCCTTCAACAAACGTTAAGAAAACAAGCCCATCAGAGCTGTTTGTTCTGTTCAGCACATTAGAAGATGATTTTGATGCAACGATAATTATTGTGCAAAAAAGGCTGATGATAAATTAAATTTTTTAGCTTAGAAATATTTCACTTTTTAGAATGACAGTTGCCTAATGATTTGGTCATTTTATTTTATGAAATTTGTGCTGTAGCCATGTTTAGGCTGAATTTTAAGAAAATGTTTAGGCCAACATTAAGTGTAGAGTTTGATTAATATAACCTATGTAGCTTGCTCCACAAATTGTGCCATTGTTTGCAAAATTATTTCTACTTAAAATGTAGTAATTGTTCAGAACTCATGTTCCTACAGTGATTTCTACTAAAGGTTTTAGTTCTAGTATTAAATAACTCAAAATAATGAGATGACTTTGGCTCATTTAGGTATTTATTTCTTATATCTATAAAACAGCATTTGGAAAGAGGATTTTAAAGATCCTTTCAGCTATATAAAACCATCTATCTACATACTTTTTTAATATTCTGTCTGAGGAGAACTTAGACAACATATTTAAAAAGTTTTTCAATTTCCCATAAAGCATCTTTTAGCAGAAAAGAATACTGTTTCCTGATATACAGTGTCTGATACATGGAAATTATTCAGTAAATACTTCCTGAGTTAGTTATTCTTTGAGCAATTCTAGGCTTTATAAGCAATCATGAAAATTCAATGTCATTAAATTATTCAGGGTCTGGAATAAGGAACTTCAAGCAATAGGATGTAAGATAGAAAAATATAGAATATCCTTTGCTATTTTGGGTAAGTCTAGCTGAATCAGTTAGCCAGTGAGAGGTATGGCTCCCTGGCCAATTGGTTCTATCAGATAGATTACTGGAAAAAATGTATAGTTTTACTTCTATGTTACCTTAGTTATTTCTTATATTATTTTAATTTTAAACATGAAAATAAATCAGAAAAATTATGGATACTTTCTTCTCATTATTTGATTTCTATTGAAGTTATATTTTACTAATTTCCCAGTAACGTCATAATATCATACCTCTACAATCATGCAGTCTTCCTGTGAAATTGGATCTTAATTTGCCTACCCTTTCTAAGTCATTTCACGTTGTTGCCTCTGTTTTCCTCAGATATAATTGACATGCTAGAAAGAGGATGGACATTGGCTAAGAGCTGAGTTTGGATCTTGGGTTTGCAGCTTGTTACCTGTGTGATCTTGGGCAAGCTACTTAACTCTCTGGGCTCACTCATCAACTTTGTGATATAGGGGTAGTGTTCGCTGTGTTCAGTACAGAGATTGCTTTAAAGATTAGCAAATAATGTGTACCAAATACCTAACTCAGCACTTAGTAGGTGATCCACAAATGGCCAAGTATTTCAACTTTCAGGCAGGATCATATTTATCATCATTGGAGCCATTAAAATGGATTTATTTAAATACCTATTTGCACTTACTGACGTAATAGCAAGCATGTGTATATCTCTCTATATAAATATAGGTATATGCTAATATATTGTAGTTATAAATTCCAATGTTTTAACTTCTATTGTAGAATTTTTCTGATTTATTACCCACTAATTGCCTCTTTTTGGGGGGGGCATTCAAGAAGATTGGAAAATTTCAATTAGGAATCCTGCATGACATGATTTTAAATTTAATAGTCATCTTATTGTCAAAATTCCATTTTTAGTATTTTAAGTTATTTAATATTTAACTTTCTAGTGAACTTTGAGTTTTTTTTTCTTTATTTCACTCTAAATTCTTCCATGTATGGCCTTAATAATAACAGCTTACTATAACTAACTAGGGGGAGCCTGCTATGCTTTATGACTGCTACATATGCTTTTTGGCATATTTCCATATAATATACAATATATAATCAGTCCTTCACAGCTTTTATTTGCAGTTAGCTTTTCTTCCTCTTTTTGGACTGACTTACACTTGACCTCACTTTGCTCGCACTTTACTCTGTTTGTGTTTGGCTACACCTTTAATTTGCCAAGGTCACTGGGAATTCTGAATCAACTTCCTAAGGCATTGTCCACTCTGTTCGCATCCCACAAATACATAAAAAAGCTTGGTTTACTCACTGGCTAATTCACTATGTCCTCTTATGTTTATACAGGTTCTCCAGCAGATGTGTACGCACCTAATCCTGGTCTAGAATCTGTACTCGGTGCTCTTGAATTAAGGTAGATTGAATCTGAACATTTCTAGTCAGTCTAATAGTTATGACTTTTTTTTTTAAAGGTAGGAATTAGTATGACAAGATTTATTCCTTATAAATACACGTTGCTTGTGTAGATTAACCGGTTCTCTTTAAGGTACTTGCAAGTAGGGTTTCATTTATGATATCTTTTTTATTATCCTAAGATATAAATCACATGTGCCCTGGATTTTACATGTGAAACCATTTTTACAAAGCCTCTTTTCCAGCTTCATTTTGCACCTTCCTTTGTATCACTTCAATCTTTATGTTTTCAAATGTTAGATTGATAAGCGCATTCATGAAAACTGGTCCCTCACTCTCTATCCCTCTAAATGCCAGGTGGATCTTAATGGATGTGTCTCACTTGATTGGATATCCAAGACATCTGATTTTTAAAAACTCCATCATCTAATAACCTAATATCTGTCTATTGTTGTTATTGGTAAATCCTCTCTTTGCCAAACTTTATTTTATCTACCAGTTTATTCTGGTTTTTGTGATGGGAGAAAGTATATGCCTTTTATGCAGGTACAAATCCACATCACTTCCCCTGAAAGAGTAGCCTTTTTAAATCCATATCCTTACTTGTGATGGTGTTCCTTGCTATATTAGGCTAATAAAAATCAGAATTGAAACATAATAATCATTTCTACCTTTTACATTCTACTTTCTGGCATTCTTACTCAAACATAAAATAGAACTTTCTCTTTTGGGGGCGCCTGGGTGGCACAGCGGTTAAGCGTCTGCCTTTGGCTAAGGGTGTGATCCTGGCGTTATGGGATCGAGCCCCACATCAGGCTCCTCCGCTATGAGCCTACTTCTTCCTCTCCCACTCCCCCTGCTTGTGTTCCCTCTCTTGCTGGCTGTCTCTATCTCTGTCAAATAAATAAATAAAATCTTTAAAAAAAAAAAACTTTCTCTTTTGGAGGTGTTACTTCATCTTCTTTTACTCTGAATTTGTTTGCTCTGCAGACATACCTCGCCTCTTGCTTTAAAATTGTTTCTTCGAAATAGCCTGAACTTCTTTATTTCCTTTTATATTCATTGACATAATTTTGTTTCTGCTTAAATAAGTGTAATTGATCAGGCAGGAACTCAGTACACAAGAATCCATTCATTTAGTCAATCATTTCTCCAGAAGCACCTCTTGCATGCTTGTTCTATTAAAGACTTTTTGATAGATGTATCACTTTCTTAGCATTACCTTTGATTCATTACCTAGCAAGACACACTTCAAGAGGGCAATTGGCAGTTTCTGTAGTTTTTAAGAAGAAATTACTAATACCATTATTTTCTTTATGTTCCAACACTTGCAGCCTTTGCTCTCTAGGATGAGCTGGTCTCATTTCTTCCAGTTGGTAGCAGATCTCCCCTTGTTTATGTCAGTGGATCATCCAAATGAAGTAGATACTGAAATTAGTACAAATACTAATATAGGCTGTCAATCAGTGTTACTTGATGTTTCCCTTTAAGAAATATTCTTGATCTTTAACATGAACGAATTTAGTGATGGGAACAAAAAGATGTAAAAAAGAAGAAATAGTACTTACAAAAAGCACATGAAACTTTTTGACCTCACTAGTAATTTAAAATTTAAATGAAAACAAAATACCGTTTTCTGTGCTTAGATAAACAAATGAAAGATAATGCCTAATGTTGGCAGGGTGTATTGAGAGGGACACTCATATATTGCAATTGGTATGTAGATGAGTATATTCTTTCTGGAGAGAACTTGGGCAATAGTGACAAAAAATGGCAATATTGATATGCATTGTAGCAACAATAGAAGCAATGAAAATCCAATATTTTATAGCTCTTTCGATTAAAGTTTTAAAAGAACATGTAATAACATTGAACGTACTCTTGATATAATATTACCTCACAAAAGCATAATGCAAGTTGATCACAGTTTCAAAACTATGACCTTACATAGGAATAAGAAGAAAGTACAATAAAATGTTACCAGACTTTATGTTTGGGGAGTGGACTATTATCTATTTTTTCATATTAAAAAAAATTTAAAAGATTAAGTGAAAATAAATATCACTTAGTACTTGATATAGTACCATTTTTAATACCAGATATCCCAAAGACAAATTTATCAAATTAAATGCTCTTAGGGATTTGGAAGCCTGAATTCTTCCATTCCTCTTAAGAAATGATAAATAATTATACTAGTTAAGGATACTTTTCTCTTTCTCTCTCTCTTCCTTCCCCTCTTTTTTTCTTTATTCATATCCATATATCTATATCTCCACAAGGCATTTTCCAATTTATGGAAGAAATAAAATGCTTTCTCAGCATTAGATAAAAATGTTCAAGAATCAAAATTCAACAAAATAGAGAAACATTTGGTTTTAATGATATTTAATTTTCTATATGAGACTGTGCAGGGGCAAGTAGCCCAATGCTATAAACAGCAATAACTATGATAAATGTATCAATAGAAAAGAAGGGCTGAATTTATATAAAATATTTTTCTTTTTGAGTGAGTGACTTATAAGATTAGAGGATTTGTATCCTGGCTCATACAAAATACATTTCAAATGCACAGATTTCCCCAGGCCCCTGTGTGTACACGCATGCATGCCTGTCACCCTGCTTAGTTGCGCGCAGACAGCTTTCATGAGGGAAGGGCCAGGTAAATGCTATCAGAGGGAAAAAAAATCATTCCAACCTGAAAAATACTTTCTTTTGAAATGCTTTGATGAAATGTCTTTCATAAAAGTATAATATTTCCACTAAATTTTTCATCTCTAGCTTTAATGTTTGCTACCAATCAGCTCTTATCATCTCACCCCTTTGATCTATCCTGATGTAAACTCCCTCACTAACAATCTTTTCTTTTTTTCTTCAGTTTGGTTGTAGATTTCTGTCTATCTGGAACACTCAAATCTGAAACTACTTACCATTTTATTTATTGGTCTTTCCAATTCCCAAGGTGATTGTAGAATCATGATGAATGATTGAATCTTCTAAGTCTCTAATTCAGAATACTTAAAAAAGTTTCTAAATCTTCTGTCTTTCTTCTTTCATTTTGATGGAAACATGGACCAGAGCCTACATCCAGGGCCTTTTACTGACCCAAATGAAAGCCCATTACAACTCTCAGGCCTACATTTTTCTTTAGACTCTAGAGTCATGGAATTATATCCTAAAGTGGTAGACATCTCTCTGGAAAACCATGTTTAGTTCATCATGCTGTTATAAATGGTTATGAAGCTATTTACTACTGTCTTTTCCTTGTTCAGACTCTGAAGTCCTCAGTACGCCAACTGTCATATTCAATTGAAGTGGACGGAAAGAAGGGAGAAAATATACTACAACATTTACTGCATGAGTACTTCTTGGGTAATGGGACTATGACTGATTTAAATTTATTTTGCATTTAAAAAATTTTCGTAGTAAGTATAAATATATGTCATTTTTCTAATTAGAGAAAGATAAGCCTCACTATATATCTATATTGATACCAATATTGATAGTGATATATATATATATATATATATATATATATATATATATATATATATACAGAGAGAGAGAGAGAGAGAGAGAAAGAGAGGCAGAGAGAGAGACACACACACACAAGGGGTGAGACCAAGGCCTAATATAGAATTAGACTAAGCCAGTAAGTAGTAAGTACTGTTTTTAAAGTTCTTTGTACTCTGAGTTGGGAATATTTCTTCTATGAGTTTCAATGTCCTCCAATTCATTTTTTTCCAATTAATTCTTTCTTTCACACAAATTCCATCTCTGTTCGAAAACTTCCATGACTACCATGAACAGTATTTATGAATTAAGGCCAACCATTTTAAGGCATACAAAGTCTTCCATGTTTTGGTTTCTGTTCACTTCCCCACCCTATACCTGCAGCTAGGCTTTATCAGACTGTTTCAGCTTTTTTTTTCCCCTCCCATATACCATATGATTTTCATGTGTGTGTGCTGTTGCTTATGCCATCCCTTCTGTTTTTTTCCCCCTTCATCTACTTGCATCCTTCAGGATAACATAGTTCAGAATAGCATAATCCCATACTTAAATTTTACTGGACATGAGCAAGTAGATTTCTTTCTTTCTTTCTTTCTTTCTTTCTTTCTTTCTTTCTTTCTTTCTTTCTTTCTTTCTTTCTTTCTTTCTTTCTCCATTGCATTTGGACACATTACCATAACATTATTTATTTTAGTAATATTTATATACACTAAGGTGAGAATATTTTTTCAGTTTTCTGTCACCAGGGACCATGAAGTACTTAGGCTTCAGAGAATGTTTATACAAAATGCATTAAGTAAGACAGAAGATTGAATTTAACTTTGTTCCTTTTTAAAAAAACAAAGTCATCCTCACTCCCCCAGTTCCGGCACTCATCCTATGCACGTGAAGTATATAATCTCTGTGCCATTCTATGCCATCTTTTCCATTATGGGAAGCCCTGGGAGAGAGCTTTCATTTCTTGGCCTCCTTTGCAGGGCTACCAAAGGATGATGCTACAGTGCTTTCTGATCTACACAGACACATGACTGACATGAGCACTTCTTTTTTTTTTTTTAAAGATTTTATTTATTTATTTGACAGAGATAGAGACAGCCAGTGAGAGAGGGAACAGAAGCAGGGGGAGTGGGAGAGGAAGAAGCAGGCTCATAGTGGAGGAGCCTGATGTGGGGCTCGATCCCAGAACGCTGGGATCACGCCCTGAGCGGAATGCAGACGCTTAACCGCTGTGCCACCCAGGCGCCCCTGACATGAGCACTTCTAAAAGCCAATGAGACCCTTTGCCTACCTGATTAAACATGGGATTGAAGGGCTACGTGAATCCATTTAGACTTCGTTGAAGCACGAATGCTCAAGAATTTTATAAATGTAACATTTTAAAAACTAAAAAAATCTTGACTTAGGAATAGTATATAAAAATCAATGCTTGCTCTTGTTTCATATGCTTCTTATGAATCTTATAACTCTTAAGAGAGATATATAAACAGGCTGCTTTGCTCCAGTTGTGTTTTACTTAATATTACTGATTGCTTTAAAATTTGGAATACAAAACAATGCGATAGTAAGAATCTAATATACTACTTTATTAACTCAAAAAAGAACAATCTATATTTCTGGAGAAAATTCATTCTGATGTAATTTTTACTATATGTGGTTTGCATCGTCTTTTTCTAAGCAGAGAATGGTAATTCTTCAGGTTTCTTTGGGAATCCAAAATCTCTTTTGTGACAAATTAGGCATCACATCTAACACAAGTAAAAGTCTTTGATCTTTGGCATTATTAGAAAGTTACTACTCTTTACGGTGCGATTCCTAAGGTTATCCTCTGTGTCTAGGTCATTCTATTCAGCTGCATAAGCAGTTCCTTTGATGGATGACTGGTTTTCTACCACGCTAGCATTATCTCAGCAGGAGAAGGTAGTGTTTGATGTGTTGCAATTTGTATTACATGTCCATGGAACATCTCCGGACATTACCTCAGGAGGAGGGGTTAAGAGAAGGAGGAGCTGTGGCTGAAGACATTTAATGACAGAATGAATGGAAATTCAAAGATTGCTGTGCAGTCAGCCTTCAACACCGGACTGCACCCACCATCTTTCTCTCACATTAATTTTAAAAATCTCATAACAAAATTCTCATAAATATTATATAATTTTATATAATTTTAGCCACAAATCAACATCTTCAAAATGACGAGGATTTTGACAGCTTGCAAAGTGGTGAAGACCCTGAAGACTGGGTTTGGTTTTACCAATGCGACTGCGCACCATCAATGGAAATTTTCAAGACCTGGCATCAGGCTCCTTTCTGTCAAGGTACCATTCCCATATTTATTGTTTCTGATAAAATTATCTGGTGTGTAGTTTAGCATGAAACAAAGGTGTTAGGAAGCAAATAGAGATTTGCATGTAGTTCTGAAGTGCTAATTTATTAATATTGGCTTTAATATTGAATATACTGGGTCCAGTAACTTTCATTTTCAACTGTTTTGAGTAAAATTATGGCAATTTTCGGGGCGCCTGGGTGGCACAGCGGTTAAACGTCTGCCTTCGGCTCAGGGCGTGATCCCAGCGTTATGGGATCGAGCCCCACATCAGGCTCCTCTGCTATGAGCCTGCTTCTTCCTCTCCCACTTCCCCTGCTTGTGTTCCCTCTCTCACTAGCTATCTCTATCTCTGTCAAATAAATAAATAAAATCTTAAAAAAAAAAAATTATGGCAATTTTCACCCAACGTCAAGAAGCGTTGCAATTCCTGTGAATACGTAAAATGCAAGTGTCCTGTTTAGGAAACAATTACTTTTAAAGGCTATCAGGGTTCTGTCTGTGCCCAGTCACTGCTGCACACAGTTAGGGTTCAAACATGAAGTTGCTTCCATGTTCATGAGCCACAGCACAGAAGGCAATGTGTTAAGCAATGCTTTACCTGCTCGCTGTAAAATTTTCTCTTTTGAAATGTCATTTTTTTAGGAAAAAGTTTTAAAAGGAAAATATCTACATAATTCTGATATTTGCTAACCATGATGTAGACCTTGTCTTTACTTTTTTCTTTACTTTTGTCTTTACTTTTTCCCTCTTAGTCCTTCCCTTAGGAGTCCACTTTTATTATTTTTATTTTACAGATTAAGACATTGAGGCAATTAGCGGCTGATAATTCTGTCCCTCTGAATGTATCTGTAACTGAAAAGCAGGTCCAGGACAGAATATGAACTGTTGTTCTTTCCCACCCCCACCACTGGATTATGAAATTCCAGTAGGAACTTCTGTTCCTTCCTATAACTTTATGAAGGCATTTATTACCAGAGAAATCTGAAATTACTCCATGGGAACTTTGCCATTGAAAAACCTTTTTAGTGAATATAAAGTTTAAGTAATCACAATAGCTTTAAATAGATTGCTTCTTTAGTAGTAAGAGCTATAAAAAGTGAAGTAGAAAAAAAAACACCAAACAACCTCTATATGTTGATGTAAAAATGGTCCTAATAGTTTTGAGTTTTCTGCTAACACTTTGTATGCTCACTGGGTTGACTAAAAATCCTCCAAATGCTTCTACAGCTTCTATTGCTTAGATTGCTCAGGATTCAGTATGATATTTAGCCCCCAGTGACATCTGTAGGGCTAAGCAGTGCCTGTTGACCTTGTGGCCTCCAGTGACAGGGTGGGGAAAGAATAGGAATAAAAGGAAAAGAAGAGAGAGGGAGAGAGAGAGAGAGAGAGAAACAGAGACAGAGAAATAACACAAGATCTCAGGTGAAAGTATCAGAAACTACCATTTTAAATTAAGAAACCTAGAAACAACCATTTTCTTGGATTCAGTTTAATTGTAACAAGAGAGCCAGAAAGGAGATATGTTCTAAACCATCATGGAAGATGCAGCGACTAGATACAAACTGTGAGAGTGAATATTGGTTTTAGTTCAGTGTTAGTAATATCTCAAGGGTACTCATATATCACTGCAGAGAGAATAGATAGTAATGAAAGTAATATCATTTACAGTTAAATGTGTCATCTAAGACTGCAAAGTGTGTCCCTTGGAATATCTTTTTCTTCTTACAAAAATAGGTAGGCAGGGATAGGTGTACCTCCATCAGACACCAGAAACAGAGAAATTTGAGCAACTACTTAAAATGGCATAGATATGACTGAGATTAGGAGCCAGTTCTCCACGATTGTAATAAGTGCTCTATACGACCACAACCACAACCACAATGAAATGATTTAATTATGTGGATAGACTACAGTGAAAGTAGTTCTTCTAGCTCAGGGTGGCATATATATTTTAAAGGTCTGCCAAAGTGCATATCTAAGAATGACAAATTTGTAGGAGGAATAGCCATCATTTCATGATGTAAAAGTCATTACTCACACTCAATCATTACTGGCCAGAGTTTTGGAGGAAAGCCAGGCATGCAAAATAGAAGTTCTTGAACTTCACAATAGTGAATTAAAATTCTGTACAGCAGTCCAAGGGGACTTGTGTTTTATTCACTTATTTTGGAACAGTCCTCTACCTACTTTTCTTCCTGCCTTCGTTTTTATTTTTTTTTAAAGATTTTAATTATTTGAGAGAGAGAGACAGAGAGAATGGCAGAGAGCACAGGTGGGGAGGAGAGGGAGAAGCAGGCTCATTGCTGAGCAGGGAGCCCAATGCGGGGCTCGATCCCAGAACCCTGAGATCATGCCCTGAGCTGAAGGTAGCCACTTAACCGACTGAGCCACACAGGCACCCCCTGCCTTCACTTTTAAAACGTAACTCTCTTATAAAGTTATATGCACATTTCTTCTTTTTAGATGGACATCACCTAAAAATTATTAGGATGTGGTTACATAATGGTCAGTGAAGGGAAGTAAGAGTAGTCACTAAAGGTTAGTGCATTATAGCTAGTTATAGCTAGTAAATAGATTGCAGAAGATACCCTGTGGGCAGATCTATAAACATTGCCCTATAAATTACTTGCCTTTTCAATGGCTTTGGAGGTCATTATTCTTGTCCCATTGGTGACAGGATGGGCTTGACAACAGCAGTGACGCACTTGTACTTTTATGTGTCTCTTCCTTGCGTATTTGTTTGTGGCCAATATTTACAAAGTGTACCTTGCCAATAGACACAGTTGTATTTCTCTTATAGGGAAGAGGAAAGAATTTCAAGGTGCTCTACATTTAAAGGAATTAGATATCAAGGATATACATGATCAACAGCTGTATCATATGGAAGTTTTGATCTTTTTTTTTTAGCGTAGAAAATGTTCAGTGCTCAATATTATATTCAGCCAGTTCTAGCTGTGCAGTGGAAAACACACTGGGTGGGGAATAAAAAGATCTGGATTCTAACCCCTCTTATGCATTTTTAATACTCTGAACTTGGTAAAGTCACATGTCCTCTATGAACCTAAATTTTGTCATCTGTAGTGTAGAAATAATTCTTGACTTACTCAAAGGATTGTGTGACTATCACATATAATTAGTGTTTAAAAATCTATAAAATAATGGGGCACCTGGGTGGCTCAGTCAAACATCTGACTTTGGCTTAGGTTATGATCTCAGGGTCCTGGGATTGAGTCCCATCTCCAGCTTGAGTCTGGCTCCCAGCTCAGCAGTGAATCTGCTTGTCCCTTTCCCCCTCCTTCTGCCCCTCCCCTGTTCACGTTCTCTCTCAAATAAATAAATAAAATCTTAAAGAGAATCTATAAAATACCATAAAAGCAAACCCTGGATACTTAAGATTTTATTTATTTATTTTAGGAGAGGGAGAGAGAGCAAGAGAGAGAGCAAGCAGGGGTGGGTATGAGCAAAGGGGGAGGGAGAGGGAGAATCTGAAGCAGACCCCACACTCAGTGCAGAGCCCAACATGGTGGTCCATCTCACAACCATGAAATCACAACCTGGGCAGAAATCAAGAGTTGGACATTTAACCGACTAAGCCACTCAGGCACTCCAAATCCCGGACACTTAAAAAAAAAAAATTCTGTCCTATACATTTTAGGAGAAGGACTTAGTAGACAGATCACAGTTTCTTCATGTTTTTCATGGACTACTTATTTCAATGACAAAATGTCTGATGCAAATTCTCAAATATATATAAGGATTTTTTTCACCTTTGCCTTAATAGTAAACATATCTCTAGGAAGCCATATCTATATGGCTTACAGTAAATTAGACTCAAGAACTATGAAGCCAATGATCTTTACTATTTTGAATTCAATTCCAAAAGTCAGGATGTACATCTTAATATCCTTTTTAAAGCTTCTATCCTGGGAGTATACAGGAAGAATAATAAGTGGAAATAAATGGTTAGTAAGTGGATAGTCTCTGATTTCAAGAAACTTATAAATTTAAAAATTCTGAATTTGTAAGTCTTGGAAAGTCATCAAGACTAAATAGTTTAATTTTTACTTGCAAATGAATTTGGAAATCAAAGGTATTAAATTGAAAAGTTTAAGTTCCTAATAGAAAGGGTTCAATAGGTACTGCTTCTAACATTAATCCACTTGGTTTTCAAAACGGTGACCTGTACTACAATTAAGCCAGGAACCTAACAGTCCAAGTGTCCTTCTCTCTGGTACTTCAGATACAGTTGAGCCCTAGGACTCATTATTCCTTTTGAATGGTTTTCATTTTGTAAGATTTTTATATTCTGTTTCCAACATAAAACTACCTATTTAGCTCAATCTTGAGGAGCTATTGTCATTTGATTAGAAATTGGCAACTACAAAAACTCCTACAATTAGAATCATTTAGTTATATTGTAGTAGCTTTAAAGACATTCACAGGAAATGGAGTTCATTATTATATTGGAACTTCTTTGTATATATTAGAAGTGGGGGTAGGGATAGGGTTATCATACACTTTCAAGAATAACTATTGTATTAGACCTTTACTATGTATAGATATGTTTTTAGGGCTGGATTTCATCCAAGATGATGCAAATGTTGGAAAAAATAGAGTATGTTTCAATCCCAAATGAATGGTTGGGTAATTAGTCTCGATGATTAGCAGTTTCGTCTATTTTGGGTGAATATTTCTTTGATTAGGAGGTAGCCTCCCTTTTGACCATTTTTGTTTATGTACTCTACTTTTTATATCCCACTGCCCCTTTCTAAAGTACAGACTCATTTGTTGGTCATCAAGAGTGCCTTGTCATTTTGAGCTTCTTGCCATATAACTGTTGAAAAAGCGATAGTCAAACAGGGCCTAGATGAGGGTAGGGCAAGTGAGACACTAATTGAAGGAGGCCATCACTAGCAGGGCCATAATGTGCCTCCTTCCATGTTGCCCGAAAGGCATCTCACTCACTTTATCTGAGTCCTAGCCCTAGGTAGGAAGCTAAGAAATCTGGCGAGGGAAGTGCCAGAGGGAAGTGTAGAAATGGTGTGAGTCTTGGACTCCTGCTTCCTTCTCCAGCTGATGGAGATTTGAGTTTCCACCTGACCATGCTTAGCAGAATTACTGATCGAGTAGAAGTGAATTTAGGTTCTACTATTGTGGAAATAAAGCACATTCCTTTGCCCTCACATCTTCATTAAACCTTTTTCACATTTCTGACTTGTACCAAAGGCTGGGGTATAGTAGGGAGTTTTCAATATCTCTTAAGCAATGGTCATGCCAGAGCCTACTTCAAGGCTTCCGCAGTTTGCTACGCAAGACTGAATGTCCTCGATGGGACTATCATTTTCTAGGGTACTTTTAGTGACTGAGGCCTGGAAGGAAGCTACATGAGCCAGCATCAGATCTGGTTTGGGACTCCTTAGTCCTAATACCTCTAGTTTCCACTTGACTTTCTTCATCTGGTCTAAATGAATTCAACTCTCAAAATATTTTCAAGACTCCTTTATTTTTTTTTCTTTTTTTGTCAACTTACTAAATGTCATATATCAATCTTTTATATTTCACAGGGAGATAGATCACTGGTTAACATGAAGTTCTAACAGATGAATCAATAGGGTCAATGTACCACCAAGAATTTTACTGAATAAGTTTCATTTATGATGTAGGACTAAATAAAACCATATTAATTTATTACCGTAAAATAAAAATTAGCTACAATATTGGAGATCTCTCCCAGATTCAGAACAATTTTAGGAGATGGGAGATGCTCATTAAGGTACTTGTTCATACACTTACACTCTGTGAACATATTTTGTAATGGAATTTTTCTAAATAATATATTTTATTTATAATGAGAAACATAACTAGAATAAAAATTACTTATGAATCTGACTCATTTGTTTACAAATGTCCAAAACAGAGAAGTATTCAAGTGAATTAATTTTGTGATTCCCCCCCCCCAACAATGGCTTATGTTTAACCAAAGGCAGATAACTTATTATTAATGTAGGACGTTGTAAGGCTGTTAACTTAGGATGTTGTAAGGCTTAATTGATTACTGCTGTTACAGTACTTTTAATTTTTGAAGTGTTAGACATTATAACTGCAGAGAAGTCTCATTAAATATTCTACACTTAGAAAATGTGCCTTAATTCTGCATTTTAAGTATCCATATTTTGATAGTACTACTCCGAGAAAGAAAAAATAAGGTTTAATTTACCAATAAAGAACACTTTAAGATTTTAACTTTTACCGTATTATCTATGCAATAATAACTGAAATAAATTCTGGCTTTAAGCTTCTTCCTTTCTAAAGCTTGGTTCAGATTTATTTTATTTCTTGAGAGGATGAGTACTGATGTAAACTAATAGCTAAGAAACATCAGGTAAGCCAGAAATCAAATATGTTATATGGCTTAAGGCCTTGGTGAAAATGGAAATAAACACATGGGGCTTCTATTTTTTCTAATATACAAATAATTTACGTAGTCAAATGATTTAACAGCAATACAGTCAGATTCCCAGAGTAAATCATTTTCATTTCTACTACTAGCAACTATAATGTTTTATATTCAAATCTTTTATGGAACTTATTTGCCTAATTAGCTTGAGCCTTTACATCCAGAACATTTTACCAGTAAATTCTCATACCCAGGGGAAAAAACAATGCAGTTATTCCCATTTCACGGATGTTTGAGTGCTAGAGTTAACACAAAGACACATGGATGTCTGTTTTTGTACAAATGAAGCATAACCATAGCAAATCTGGTTAGAATTTTAATTAGGCCCAAGCACCACATGGAATTTTTTAATTTGGCATTTCATTTACTGTGCTTATATACTTGAAGCCATCATTGTTGTTTAACCTGGCTTCAGAATGCTCTAAATCATTTTTCCTGCTGTAATGTTATTGCTTATCAAGAGCCCATTTATTTACTATACTTTATCCCCACATAAAATAAATTATATATATTTTTCTTTCCTTTTTTCTCCTTTTCTAGTTGCATTTTGAGAACAGATTGTTTAAATCAAAGAATCAGTAAGGATTCTTGCTTTAATTAATAATTCTATAAATAGGATATTTTAGGGCAGTGCTATTTATAGTTGATATATTTCTTCCACTTCAACCAAAATATTGTCATGTATTATAACGAAACATGCTGTTTTTCAATTTTCAATTTGTTTCTTTCTCATACAGTCTCATAAGCTTCATATATGCAGAAATCTAATGTGATAGGTGTTTACCACTAGCAATTCTAGACTGCAAGAGAAGTCTCATTTTGACTTGATTTCACTGTTGCAAACTAATAGATGCAAAGAAAACTGCTTCAAAGTAAAGGACCAAAATCTTCAAAGTTAGCCCAGGATGATGCTGGGATGTGGGATGATTAAGGAATGAGTGGAAGACTTTTTATAACATAATACTGAATGCGAAGGAAAAGCCTAAAGACAGTAATGAACCCTGGGCTCTTTATAAAAACTTTTATAGGTTAAATTATAAATTATGCTTGAATTTTGACTTACTTCCTAAGCCTAAGCCCTCTAAATCAGTTGAGCATAGCACCAGGGACACATTTTCAAAGCTTTTTGAAGGAGAATTTAGCTGTGTGACTCCTATTAATAGTTGTTGCATTGTTCTTATCCTGGAAAGTGCTTTGAAGCATCTACCCTTTTAAACCTGATTTCAAACTGAGAGTATTACGGTATAAAATTTCGGTCATTTATTTGTGGTCCCATAAAGCTAATCAGTCATCTTACTAGGAAATGAAAATAGTCCCATAAATATAGGTTTACAATAAATTTTAATTTTAAGGAAAAAATCAAAAGCCCTAAAGACATAAGTTAGATGTTTAGGGAAAATGTCAGATTTGCTTACAGTGTCACATTTTTGAGATCGTTAAAAAAAAACATTTTATGATATGGTAAAACAACAATATCAACTTCCTTGGCAGACAAACCAACAAATGAATAGAGATTTCGTTGGAATTTCTACTTACATGCAAGCTCCTTCACAAAAATGTATTTTCATCAGAAATTACCTATACTTTTTGAAAGAATCTCTAGGTTTTAAAGTATTTTTAGAAAGTACAACACCCAAAGATTGTACAGTTTATTAAAAGTTCCATTTAAAAAGTAATATAAGAATAGGGCTCATGTAGAAATTATGTAATTCAGTTTAATTTAGAGAAAAATACAATTGTAAAATAAAAGATTAAAAATGGAGTAATTACATATATACAGAAAAATTCTATTTTAGCCTATTTAAATATTATGTGTGGGAAAATCTTCCATCTTATGATGTTCCTCCTATCGATTTGCTGACAAAAATAATATTTAGTATTACTAGGACATGGGTATTACTAATTTCAGTCTTTATCAACCTCAAAATCGTATAAACTCACAAGAATGCAAAATTTTGACTACTTATTTTATAATCTAACTGGCTTCCAGATCCACAATATCTGTATGCTCCAGGCTAAAAGAAATCGAACTGTATGAGCTAGTTTTAGTGCATTTTTCTTGCTATGCACATTGGCTACAAACCCTGGCCTTATTTGGCATGGTGGGCATGAGGTGCAGGGGCTTATTTGGATGTTTTGTAAACGTAATTACGTGGATGGGAGAAAAATACAATTGTGAAGAGGTGGAGATAATGTTATTAATTTCAGGCACAACTTAAATATTGGTTTAAGGTCAATCAAGAGACCTTTAGGTATAGGGAAGTGTGTGTGTGTGTGTGTGTGTGTGTGTGTGTGAAGTTTATTTTAGGCAGTTGCACGCTGAACTTGTGCTTAGTGTCCCCTAAAAGTGAACGTCTGCTCCTGGACATTGAGCACCTTGGAGGTACCATTAACTTTGACCTAAGGACCTTGACTGACCTTTAGGCACTATGCCAGATTCACTCAAAGTATGGGTTAATTCTTAAGTTTTAGGGTTACATGAAGAAAGGAAACCATTCAGGTGTCCTGCAGTGTTCCACATGCATCTGGTAGTTTCTGGGTTAGAACCCCCATAAATACCAGAACTTTATTTCTTGAGACTTTCCAAAGCATTTGAATTCTTATTGACTTGTTTGGCTTAAGGATCTATCATAAGTTAGGTTCTCCAGAAGCAGATAGTGAAATGGTGTTTAGGGAGCTGGATATTTATTAGGGGTTAACTCTGGTGGAGGGAAGTTTGAGGGAACAGAGTTAGGCAGAGAAGAACTAAATTGTGATGCAGGTTTGAGAAAGTGTAGGACAATCTGGCAGAAAGCTCTTGCTCATCAAGAGTTTCCTGTGTTGGGCCTGGGCCTTCATCTCCCTGCCTGACTCAGCAACCAGTGTGGGCATGGGGCTCTCCATGCAGGGCCTGTGGCAAAGCAGCTCTCTGCAGCTGAGGCAGGCCCTGAAGGAACAGATTGCTGGTGACTGTCCACTGAACTCACACTGTGCAGCAGGGCAGCAGGGTCTTCATGAAGGGGGACTGAGAGGTGCATCTCCATGTTCACAGCATGGACAGTCTGTTATAACAGTCTTGAGAGCTTCAGAACTCAAGGGCCTGGAATCAGTGTGAAAAGTTCTCAAAGCCTTCTGGTTCTCCTAAGATTATAGGATACAACTAATGACTTGACATTCCACTTTGACAATATACCGATTTACGGAGAGGTGATTCTTGGTTGACCTGGGCATGTTGCAGTTTATTCATTGCAGTTTTGAAAGAAAGCTCTTATAAATAAATTCAGGCGAGTTTGTAATTGAATTGCTTTTTATCCCCATTTTAAAAAATTGGAAAGAAGAAATAGAAATAGGCTTAGAAAAAGAAAAAGGGTAATACGTAATTCAGTTTAACCTGAACTTTTCTACTTGGCTCCATGCAGAGGGCTGTGATGAGGTAGAGGGCTGTGAATTATAAGTCACACTGAATACGTTCAGAAGCCACTGCTTTTCCATTTACTAGTGGGATGATCTTGACTCCTCCAAAGCTCAGGTAGCTTTACTGTAAAATAGAGATCTTAACATTACTTACCTCATTGCTTTTTGTGAAGATTAGATGAGAAAATCCATTGATAGCTTTAGAAACAGTGCCTGAGACACATCATGTTAATTATTATGAATGAGGCTTAGGAAGGGGATCAGAGTGGAGCCTTCAGTGAGATCAATGACTCCCAAATCCTATTTTTCCAACATAACTTCATAATTCTATTTGAAATAAGATAACTTCCTCAGACCAGTAGACATTTATCATTCAAGTCTACATACACAATTCATTTGTGCAACTGCATATAGACTTCAATAAGCATAGATAATTATATATGCCATCTGGTTTATGCCTTAACAGGGTCTCATTAAAGCAATACCAAAAGGTAGAAACAGGATTGTGACAGGTCAATCTACTTCTGTAAGGCATGCTTAAGACATGTTATGCTTTATTTTTTTCAAACATAACGATTATTCCAGAATTAAAATAGAAACAAAACAAAGTGGGAGGTGCTTTAACATATGGACACAAAGTAAAGAAAAATTGAAGTATACTTGTCATCTTGTCATCAGAATTAGTTAAAATCTTTATTGAGTGTCAAGTGTGTACCAGCACTAAATGTAAACCCCAGCAACAATATCAATAAAAATATGGCAGCCTCAGTTTTTTTCAGAGGGAGATAAAAATAGACTATTTGTTGTAAACTATTTGGGGATTTGGTGTAGAAGTGTGATATTATGATACTGTGTTAGTGAATTAAAATAAATGAATTTGCCAATGACATATAGTAAAATCTGGCAAGCATTTTAGATGAAAAGTAAAGGAGGAGGGGCACTTGGGTGGCTCAGTTGGTTAAACTTCCGACTCTTGGTATTAGCTCAAGTCATGATCTTGGAGTGGTGAGGTTGAACCCTGTGTCGGGCTCCATGCTCAGTGGACAGTTTATTGGAGGTTCTACCCCTCTTCTTCTTCCTCTTTCTCTCCCCCCACCCCTCTTGTTCTCTAAAATAAATAAATAAATCTTAAAAAAAAAGTAAAGGAAGAAAGAAGAATAATTGGAGTATGTATGCTCCATCTAGTTTATTATTCCTTTTCTCCAGTGATGGAGGATTAGGTTTATGTCGATGTTAAGATAATAATTAATATTAGTAATGGAAGCAACCCATTAGGAAGCCCAAAGAATAAAGATTAGAAATTATCTTCTAGATTCTTCTGAAGACATTAGCTGTATGATACCTAGTTGGTATAGAAACCTAGGGGTGCTTATGAGGCAAGGGTTGCCAACCGGTCCCAACTCATTCTTTACTTTCATCTTCCATCTTTTAGCATGAACTATACCTATGTGGGACATCTGTCTTTGCTTTCAAGTAAAAATAAACAAGCAAACAAACCCCAGTAGCCAGTGGGCATCAGAGAATTGTTTTGAAAAAACATAATGTCGGCATGTGAACAACATCCTAATATCACATGATGGCCCATATTTCTGTGCATTCACCAAATATGTAGTGTCTGTCTTACTGTGTGATCAACAGTGGGCTATTTCTGTGAGGATATAAAATTGAATTAGGTATTGGGTTCTCTGTCTCAGAAGCCATGATCTAGCAGGGTAGAAGAGTAACTGAAGCAATTAAAACTAAAGGTAGCATACAAACAGTACACAGACATGCAGTGGGAACACAGGAAAATCAGTGGTTAATTCTGACTTGGGGGATCTTTGAAGGCATGTCATGAGCAGGACTAGGAAAGATAACCAGGACATAAAGAGGCAACGAGGAAGACATTTATGCACAAAGTCTAGAAAGAAGGAGAGTCTAAGGAATTCCATATAGAGGATGGGCCAGATGAGGGGACTTGGAATGTTAATTGGGGAATTTGAAGGTTAGTATTTTTTTTAAAGATTTTATTTATTTATTTGGCAGAGAGAGAGAGAGACAGCCAGCGAGAGAGGGAACAGAAGCAGGGGGAGTGGGAGAGGAAGAAGCAGGCTCCCAGCAGAGTAGGGAGCCCAATGCAGGTCTCGATCCCAGAACGCTGGGATCACGCCCTGAGCCGAAGACAGACGCTTAACAACTGAGCCACGCAGGTGCCCCTGAAGATTAGTATCATGCAATAAATGTTTAAGATAGCCTTTAACTATGTTGCATGGGATAGGTAGAAGCAGGGAGAGTTTGGAAACAGGGGGAACAATTGGGAGGCTGTAATAAATGATGATCGAGATTTTCTCTTGGGTGGTGACAAAATCCAATATAATGTGTAATTAATTCTAGAAGTAAATAGATGACTACCTATGAGTTATTAATAGTCAATATGAATTATTAGATACTATGTGATGAGGTGGAACTGTTTTATTATACTGTTTTATTGTAGTAAGAGTACTTAACATAGATCCATCCTCCTAACAAATTTTTAACTGTACAGTGCAGTTTTAGGGATAATGTTGTACAGCAGATTACTAGAACTTACTCATCTTAAACATTTGAGACTTTATGTCTGTTGGTTAGTAACTCCCATTTCCCCCTCCCCTGGCCCCTGGTAACCACATTTCTACTTTCTGATTCTATGAGTTTGACTATTTCAGATACCTTATGTAAGTGGAATCATGCAGTATCTGTCCTTCTGTGACTGGCTTACTTCACTTAGCATACTGTCCTCAAAGTCCATCCATGTTGCCATATATGACAGGATTTCTTTCCTTTTTTAACGCTGAGTAATATTTCATTGTATGTATATGCTGCATTTTCTTTATCTACTCATCTGTTGATGGATATTTAGGTTGCTTCCATATCTTGACTATTGTGAATAGTGCTGCAATGAAGATGAAGTTCTAATATCTCTCTGAGATCCTGAATTCAGTTCTTTGGGTAAATATCCAGAAGTAGGATTGCTGAATATGTTAGTCCAGTTTTACTTTTTCTGAAAGATCTCCATACCATTTCCCATAGTGGCTGTATCATTTTGCATTATTTTTAATTGCAGTAGTAATTGTTTAAGTAACTTTATTATCTAGCCTGTAGGACCAATGTGATTTGAAGTTGTTGCTCCCAAGGAATGTTGGGAAAAGATGCCAAAGAGAGAGACACTGAAACTCTAACATCTTACTATTAGACTTAATATCTTTGGATTTGAAAGATTTGTAAAAGCAACCGCTACTAGAAAAATATTGAATTAGAAATCTACATTTTATAAAAGAGTTCAACCAAAAATAAGACAAATGAAATAAGAATTCTCAATGTGGTGAAAAGTAAAAACTTATAGCAAGTATAAAACGAAAAAAAGATGTTTATTATTTTCAGTATTAAAGTTTGTAATTTTTAATATTAAAGGAAATAATGGAAAAGATAATATGGAAGAGAGTGTATGCTTTCCTTTTTTCTGTTTTACTGAATTCATTACTTAATCATTTAGCAGTACTTTGCTGAACAGTTAGTAGATTATCTGATTAAAGTGATTTTAGTAAAGTGTGAATAAAGCTTAATTATGATGTAATAGCTTTATAAAAAGGAATGCTATTCCCACTTACATTTCTAGTTGGTGGGATATGGAAGAGAAAAATACTGTGAAAGCAGGTGTTCTTTATTCCCTTAACTAGTCTCCCAGGAAATAAATCACATGGAATTAAAGATAGCTGTACATTGCCCATCACTTCTTACCTTTGTGAGCAGTGCCTAAGAAGAATAGTTAAAATATGACTGGAGCAAAGCAGGAGTGCATTCCGCAAGCCGATTATGTTCCAGAGAAACAAAAATAGAATTATATAGCATCTTTGCCACCTGATAGCCATTCACTCAAAGATTCATTCATTCAACCAATCAGTATTTGCAAGGTACTTTCTACTGGTACAATATAGGGTGATAATTAATGATATCTTCCTTCAATCTCCATATTTAGATCAATACAGAAATAAGACACAATTTTCAAATAGACAGCAATCTGAATATCAGCTTTATTACTGTTAAAGCTGTTTAGAAAACAGGGCCTAGATCTGTAACCAAATAGGTTTCTTAGAACTCCTATTCCCTGAGTCAAGTGTATTCACTCACACCTACAGCTCTCCCATCTTAATGTACAACTGAGAACAGGTTTCTTTGAAAAGAGAGAAGAGCTGAGCCAGTCTTGCTCAGTTCCATTTCCCAAAGTCACCAATATTCCTCTTACTTCTCCCTTGTGGACTGGGAGTTAAATAACCTTTCCAAAGTCTCTGAAAGTTAACATCATGGGGCAAGGTATGAATTAAGGGTGGTATAAAATGATTTCTCCAATCACCCACTATGTGCCAGGCATTATGTTATGTGCTATTGATTCTGTGTTGGACAGACAAGGCAGGCTGTCTGTCCTTGATGTTGTCTGGTGTTGCCTGTAATCTTATTGGAGAAATTAGTCATAAACGTTGACATAGGGCAGTAAATAATAGGTGCAAATTTTTGTTTAGCCTTAATTTGGGAAGGGACAAGTCTTCTAATGCTTGTTTGGTTAATGCACAAGATGATCAAACTTCAGTTTCTGACAAGTGGTTGAGTTTGGGTAGGTAGAAAGAAGAGAGGGCAGGGATGAGGGTGAGAACTTGTGCATATCTGAGTCATTATGGCTCTTCAAGGCTTGTTTTTCTGACAGTCTCCAAAGGCATCTGTAGAGTTGACCTTTAATACACAACAATTAATCACATTTATAAAATCAAAACCCAAACTAAGCAAACACAAAACAAGCCAAAACCGGTGGAATCCATATTTTACCAGGAAGGGTATCAGGAGGGAAGAGAGAAAGCCAAATGACGAAAGGCGGGAGAGATGGTCAAAATTGCTCTTCTCCAACCCAACCACGTTTATCTTATCTCTCCTTCCCTTCCATAGAGCAGTTTTAATTAATTTTTTTAAAATTTTATGTTTTTTAAAATTAAAATTCAATTAATTAACATATAACATATTACTGGTTTCAGAGGTAGAGGTGATTCATCAGTCTTATATAATACCCAGTGCTCATTACATCATGTGCCCTCCTTAATGTCCATCACCTGGATACCCTATTCCCCAGCCCCCCCCCCAGCAACTCTCACTTTGTTTCCTATGATTAAGAGTCTCTTACAGTTTGTCTCTCTCTCTGATTTTGTCTTGCTTTATTTCTTTTCTCTCTTCCTCCATGATCCTCTGTTTTCTTTCTTAAATTCTACATACAAGTGAGATCATATGATAATCACAGAGCACAGTTTTAAATAGTCCCTAATAGATAGGGCTGTGCATAGATTGGTATGGATGGGGCCAGGGTAGAAGAAGTAATTGAGCATAGTCTATGAATTTTTTTTTTCCCCTAAAGCACCTGCTTTTCTCCAGAAATCAACCCCCTCTATAATTAAAAATAGTTCTTCACCTAGTTAGATGGAAAATTATACTTACTCTTATACTGAATGTCTATATATATTTATAATGCCTATTTTATCTTTCAAAATCCGTGACCTAAGCATTTGCCAAACCCAATGTGATTGACCTTATTGAAATGAGATTCCCAGATAGACACTTCTTGCTGTGCTGCCCCTTGTGCTAAGGTTCCTCTCCTTGTTACCTTTAGTGGACTATGCTTGTTTAGGTTGATAAATGACACTGAGTGGAGAAAAGGGATTGATTTACATTCTATTAACAAAAGCACTTTAAATATCTCTTAATTGCTAAGCTGAAGATAGGTACAGATACAACCTAAAGTTTCTTTTTATATTTCAGCATTTTATTGTCAGTTTGGTTGAGTCAATATGAAAAAAGCTAATAACAACAACATTCAGCTAGTCCTTTGACTTTGAGGCACTTAAATCTAAAATTAGATAGTGAATTAAAAGTTAAGTTTTTTTATTAGCTATGATCTTGAGATTTGAAGAATATTCTTATAATTTCATATGCATTTAATTAGTGATGAAGAATTACACTGTAATGAAAATGAGTACTCAATTAAAATTAAGCACTAAGTGGATCCTGTCACACAAGAAATTTAATTTTCATGAAGGTTTTACTAAGAAAATTTATTGAATATTAGTTAAAGACCCAGAGGGGAAAAAGCAAAATGAAGAACTGTAAAGACATGTGAAAAGAATTGAGACTGTTCATCCCAGCTCAACAACAACAACAAAAAAGAAAAACAAAGGAAAAATCCAAAGTAGCCATCTGCAAATAATGCTCATATAAGTATTCACATTTTGGAGAATAGCTGTTCTCCATGTCTAGTGAGAGCAAACCAAAAATCCTTCATTATTCTACCAAGCAGAGATCAGATTAAACTTGCTTTAGAATTTATTGCATACTTATATTGCGCTACAATGATTGACAAAGAGGTAGGCAGCAGCAAGTTAGACTTCAATTTATACATGTTTATTCAACTAATTTTGGTGATCAAGAAGTAAATAGCTTTCAGTGTACAAAATAACTTTTGACCCCTTTGAGTTCACTTCACCTTACACCTTTCACTTGAATCTTCTATGGCAAATTCATATTTTTAATACCTTAGAACAAAATGAGAAATGCAAAATAATTTTTCTTCAAGATTCATTTGTATAAATTATCTTAAAATTAAACAGAATAGAACATAATTTTCTTCCCATACCCCTATATTTTAGAATATACTGAATAAGGAGAGTTTTCTCATTCTTTGTCTATGTTTGCAAAGTGAAATAGGGAATAAAACAGTTTGTTAAGTAATTCAAGCACTGTCAGCCTCTTTCATGTGAAATGCCTAGTAAATTGATATAAATGATCTTTTGTTTTGAATTATCATGATATTTGTCTTAGCTCCGCACAACACTTATTTGTACACTTACATACAGCATACTCAGTATGCATGTCCTGGTATAGCAATCCACTGATCTTTCCCTTCTTCATGCTTGTCTCGCTCAATGCCACTCATATCTCTTTTCCAGCATAATACCTCCACATTATGAGACTAAATTAAAAATGTTATAGAAAGGCATTCTTAGTTAAGCATAATGGAAAAGCAACTCAAAACAAGTATTTGCTTATTTTTAAATTCATACCTTGAACAAACTAAAAGCTGAATAATAGTGATAAAAATAATAAAGATTTCCAGTATTATGTTATTTCCTTCAGATTGGCACTCAATGAATCTTTATTCATGCAACAAAAATTGAACAATTGTCTACTCTGTGCCAGGCACTGATGTTGGCCCTGGAGGTATGCCAGTGTACAAAGCAGACCTAATACTCTGCCAAATACACATGAAGTTGGCTTTCCAGTGGGATAAAGCAGACAAAAATAAGACACTGGATGATATGTTAGGAAGCAATGACTGCTATAAAGGAAGAGTGGAGAGAGCACTGGGGGACATATTATAATTTTAAGTAGGAGGGTGAAGGTATGTCTCGCCAAGAAGATGGATGACATTTGAGCAGACTTGAAGGCATCTTCTTCTTTTTAAGAGATTTATTTATTTATTTTGGAGAGAGAGAGAGCACAAGCGGAAGGGGCAGAAGAAGAGGGAGAGAGAATCTCCAGCAGACTCTGCACTGAGCACAAAGCCTGACATAAGGCTTGATCTCAGGACCCTGAGATCAAGACTTGAGCCAAAACCAAGAGCCAGACGCTTAACCAACTGAACCACGCAGGCACCCCTTGAAAGGGTCTTTAAATCTTGGACTTTTTTTTTTTTAAGATTTTATTTATTTATTTGACAGAGAGAGAGACAGCCAGCGAGAGAGGGAACACAAGCAGGGGGAGTGGGAGAGGAAGAAGCAGGCTCTCAGAGGAGGAGCCTGATGTGGGGCTCGATCCCAGAACTCCAGGATCACGCCCTGAGCCGAAGGCAGACGCCTAACGACTGAGCCACCCAGGCGCCCCTAAATCTTGGACTTTAAATTCAAAATTTGACATGATTTTCTTTCATAAAATTTTAAGTTTTATTACTTAAAGCATAGATGGAAAAGAAAGGGTGAATTCTTTTATTAAAGAAAAATCTCCCAAAGGAAATGATATTTTACTTACCTTTGTTATCTCCAGGTGCTTCTGTGATATTCTTGTAGAGGTTTCTTCCTTTCACCATTCATGCACATATATGGCCCTTTTGCTAAATGGAGGGCCTGAGGACATTTGTCCATGTATTTCCAGATCCTAGTGTGGGATTTGGCACATGGTAGGAGCTCGGTGAGTTTTTGACCTGAATGTCTAAGCAGTCTTGTTGGCACATATATTTTTAGTAAACACACAGGGACCATGTCATGATAGAGGTTCTTTACTTAGTAGAATTCATATTTGGTTACTTTTCCTGACTTTGTATGAATGTACAGGCTTCTCTTCCTTAAGGTTTCCTTTGTACTTTCAGCTGAAAGTATTAAAGGGCTCTGGCAGTAGGCACTTAAATTATCCCTTAAAGTTATGATCTAATTCCTAGGCTGTGCACCTCTTTCTACTAGGAGGAGGCTACTAAAATATCTTACAATAGTCACAAGGTGATTTCTTTTGGATTCGTTGGAATGAAATAGCATTTGGGGAACTATTAGCTAGAAGAGGGGATTCCAAATAATAGCTCTTTGTTCAGAGTTCCTCTATCAATTCATAGATAAGTCAATTGGCACTCATCATTTTAAACTCATCAGAGGCCCATGTAGTTAAGTGGAATATAAAGGATACTATAGGCAATAAACAGAAGACTTGCAACAATATAATGTGTAGTGGGAAAGAGGATTGGAAGATCTATAAAAGCTGCCAAAAAGAACAAAAAAAATATAATTAAAGGATCAAAAAGACATATTGAACACAATCTCAGGGACTATTTCAGGCAACAGTAAATGTCTCCTCAAATATATCTTTAAAAGACTGAAAGCAAAGTAGAAATCTAGTCCCATGGAGAGAGAAAGAAAAATGCCAAGTAGAATTTAGGAACAGGCTAACAGAATTGGATTTGCTTATGTTAATTTTTACCTTTCTTTAAAATAATTAGTTGGTGTCTAACCCAGAGATCAGATAATTTGAAATTCTTAGATGAGAAAAGAAAAAAAAGTAAAGTAAACAGATGATAATTTTAGACAGGTATGGCTTAGAGTAGGATGGATAAACTGGTGTATAGAAAGCAGTTGAAATTTGTAGTTTGTACCCCTTTTGCCAACTAAGTACAGTTATTTTAGGTTCTATCAAAGTTACACATTATTTAGGAAAATGTTTTTTTCCCTCCTTCCATTTTGTGAAAACGTGTAGGTTACACATGACTTCCTCAAGAACAGAAAATAATACTTGGAGGAGAAAATACTTTTTTGAGAGTGAATTTTCATTACTTGGACCAAAGAGTTTCACTTAGTGAAACATGTCAGAGATACCTAGGGAATTTTCCCATTAAAAATACCCCTACTGAGAACCATCACCATAGACATTTGATTAGCTTGTGACAATCTTTAGCAATACGGTGTTATCACTCTTACTTCCCAAAATCATCAACCTCTGTCTTGAACTGTAAATAAACAATAGTTGTCAAGTTAAAATGCAAAATAAGAAAATCATGCTATGAGAAGTGACAGGCAAAGTTGATTTCCTGTATACAGAAGAATTCAGAACTTGTCATCACCCATACTACATTAATTACTTATTGTGGTTTCCTTTGTGCTGAGTAATTCCAAAAGCTTTTTTTAAAATTAAAATTTAATTTAGTTAACATACACTGTATTATTAGTTTCAGGGGTAGAATTTAGTGATTAATCAGTTGCATATAACACCCAGTGCTCATTACATTAAGTGCCCTCCTTAATACCCATCACCCAGTTACCCCATCCCATCCCCACTTCCCATCCAGCAACGCTCAGTTAAGATTCCCTTATTGTTCCCTATAGAGTCTCTTATGGTTTGCCTCCCTCTCTGTTTTCATTTTATTTTATTTTTTCTTTCCTTCCCTTGTGTTCATTTGTTTTGTTTCTTAAATTCCAAAAGCTTTTTTGGTTTAGTTGGTGAGAAGATAAACCATAACTATTCAAAGATAAAGTATCAAGCTTGAGATCTCGAAACTAGTTCCATAAAACAAAACGATCTCAAAGATTATTTGATAAGCCAAGTAAAGGACAAAATTCTTTTGGCTAATTCTGCCTGCAGACACACATATATGCACTCCCACACAGAAACACATATAAGGTGTGCAGTCCAGCACTTTGTCCAATCTTTCTCAGAAATATAAATTTGAAATTCATGCATGGTGTTTCGGATTTAAAAAAAAAAGAACTTTCCTGTTGAGAGGAGTATCTTAAATATATCACTTTTAATAGGAAATACTAAATTATTTTGTGTGTAAATATAAATTCATGTGTATGCATACCTACACATAAATGATATTTAGGCACAAGGTATATTGGTTTAAAGATGATCAAACACTACTTTATACATTAAAGAGCAATCATTACAGTGCCAAGAAATTCGTGTACTTTGTACCTAAAAGAGGCACTGTGTTTCCACAGAGAAGACTACTATAGAAAAATAATCAGGTTTTTCCATTTTAACACTTGAAAAGCCGAGTTGCAAAGCTAAAGGAGCATAGTAACAAAAGTCTAGAAATCACTTACTGAGCGTCTGCTGTATACCAAGGTTGGTGTGTGTGAGTGTGTGTGTGTGGTGTGGTGGGAGTGGGGATGGATGGCGGGGTACAGAAGGATTAGGCACTATGAGTCCAGTCCTAAAAATGTGAGAGAAAGAAAGTAGAGAATTCCTATGTTTCTCTTTAATGGCTGCACTTAATCTTTGCAGAAAGAACAGCACACTGATCTCTCTTACTCCAACAATATCAACTCATGGCCGAATTTATTTCATATCCCTACCTATTTGCCCTAACCCCTGAATATTTTAAAAGAAATCTCAGATATCATAGTATTTTATCCTCAAGTATTTCAGTATATATCTTTTTTTAAAATGACTCTTAAATATAAGCACAATGACATCTTAAATCTCAAAATATTATGCCAAAAATTAATAAAATTTCCTCAATTCTTGCAGAGATGTTTTTCTTTATAGTTATTTTTAAAGACCATTTTCACTTATTTCTCCCTGTAGTTTCTTACAGAGTCTATATTTTGCCTCCCAAAGAGTAAACACATTTCTCTCTTCCTTGACTTTTATGGAAATTGAGATTTGACCTAAATTGCTTCAACAATAGAATTTAGAGTATTTTTGAAGAGTGGCTGATGCCTGCTTCTTGGATAAGTTTCTTCATTGTCCCTCTTCTTAGGCCAAGAATTTTATAGAAGCTGGTTCAAAGATTAGTATGGTAAAGTAATCAAATTTAGAATGCCTCTAAAGAGAGAACCAGACATGGATATAATTAACTCTGCTAAAAAAAATATAATGTGATCTATTTTTATTTGTTTCATAGGGCTTACTTTTGTATCAGTATTAATAGAGTGATAAAGTTTCGACTTCTTTATGATCTTAAAGCTGGTGTGGAGGGGCAGCCCTTGGGACAACTCCATCAAACACAAGAGCTCCCTGGAACACAATTTGATGGATAATCTTTAAGATTCCTTCTAGCTCTAAACCGCAGAGTGATGATGAGCTGTGTACAATATACAATGTTTTTGCAAACTCATGAACTTCCCTTAAAGCTATACTTGAGCAAAGCTATGGAATATTAAGGGGAAAAGATAGACACATAGCATTTCAGCTCAACTGAAGTATTTCTGGATTGTCAATAATTCTACAAGTAGACTTAGAATAGACAATGTATCAACATGCTTCAGTTCCTCTTTCAAGCAAAACAAAATAAAACACCTGCCCCTGACAAGAGCCATACATCTGAGGAAAAGTGACAAGGAGCAGGACAGAAACTCCATATACAGGCAGTATGGTTTCATCATATATACTGGATATTTATTTAATGAGTTTATGTATTGTATCTTTGGATATTTTTCAACTAGTTGTGCCTCATATTTTGTATTCTGCTAAGATTCATGCATCTGTTTCTTTAGGCACAGACAGCACACATTGTCCTGGAAGATGGAACTAAGATGAAAGGTTACTCCTTTGGCCATCCATCCTCTGTCGCTGGTGAAGTGGTTTTTAACACTGGCCTGGGAGGGTGAGTAATGTTCATGTTCCAAGGTTTTCTTCTGCCTCTGTGTGAAGGAATAACTAGATGATCTTACTCATGGTGGGAAGCTGAAATCATCACATCATAATAAGACTACATGTTGTCCTGACGTTGCATTGTGCTTGTAAGTAATCTATTCCAGCATAGATATAAATGCCTCCCTGCTGCAGTAAATGAAAGAGAACGTGGACACTGGTATTCCCCTGAAAATAAAGCATAAAATTAATTCTAGAAACCCAGAGCCCAAGGACACAGGTCATATGAGATTACTAAATGGCTTCTGTCAGGGAAGGTATGGGTCTGATTAAGGTAAATATCGGAGCAAGGAGAAGGACGGATAGCACACTCCAGTGCCATCCCTTTAGCGAAGTTAAGAATCAGCCTTGCACATCTAATGTGAAGTACTATAAGGAGCTGAGAAAGTTCTTAGGTAGTCTGTGTAATTTCACATGATAGTAAGAAAGGTGAAATAACAGATACATTTATTGTCTTAATCAAAGGGAGAGCAGGTTCATAGATCTGATATTTTCAAAATTTATCAGTTGAGATCCAACTCAGTGTTTAAGATCTGCTAATTGATGTGCGGCAACAGAGCTCAGAGCTGCTGCAGAAATCACAAAGCTGTTCTTATCAACCAACAGATATCTGTTCGCTGGGAACCAGGAGGCTGAAGTTCTGGTCTAATTTTCAATGATAACGGATTGTGCGATATTGACAAAACCACTTAATCTTTCTGAATCCTAGTTTCCACATATAAAAATGAGGGGGCTGGATTAAACAGTAATTTATAGCTGGGATTAAAAAAATCTATGAGTCTTTTAAAAAATATGACTGGGTGGTTTCAAGAGATTTCCATTAGAGATTCTATGGACTAAACTTCTTTAAAGTACTGGATAATTCTTTAGGAAAATCCAGTTAACCTTATAAAGACAAGGAGACATTGGGTTAACTGATACTGAAGTTACCGACTGGCCATTATATTATTAACATACATTCTTCTCTAAACTCTTGGCTCTCTGTTTGAAATGAAGAATATTAGCTGGGTTTTAAAGTAGTTCCACTGGTGAGAACATTAAATTACAGTGTATGAAAGCTGTTTGCAAAGTTTTACTTCACCAGGCAATTATTTAAGCTTTTTGACAGCACTAATTACTGGCTGTGTTAATATACCTGCCAACAAACAACTGTTTAATATAGATCAGAATGATGGAGGGCACTAGAGTTTTCTTCTCTGTGATAGATTATGGGTAATAAATCTTGTCACATCACAAAAGTCAAACAGGACCTGATGGATTAATTTGCCTCTAACACTACAGTTCTCTAGGACAAGCCATATTTATTCATTCACCAGAGAGAGTATTGTAAGCATATGTTTAAAGGGAATGGCCAGTTCTTTTATGGAGAGGAAGAAGAGAGGGAAGTAAAATTAAATTAATTAAAGATGTTTTTGATGCAGGAAAAGGCATTCATTAATAAGATTAGTCCACAGACCCTATTTTCCATTGAGAATTGTTGCTTTCATTCATTGTGTGGCTCACTCAGTAAGGTGGTTGATAATTAAAGGGGTTATTTTGTTTTTCATCTTCAAGAAATGCATTTATATCGCGTGTAAGCCTTGGTTAAAAAATTATCAGTTCCTGACAGGTGAGAGGCATCTGAGAAATTAGCTGATGGAGGTGTGGATAAATATTACAGCACCCTAGTCACCTCAGGGGTTGCTGAGCTGAAAGACTAAGTGTTTTGTTGACAAAGGTAGTTCTGGGAGGAGTTTGTCTGGATGGGGTTGAAGAATTTATGTTGACTACTGCCTGAGTTGAACTTTATTGGTTTCAAGGTTGTTGATTCTGTCCCCCCTCAGCACCTAAATTCATTATCAGTAGTAATCCACAAGAAAGATTTGGTTTAACTCTTCCTGCAGAAAGTGAAAATGTGAAAGGGAGGGTGGAGGGTGGGAGGGGTAGGGGGAAACCTCATTTGTGCTGTATTCCAGTGCTTGGAATAGCTACAGATAAGTCCTGGTATTTACTGGAATAATGTTTCTTAATATTAAGAATAAGAGTGATATATATGCATATATATATATATCATAAACTTTAGAATATATGTGTTTTTAACTTTAAAATGAAGACCTAATGCATTTCTTCCTAATTCTACATCAGTACTTTAAAATCGTTATTTGGCATCTTTTGATTTAGAAGTCAGAAGGGCTTCAGGTCAATTTTTGTGGGATTGATTTTTTTCTAAGTTGGTAACTCTCAAACTTATATACTTCTTTCTAAAGCTGTTTTAAAAATCAACTATATTGGGTAATTCTTTCATAGAATGTGTGTATTCTTATTTTTCCCCTTCTCCAGACTTTAAAATAAAAACCTACAGCCTTTATGTTATTAATTCTGCCACAGAAATTAACTCAGTCATTTTAAATGTTGAATGAATTTTAATAAACAGAGACAGCCATGCAGTCACCAGTGATGTAATCAGGATACTCTTCAGTTTCCTAAAAGATATTTTAAAAAACTTAAAAAATTTTGACAATTCATATTTTGGTGAAACCGGCAGCCTTTAATAGTAAATATCAGTTTGGATTTGTGTCTGGTAGACAAGGGGAAACTTCAGGATATCTGAAAACTTTAAACAAACCATCTCTTAGAAATGAAGACCCTATGAAGGAATTTTTTAAGGAATTAAAAATTTTTAGAAGTTGAGGGAATAAAAATTATATGAGAATATGCCTTAGTACTTATGAGTCACTTTAACTTAAAAGCAGAATCAGACCCACAAATACAGAGAACAAACTGATGGTTGCCAGAGGGAAGGGGGAAGGGAGGGATGGACAAAATGGGGGAAAGGGAGTGGAAAGTACAAGCTTCCAGTATGGAATGAATAACTCACAGAAATAAAGAGCACCGCAAAGGAAATATGATGATGCTGTAATAATAGTCTTGTAACATGACAGTTGGTGAGCTATGTTTGTGGGGAACAGATTATAACATATAGATAAGTTGAATTACTATGTTGTACGCCTAAAACTAATGTAACAATGTAACCTATACTCAAATGAAAAAAAAATTCTTAAAAAGTCAGTTTGTCTTTTCATATCCGTCATAGGATAGGACACATTTTCATATTCTATCATAAAATTTCTTTAGATTTGCTGAAATCTAGACAGCCTTATAGGATTTTAATCTCATGTTCTCTAATTTTCAAGGATTCAATAATTAAAAGCATGTATGTAGATTGCAGGTTTTTTGTTGGTAATTTTTTGGCGTCTTTACTCAGGTACCCGGAAGCTCTTACTGACCCTGCCTACAAGGGACAGATTCTCACCATGGCCAATCCCATTATTGGGAATGGTGGAGCCCCTGACACTACTGCACTGGATGAACTGGGACTTAGCAAATATTTGGAGTCTGTTGGAATTAAGGTAGTGCCAGTGATGACTATTTAAAAAGTCTCAATTTGGGGCACCTAGCCGGCTCAGTCGCTAGAGCATGAGACTCTTGGTTGTGAGTTTGAGCCCCACGCTGGGCATGAAGCCTACTTATAAAAAAATTATAAAAAGTCTCAACTGAGGGGGGGGGGATAGTTGATTTATTTTTATGAATCTAGGCTGGGCAAAGTTTCTCCTCAATACTGTAGTACAACCCATTAAATTCATGCTCTCAACCTTATTCCTATGTATTATGAGACTAATTTTCAACATGACATTATTTTGAATTTTATTTTTCATGGCACTTTGCATTTGTTCTTAATGCTTTGGATGAAACTTGGCTTAATTTGGAAAGATGTTGTTATAAGTCTAAATGACAAGTATGCTACCAGAAATGGTGATGAATTACCTTTTAAAAGGTCTTTGGTAATCAACTCTGTATCAACTATTTGCCTTTTAATCTTATCCTATTTAGGGGAGGAATAAAAGATAGTTTATATGCCAGTGTAAAAGTAAACACATTAAGATTTCCTAATCAAGATAAATTTGGATAGCATTGGAAATGTGGACCATATAAACGATTAAAAAATGTATACTCTAAATTCATCACTCCATTTTTTTTTTGCCACTCTATTTTTGAATGACTTGGACTGATCATTTAGCTTAATTCTATTTCTCACCATTTTCCCCGTATATCTCAGTCTCCTTTAAATGTAGATTAAAAATTATTTATTCTTCATGTACATAAATAACTAATTATTAGATTATTGGTAAATGCCATGGAGAAAAAGTACCAGGGTGCTGAGATGTGGGATCTAGCTGTCATAGGATTTGACAAATGGGTAAGACTATTCTTCGACGTGGTAATTAAGGTAACAGTGATGTATTTTAAGAGAAAAATGTTGATCATCTTTTTTCTTCAAGTCTCCAGAATTTTAAGCCTTGAATCAGTGGATATAATAAAGCTTTTTAAAAAATTGCAAACGGATTTGTAAACAAGTCACAAGAGTTGGATAATATTTGGTGGTCACCCCTTTAAAACAACTCTCTGTCTTTCTAGGTTGCAGGTTTACTGGTGCTGAATTATAGCAATGACTACCACCACTGGCTGGCTACCAAGAGTCTGGGGCAGTGGCTACAGGAAGAAAAGGTGAGAAATATGCAGGCTGACTTGTCTGGACCAATTCCCTTCTGAACACCGAGGGCCACATATTTTTAGTTTAATCCACTAGGTGGCACTTACACAGGCTTGGTAGCATTTCTCTTCGGGGAAAGGGCCTAGAGAACGTTTTAGAATTTTTTATTTTCTTGAACCACTTAATTTTCCCATCCCCTTATATCCACAATTGTGATATGTAATTTGAGTCATGGGTTCTCGGACCAGCTTTACTGGTAACTAGCTGTGTGATTTTGTGCAGATCTTGTAATTATACCATAGTTTCTAAATCTTTAACTCTTGTGAGGATAAACAGATTGCTATTCAGTTTCTTTTGGCTTAAACATTACAACTTTGTGACATATAATTAGATATAATCTTATTTGAAGTAGTAATTAAAAAGGGTTATAAGCCTTACCTTATACTTTCCTTAGTTTAAGTATTACTTTTCTAACCAAATAAGAGAATTCTCTGGGTTTGAATGCCAGACGTACTTAAAGTTAAGGGACCTGCCACATTTGGCTTCTTCTCCAGTGTTGCTGTAGAAGTTCTCTGTTGCTGCGGAGCCTCTAACTGACAGAATATTATTTATTCTAAGAAAGCTCTGCCCCACCAATGGGCATCTACTTATTGGGGCTAAATGTTGCTCCTTTCTGACAAATCAAGAAATCTTGATTTTGACTTCCTGGGTGTCATTCTTTCTGAATTTTAAAGGGGAGAAGAAGGCATCTATATCATCTGAATCACGACTGTTTCATTCTCAACTGTTATCTGAATTTACTTCTATTACCTAGACAGCTAATTTTTGTAATGGTTATTTAGGAGACCCTCACGTTAATGTTTCCTTTGTGTCACGAGGCAACTCATACTAGAGCTGCTCTGCGTCAGAACTAATGGTTTGAGCATAAACTTAATCCACGACTTGTTAGTTCGTTTTTAAAATGTGCTTTGAATCTTCTTTCATGATCACAGACACATAGAGTAGAAGAGGGTCTAAGATAGGATAGGGGCGTCTGGGTGGCTCAGTCAGTTAAGTGTCTGCCTTTGGCTCAGGTCATGACCCCAGCGGGAAGCCTGCGTCTCCCTCTCCCTCTGCCCCTCCCCCCACTCATTCTCTCAATCTCTCTCTCTCTCTCACTTTCTCTCAAATAAGTACATAAAATCTTAAAAAAAAAAAAAAAAGAGGGTCTAAGATAGTAACCAGTTCACCTCCTTCTGTGTACAGGTGAGGAAAAACTCCTTGCTCAAACATCACTCAGATAAATGGTAGAAGAAAAGAAATTAGAACCTGTTTCACTGCTTCCTATCTCATTGCCCTTTTATTTTACCACATGTGTCTCTATCCAGACTACTCAAAGAAAAGAAAACAAATGGTGGTATTGCCTGGTTTCCTAATTGGGTGGGTAAATCTTATTACAGCCTGACTACTTAACAAGCATCCTCAGAAAAATGTGTTGAGTGTCTCGTAGGTAGCCAGAACATTTGGCTCAAAACGTGGATTTGCATGTTATTTACATATCATTGCTTATGAAGTTCACAAATTCCATTATTTATATATATACATAAATACATGTAACGTGTATAAATATATAACATTACCTATTTAACATCCTGTATAAAAAGAAACAAAACTGTAGCAGAAGATTGATGTTCAGAATTTCTCATTTTTTATTCTGAGGAAGGGCCTGGGTATTAAGAGTTCCGTTCCCAACTGGAACAGCAATTTACCGTGTTGTGGCAACACAGTCACCCTGGGTCAGAGAAAAGAAGGAGTAGGGAAATTATTTACTGCTCAAGAAGATAGATGATGCTAAGTTTATAACTTGAAAACAATATGCTGGATCTAATTTCCTCCAATTTCACTGTCACTACAAATTTTTTTTCTTATAGGTCCCTGCAATTTATGGAGTGGATACAAGAATGCTGACCAAAATAATTCGGGATAAGGTATGATCATCATGTTTAGCCAACTCTATGTTTCTCTCTCTCTCTATATATATATACTATACTATATATTTATATACTATACTTTCTATAAATTAAAAAATATATATTCTATTTTTTCTCAGTGCCTGAGGAATCCAACAATATGTGAAAGAACAAATCTGACCAATTTCTGTCATTTGGGCCTCTGTCACCTTGTTTTACTATTTCTGATGTAATTTTCAAGACTGAATGCTTGATTGGGATGTTTGTTGCTGAATGGACCTGAGATTAATTCACTCGGCAGCAGATCACTGAGTGCCCACTGTGTGTTCACTATTGCAGCGAGTCGAGGCCTTTCTAAGTCAGCTCACGTGACAGGGTTAGTGAGCCCAGTGGAAAAGGCAGGCAGGTGCATGACAGTTTGGCTCAATTTGATACTGACCTGCTGAAAGAGGCAAACCAGGAAGTGTGCAGCATTGGTGCTGGTATTTGTTTAGTCTTCTTGGAGAGGTTATCTGTGAAATTAATGAGTTATATTTCATGGGTGTGTCTAATGAGCCCGGCATACGTTACCTCAGTTATATAGTCTTTCTTGAGACTGTACCAATGACCAAGGTGATAAAAGATAGGTTTATCTTTTGCTTGCATATCTGATTGCTGAACCATCTGACCCCTCCTTTTGAGACTATTTTATCACCATTTGCTTGCTTCTTCTGGTTGTAAGAGGAGGGCACTATTTTTTTTTTCTTACACAAAACCTTTATATCCCAGACCAGAAAGAAACTTTACCTCACTAATGTTAACTAAATTCCCCAAATGCCACTAAAATTTTTCATTGAATTATATTACATAAAAAAAGGATGGGTTCCTGGATGGCTTAGTTGGTTAAGTGTGTGCCTTCGGCTCAGGTCGTGACCCCGGGCCCTGTGTTGGGGAGGGGGGTGTCTCTGCTCAGCAGGAAGTCTGCTTCTCCCTCTCCCTCTGCCCCTCCCCCTGCTCATGCTCTCTTCCTCTGTTTCTCAAATAAATAAAATATTTTTTTAAAAAAAGGAAAAAAAAGATACAATTTCAAAGTGAAATAGACTCTTCAAGAAAATCTGTCCTAGGGGCACCTGGGTGGCGCAGTCGTTAAGAGTCTGCCTTCGGCTCAGGGCGTGATGCGGCATTATGGGATCGAGCCCCACATCAGGCTCCTCCTCTATGAGCCTGCTTCTTCCTCTCCCACTCCCCCTGCTTGTGTTCCCTCTCTCGCTGGCTGTCTCTATCTCTGTCGAATAAATAAATAAAATCTTAAAAAAAAGAAAAGAAAAGAAAAGAAAATCTGTCCTAGACTCCTTGTTAGAATGTATGTTGACATATGATCTCTGTAAACAGAAAGATCAGCTTTCTGAAAACAGCTTTTTGAAAGTGAAGCATGGCCACATACCCATGACCAGAAGGAAGACAGTGAGAGTTTGCACAGTCCTTCCACTCTACTTCTGATTTTACTTCCTCCTCCATAATTTTCCTGAGCATGACGTGCTGGTACTTTCTACCCTCACTCATTCCCACGTGATTACTTCTTTCCTTAAGGAATACATTTCAGAAGGAAACAAAGGCTTCTTTCTCTTTCCTTCAGTGCAGTGATTTCCTCGGAGAAAGGCAAATCAATGAATTATCTTGACCCCCCCCCCAATAAAGTCTTGATTACTAAATGTAATATGCTGTTTTTGTAAATAGATAAAGCTAGACTTACTAACAAATAAGTAAATCTCAAGACATAACTAATAATAAGAAAATATTTGCCATATTCAGGCTAGCAAGACTAATTTGTGAAAACTTCACAGAGGTGTAAACATTCTTTAAAGTTCAAGGCCTTAGGGACACCTGGACATTAACATATACAAAGCGGTGGACATTTTCAATGCTACTTCTCAAAGGCCGTGACTTATATAGCATTTCACATCATTTTGTAAATGAATTTTACCATTATAATGGAATTAATTCTCCTTCTTTTCAATTTTCTGCAATTTTTAGATTTCTTATTTTCTTCTCAAAAGATTGTTTTGTCCGTGTCTCCACTGAACTATCTTTAGGTCATATGCACTAAGGGAATAGGTACCCTAAATGCTCTGATTTACATCAGCCTAGAACTCGGAGACCTGAATTATGATGCCTTTTGAAATTGCTTACTCCAGGTGCCAGTCTCAGCCCTAAAAAAAATGAATTGTACTTCCCAGTGTGTTTCTCAGAATGTACCATGCAAATTACTTCATCTTTCCAGGTTGAGAAGATGAGGAACTTCTGCTGATGGTTATAAGTAGTTATGGAGACTTTAGATCTTGCAGCAGCAGTTTAAGTCCCGGTGAATGGATCCTGTCAGCACCCTGACTGCTCCTCCCCTTTAACTGTCTAATTTTTTTCTTTGATAGGGCACCATGCTTGGGAAGATTGAATTTGAAGGTCAGTCTGTGGATTTTGTGGATCCAAATAAGCAGAATTTGATCGCTGAGGTTTCAACCAAGGTGAGACATCTCCCTTTGCATTTTGTAGTTTTATTTCTTATAATATCAAAATCTTCACGTAGGCCGAGATCATCATCCTGAAGCACCAGACTTGAGGGAAAAAAGGATCTCATAGCTGCTCAAATATATATTACAAATCGGTGCCTTTAAAGTTAGTAACTTTTACTTGGTGCAATCCAGCATCAATCAGAATGACTATGGAGAACAACACTTCATGAAGAATTCCAGCTGTGAGAACTTTGGTGCACCAGGGCCTTTCCTTAAGAAAATGTTATTAAAAGACTGAAAATCGCCTGGCTAATAGCATGTCAGCCTCAGAGAAAACACACGTTGGTATTATCTGATATTCCTGTTCCTGTGCCTATTCACACAGAAATGGGGACCAGGATGATGGGTCCCTGATGATCAGTACTGACCTTATTGATGCTGATACTGGCCACAGGATGCCAAAGCATAAGAGATAGGAGTTTGTTGAAGACAGGGGATGTTAAATTAGATATGTAATTGTTTATATATTTGGAATTTGATCATGCCATATGCACTATTCCCTTGTTTTTATTTCTAAAATTTGTCTATTCAAATGGCATGGAACTATTTTTCCTGTAGCTGTTTCTATACATTCCCCTGTGAAGTGATTTCGTTTGAGACACAGCATGAAAATGGGCTATTATTCCTTTTAGAATTGAGAACTATCTTGGAGATCTAGCGCAGCATTTTCCACATTGTAAGGAACATTGACCTAGAGAAATTCACCTTAGAAAGAATTCTGTGGTGATAAGGTTAAAAACAGTGCATAGTACATTTCCTCTCTTCAAGAGTCATAATGCAAATTCATATATGCACGTGTCTGTGAGGTCTTGCCTAAAATTGCTGTCATTCTGTATGGAGAGCATATAATGTGTTTGTGTAGAGAGCAGCACAAAGGAGGCTGTCTGTATTTTTATCTACATCAAATCAAGAGAGAGGTTGCAATGGTGAAAACTGACTCTGTTTCTTAATGCTAGTGCAGTTAAATAATTTCATCGTAGCTGTGATAAAATGCATATTTGTATCAGATTATATTTATTCTGTGAATTTTGTTTGGATGTGGTTGATAACTTAATTCATCGTCTTGTAATTGCAATTTGATGTAGCTACAACTAGATGGTAATATTGCTTTATTTTGTAGGAGAAGCCTAAGGTTAAAAAGAAATCTATACTTTTTCAAATGATCTGATGCGAGAGGTTATCTGTAGCATTTATGGATCAGCTCAGCAATAATTTCCCCAGATCATGGAAGGAATGGGGCACTTGTTCTCTAGAACAGTTGGCAGGAAAAAATATGTGACAAACTTTATGTTTTTGTCAAGTACAGTCTAAGGATTATGATTTCCCATTCTGTAGAGTTTGTGGAGAGTGGAGAGTAGACGTTTCAGTTAAAGTAAAATGCTCTTTCAAATATCCAGGTTGCAACTTTCATCTAAAACCTTTGGAAACATTGAAATCATCCTAAATTCAGAATATACTAGGTAACTCTCGAAGCTGTAATCAGTGTGGGCACCCAGCCCTCTAGGCTTTCTCTCTGTTTCTGTTATTTCTCCTTTTATGACTTTGGGGAACTGCTTCTTGGGTAAATGCCTGCGAAAATGGATCTGACTCCAAGCAGTGCTTACGATGTAGGTAATGATTATGATATGCTCCAGGGTCCTTTTATGAAGTCTACCGTTTAAATGCACATGATTGCATAGTAACCTAAAAAGACCAGTGGTCTACACTAGCCTAGGAATCCTCTGACTCTCATACTAATTTTACCCAATAGCCCCACTGCATAAGCCTAATGCATAACATCTCTGCCCCATCCAAACTTAATTGCAAGTTGAGGTTCAAGTGGTATTTAAAGCGTGATGTATCTATTACCACATCTGTCTAGTGCTGAATCAGGCAATAATACTTGAAAATTCCATTGCCACTGGTTGTTAATGAGGCAAAACATGGGAGAGATTATTGTTAACTATGGAAGCAACCAATTTCTTAGGGATCATTGTTATTACTGTAATCAACATTTTATATAAAACAGCAAAGTACCCTTTCCCTCATAAAAAAGATACAGTTTGTGGCACTCGCTGTGCCTTATAAATTGATTGTTAACTGCCAGTCACTTCCTAGTAGTTAGCAATCAACCTGTTACCAATATAAGTGCAAAACATCCTCAGATGTGTTTATGATATTGGCATGTTGCTCATGGCTGGTACTTCCCTCTCACTCTCTGCTTGTTAAAATGGCAGGATGTCAAGGTGTATGGCAAAGGAAACCCCACGAAAGTGGTAGCCGTAGACTGTGGGATTAAAAACAATGTAATTCGCCTACTGGTAAAGGTAAGTAATTTGTTCTGTCTCAGGGGTGAGGATTTGTAATATTGATCTTTAGTGTTAAACTGATTTCCTTTCTCTGTCTTGGAGAAAACTTGTGCATTCCCCTTGGAACGTCAGGGGATCTGCTCTCTTCTTGTTGTCTTTGATCTACAAAATAACACTTGTATCCCTGTTAAAATTAGAGATGTAGACTCTGTTTTAAATCTTTAAAGGCCACAAACACAGAGAAGAATGATGACTGTTCTTACCTCGTATTGACTGACATTCTGAGATGTGTCATGTTTACTTTCTTTGGGTTTAGAGATGACCAAAAATTTGGAGTCAGTTGGAGAATTCCTCCATTGGACCACATTTATTATGTGCCAAATGTTTGCAGGGATCCTGCCCTGATATAGTACAAACTTTCATGTTGCTCTATATAAACTCTTAGAAACCAATTAAAATTAAACCTTAAAAATCCTTTAGGTGAATGTCACCATTATAATGTTTTCTTAAATATTGTTTTGTTGGGATTTCTCCTCCTCCCACCTCTCCATCTCTCTTCCTATCTGTGTCTCTCTGTTTCTGCTGACACTGCCTCAGAGGTCACAGATTGTTTCTGTCTCTTTCTTTCTCTCTCTCTGTCTCAAACATGAATGCACACATGCACACACACACACAGACATTTGCATAACACCAAAATAGTGTGAGTATAGAGGGATTCTTAATTCACCTTCTCTTTGTTAGAGAATATCAGCAATATCTAAATCATGATTTCAAATTCTGGTCAATTTACTAACAAAAATTTGCATTTGACTCTTCAGTAGCAGATACTGTCGATGACCTCTCTATAGATCCTTCTCATTTTACCATTATAAATGGCATATGGGCATTTTGCCCGTCCTCCAATTGCAAATGTCTGCATTTCATTGCTTGAGGGGTCTCTTTAGCTCGTTGGAGCCTGGTGGTAGGCAGAAAATACCACAGAATTAATGATCCCTGGAGCAGCCCCAACCCAATGACTAGAGAAGGTCAGTGTGTAAATATCCCGACTTCTTTGCCCCATTACTGAGCTATCTTGAGGGTGGATAGTCTACACTGGTTCTCAGAGTTCCCCAGTGGGCTGAAACTCTAGTTGTCCATAGTGCTTGGTGATGCATACTTTATTGGAGTGCCTCACAGTGTTGCTTTCTGTTGGTACTTCTTACAAACCCTTCCAAATAGACTTCTTTCCCTCAAATCCTTGTCTCAGGAAATGCTTCTAGGGAAACCATCAAAGATATTTTCCACTTCTATATACAAAAGTTCTAATTATTCTATCAGAGTACAGATACTACAGATAATATGAGAAACCCCTAGGAAAGAAGGCTGATAAAAATTTGGTCAGATAAAAAAAGCAAAATTGAAAAACATGAGAGGTGGACCAACTTAAATTTTGCAGAAAATGGATTTATCTCTCTCTAACACTGCTAGTGAAAATAACCTATATTCCTGGATGTCTAGTTAGGAATTCTTTAGGCTCTGAAACCTGAAATAAGGGAAAGTGTGCTATCCATCTTTTCAGGATCAAAACTTTAATGGTGCTTTTTCCCTCCACTTTCTATTGACCATTGGTTTCATATACATCACACAAAATACAGTGAGCCACCAAAGAATTTTTCAGTCAGCATTATTTGAATTATGTACCATTTGCCCTCCCCTTTAGAGTGTGGTTAGTTGAGAGAAGGTCTAGGCAAAATTATACTTTGGCAAAGAAAAATGTTATTTTTTTTAAAGATTTTATTTATTTATTCAACAGAGATAGAGACAGCCAGCGAGAGAGGGAACACAAGCAGGGGGAGTGGGAGAGGAAGAAGCAGGCTCATAGCAGAGGAGCCTGATGTGGGGCTCGATCCCATAACGCCAGGATCACACCCTGAGCCGAAGGCAGACGCTTAACCGCTGTGCCACCCAGGCGCCCCAAGAAAAATGTTATTAACTTGATCATTTTTGCCTTTCCTTTCCAGCGAGGAGCTGAAGTACATTTAGTTCCCTGGAATCATGATTTCACCAAGATGGAGTATGATGGGCTTTTAATTGCCGGAGGACCTGGGAACCCTGCTCTTGCACAACCACTAATCCAGAATGTCAAAAAGGTGCAGTAAACCTGGGGGTAGTGTGTATCTGTGTGTGTGATGGAGGGAGTCTGTGCGGCTGAAAAAGCTGTAATCTATTTTAAGTATTCAGATATTCTTTAGTGCTCCTATCTGTGACACCTGAGGCAGTGTCAGCAGATATTATATGGGAGGAACCAGTGAGGAGAGAGTCCCAGAGGAAAAAAAAACCTTTCTTCAGGCAAAGTAACTGGGATTGTGTCCTCGGGTTAAGAGAGCTAGAGTCCAATCTCCAAATGTGTCTTTCTATACGATCGTAAAATGACAGTTCATGTTTCTCACCATGACCTTGGGACCTATAACACCTTCGAGTTTCTGAAGAAATACTAAGTTTTGTTTAGTTTGAATATTAAGTACATTTTTTTGAATCCTAATGTTACACATTTGTCAATCATATTCTTATCTATAGTCTAACTTCTTATTCAATTACTAATCTGTTTTCCTTGTGAATTAAGAAAAAAAAGGAATGCTTCATTTTTATTCCTTCGGAGGCAGCATCTTTTTTTTTTTTTTTTTCGGAACAGTACTTCTGGTTAATAAAAATTCTCCTGATTTAGGTTTTGGAGAGTGATCGCAAGGAGCCATTGTTTGGAATCAGTACAGGAAATTTAATAACAGGACTGGCTGCTGGTGCCAAAACCTACAAGATGTCCATGCCCAACAGGTAAGACAGTTATGCGTCTGTTTACAGGTCAAACTGGCTCTGAAATACTGATAATAACTAAACGCAAAGCCTTAGATTTTCTTCAGAAAAAACAGATAACCGTACTATTACACGGTTCACAGTTGTCTGACTACCTGATACCACTTTTATTGCATTTTTGAAAGGCGGCCTTTTCTAACAATAACGTTGCTATAGTTTATTTTCCTTCCCTTGGCATATATTGAGGTTATTATGCTCCATTAAATGATATTCCAAGGGAAACTGTTCTGGTTTCCAAGCTTGATATCAGAGCACTGATAACGTTATAAGACTTAAGAAGCAGGAAGTCTTCAGATCCTCTCCATTTTACTTCCCTTACCCCACATGATGCCAGTTTATTCAACGTGGCACTTTCCCCCATGGCCCACCCTCCTCATTAAGTGTAATTCAACATAAATTGCTTGTGTTTGTCTCTCTGTTAAGCTCGTGAGCAACTCTTAACTTTTTGTTATGAGCGCAGTTCTCCCTTTTTACTGATTGTAGAAGTTTAATAGACCTGGTGTTTAGCACATAGCAAAGCTTCCTGAATTGATTTTTGTTGCTAAAATTTTGGGATTAACAATCTGTGACTTTTCTCAGAGAGTAATTTCCACTAAGCAATTGCAACTTTCACATTTTAATAGGTTTTTCTCATTCACTGTTTTATAACAAATGCGTTTATATTCTTCTCTTCACTTTTCCTTTTCCCTATTGTTTTTCTTCTTTTCTCTCCAGAGGGCAGAATCAGCCTGTTTTGAATATCACAAACAAACAAGCTTTCATTACTGCTCAGAATCATGGCTATGCCCTGGACAACACCCTTCCTGCTGGCTGGAAACCACTTTTTGTGAATGTCAACGATCAAACCAATGAGGTAAGTGCTCTCAATAAACCTGTTCAGTTGGCAATGAGAAATGCAGGGCCTTTCATACTCTGTTATACACACACCTTGTCTATGTGGGATTTTTCGTGTGTGTGTGTGTGTGTGTGTGTGTGTAAGAACTCTTTTTATAGATTATTTCCCATAGCCCTCTGCTTTTTAAAAAGTCATTTCTGTCTTATTCTCTCATCAGTTGGCTTGTTGAGGTCCACTCTTTGAACGGTTAATCAGTGACTGTCTTCCACATTCATTGCTAATGGGTGATTGGTGCAGGTCTGTTTGGGCCTCATCTGTGTGGGTCTGTGAGACTCACTTGGCTCTGTAGTGGCCTTTGAGAAGACCCTTGGAGAAGTAATTTAGGAGTTGGAGATAAGAAGATTTGAGTTTGTTCTGAACAGACACTGGGAGGGGGGGCGCCCAAAGGCTATAGACCAAACCAGTTGTTTTTATTGAGAGAATAACATTTGGTTGAGTCTTTGTTGGCCTATTTTTATTATGACTGTTAGCTGTTGGAATGTCCTTAAGAATTTATCTCAGTTTTTTAAAAATTTGACCTCTATTGTCCACCGAATAATACATAGCCCTGGTTGACATTCATTGTTACAGAAGGAATTTCTTCCTATTTCTTCTTCTTTCAGGGGATTATGCATGAAAGCAAACCCTTCTTTGGCGTACAGTTCCACCCAGAGGTCAGCCCGGGCCCCACAGACACTGAGGTATGTCAGGAAATGAGTCCTATTGTACACTTAATTTTTTTTTTTTTAAATCAGAAACGTATTTATGTGAAAACTTGAGAAACAAACATCATCACCCCAGATGATCTTGGGTACAGAACATTTTTCAAGAAGAGTGCTTTGATAACATACGTATATTGCATTAAAATTTCCCCATGAATATCATGGAGGAAATTTCTGTCTTTTTAAAAATTTAAAGTGGGAAAGCCCTGAAGAAACCTGACGTGATGCTATTTTTATTTAAATCGTTATCATTCTAATATATTTAGTTCTGAAATTTACAATTGTTGTACTATGCAAATGAATTCCTTCTTGCTCTCTTGTTCTCATAACTGAAATGAAATTTTAATCCCCCATCTGTGACTTCACAAAAATCCCTATGGCAACTGGTTGTGTAGCCAGAAGAGAGAATAAACAGCAGCAGGAGAAGGAAGAAGGGCAGGGGTACGCGGGAGGGGAGAGGGCATGCACACACATATATATGAGTCAGATGGCTTAAGGAAAGAACCAGAAGGAATGCTTAGAGGAGTTTTGTTTTTAATTTAAATATTTTTATTTTGTGTGTGTGAGCTTTTGGTTCAGTGTTCAAGGTCACCTTTTCAAACAAGAGCTTGTGGTGACACAGAAAACTCTGGAAATTGGTGTGACTTCCTCTCCCACACCCTGAGGCCTACAGTAGTAATGCTGAAAACTCCTCCCTGTCAGCACATACTTCCAGAAAAGACACCTACATAAAATGAGGAGAATCCGAATTTTCCCTCTGTAAACTCTACTTTCTCATCCCTGAATTACTTTTTCAGATACGTATGTTGTGTTCATTTTTAAATATTTTTAGGAAATGATTCTTAATAGCCCAAATCAGTATAATATTACCTACGCATGATGAAATGCATAAAGAAAATGTGGTTACATACATTTGTTGCCTAATGCATGCTGAATACTATTTTTTTAAATTTAAAATTTAAATATTTCCCCATATTAGTACTTCAGATTAGGAACATTGAAATAAAGACATACAATATTGAGTAGCGCTTAATCCTTTTTTTGTCCTGTCAGATATTTGCAAAATGAACATCTTTGTTGAAATTTGTCATGTCTAGTGAAACAACAGAAATAAATTCATTGCTGAAGTTTAAGAGTAAGCTTTGGAGATATTTTTAGAGCTGATAGAAATTTTCAAAATCCAGTTATTTCTAACTTTGGAGGTATAAGTAATATAGCTTTAATTTCTTTTGTATAACTAGAGTTTTATTTAGAAGAAACCATTTAGAAGAAAATAACTCATAATTAAGGGGATGAAAGCTTGACATTCTCAGAAGGCATGATCTGAAATGTTCATTGTCTGCTGAAAACTTGCTTTTGATAGGATTTGAAGTGAACAATTAGAAATGTTTATTTGATCTAATTCTTATAGTAGTAAATATTTAGTTTTGCCAATTTTGGCAGAAAAGCAAAAAACAAATATTGCATATGAATACTTATCCTAAAAAATTATTTGTTACTTATTTGAAGTTCAAATTTAACTGGGCATATATATTTTATCTAGCAACCTTATGAGTTTTGCAGCTTCTAACTAGTTGGTTCTATTTTTTTCTAGTACCTATTTGATTCTTTTTTCTCACTGATAAAGAAAGGGAAAGGTACAACGATTACATCAGTTCTGCCAAAACCAGCACTAGTTGCATCTCGAGTTGAGGTCAGTATATGCGGGCTTCTTTCTGGTTTATGTATTTTCGATTTTCTCTATCATATGATAATTTTTAAAAAAATGAATGATGTTTACCATTTTAATGTCTATAAAAAATGATTGGTAATGTTGTAATTACCCATTATTTTAGCATATAATTATTTGGTCTGGTTTTGATGGTGTTCACTGGAATTTTCATGTTTTTGATTTAAAATCATATCTTTTACAGTTTACTTCTAGAAATTTGTAATAAAATAATTTAATAAAGAATGGCTTTTAGCTTGGAATTTGACACATTCTATTACTTAATAAACTATAGTCTTATGTATGCTTGAGATACAGTTCAAATTACAGAATCATTATAGATAGAACTTTTTTTGTTTCAACTAGAAGAATTATTCTTCAACATCATGAGTAGAAGAATATGATTTGACTTATAAAGAGCAAATGGATAAGGAGTACTATAACACAAACTTGAGTCCTTATTTGTGTAAATGTATAGGTTAATATAGGCTTCCACTCATTTCCTTCATAGTTAAACCATACATATACTGACATCATTATTATATAAAATTTAGAAGAATGTATATGTGGTTTCAAGTATATATATACATACTGATTCTTTTTATAAATAAAGGTAATTGAATTACATGTTTACATGAAATGATAATTTGAGTTGGATGACCTGTTTTAAGGATTTCCATGGCAGCCTCTTTTCCTGAGATGGAGAGGTTGGAGGTTATCCACCCACTCAGTGTGGAATCGAACTGTGCGTTCTTGGTAGCCAAAGAAGCCGTGTACTTACTGTATAATGTTCTTCTCAGAACATCAACTCACGTTCTTCAGATACTTTTCTTTTGTTAATAGTGAGAAAAAAGATATAATTTGGGATTCTGCAGTACCTTCGCATGTAGTAGGCATCCAAAATTTTTGTTGAGGCAAACCAAGTTTCCCAAGTCCTTGTCTTTTGCAGTGACCAGGAATATCTTTCTCCTCTGAAGGGTTTGGCACTTATGGCTAAAAAATAAGCAGGATCATTATTTGCTTGGAATCCTGTATACAATTTGTAGAATTTCAGCATATTGCCAAGACACGAGCTTTCTCTTATTACATTTTCTGTAAATATTAATGGCACAAACCATAAAGGTGAAAATGTGAATATGAAGGTACACCCATGTCCCCTGGCCTTCTGTGTTTTCATTTGTCTGTTATGGAAGGCCCAGAGTCTTGCTTTGTCCAGGAGAAAACCATGGAATATTGAGCATAATACATTTAAATATAAGGAAGATTCTTATATATATATATACACACACATAGATGTATCTATTTACATATATGTTTATGTAGTTATTTTTAGATATTTATGTATCTTTAAATAAAATGTAGACCTCAAAATTTTTTACTTCAGTGAAGAAAACTTCATGAACTTTGGAAATTGCTTTGAAATTAGAGATGTTTAAATTGTTAGTCTTTTTCCTGATGAATCACAGACCTGTACCCTTGAAACAAAGAATACATTCTATGTTAATTAACTGAATTTAAATTTTAAAAAATTGTTAGACTTTTTTCTCACATATTTCTCAAAACACTATGTGAACCCAGACAATATAGCTAGACTTCCCTGCTCTTAAAATTGCCGATTTTCCCCATCTTACTAATGAGAGCAATGTCATTTTCTTATTGCTTACAGGTTTCCAAAGTCCTTATCCTAGGATCGGGAGGTCTGTCCATTGGTCAGGCAGGTGAATTTGATTACTCAGGATCACAGGCTGTAAAAGCCATGAAGGTGAGAGATCTTTGTAAGAGTTAATATACTCCTTTAATGAGTCTAATTAGTATTTTATAATTTAGATTTATGACACTACCTCTTTTCAAAGTCACTGTAATTGATTCCCTCAACTATTTCTCACATCTTATATTAAAGAAACTTTGATCTCAGGCGAAATTTTTAACTTTCTCAAACTTTTTTGCATACTTGCAAATCAAGACTGTGAGAGTGATCTTCAAAATTATCTATGTTACCACCTATTTATACTGAAAACATAATAAGCCATGTTTACAGATATTGCTCATTTCTTTTGAGGCAGTGAGATTTTAAATATATTTGTCTTTTGTATGAAACGGAATTTGGGTATCCTTGGTGCTCTAGGATGTTGTAAATGTTCTAGAGGATGCTTCAGGCATCTCTGTGGTTGAAATGGCAAGATCAAGTTGAGGGAGCAAAGGCAACAAATGCCTTTCGTCCAGCTTTAGAAGTTGTTACCTGTCACTAGGGAACCCAATTTCCCATCTATGACTTGGGTTGGATGACTGACCAGAACGATATGGCGGATTTTCATGTGGAAATGAAGATTTGATACTCATGTTAGGAAGAACACCTTCCCTGTTTCTTCAAAGTCTCTCAAGATCTCCCCAACCCTTTGTCATAGCAAAGCAGAAATTAGAAAAATTTCACTGTGTATTTGAAGTATTTCTATGAAAGAGCTAACTTGGCTTCTCTTTGGTGTCCTTACTTCCTTGGATAGACCCCATTTTGGTGCTAATTGGCCATTCTGGGCAATATGAGCTCTTCTGTGACCTTGCCTCTGGCTTTGCAGCGTAAAGCCATTCACCAGAGACCTGGCTAGGAGAAAGCCACACAGAAAAGGTGGCAGAAGACTAGGACAACAAACACAGAAAAACAGTTGGCCAGAATTTTTCTTTTTTGTTGTTGTTGTTGTATTTGTATGTTATATACAAAGATTTTCACCTGACAGATGTCTGTTGAAAAAAATGGAATGCAACCCCTCAGTTACGTTACTCTTCTTCTCATTTGTTTTTATTTTTTAATACTCTTCTCCATACACGCATGGGTACACACACATATGCACATGTGTTTTTCTGTGCATGTTTTCAAGGAGTACTTTACTTCATTATATTATGATTCAATTTCTGTTTATGTAATTAGAGGATGTCCAGTGGTTTAGATTGGTTAGAACACAATGTAACTGTGTTCAGGGTTTATAAATACATTTAAATAGCATATGGTTTTTTATCCTGCTTAGTAGTTTTATAAAGAATTAATATTTTCATAACTTGTATTTCTTTATGTGCTTTACATCCGTTAAGTGAAGTTACATATTTTAACTGAAGAATAGGAATTATTAGCAATAATATTGGGATTAATTAGAAAGTTAGTAGAAATGAATTTAGGGACTAAATATTTATATATTCATTTATTTATTTAATTTATTTATTTTTAAGATTTTATTTATTTATTTGACAGAGAGAGAGATAGTGAGAGAGAGTGCACAAGCAGGGGGAGTGGCAGGCAGAAGGAGAGGGAGAAGCAGACCCCTCACTGAGTAGGAAGCTGGATGCGGGGCTCGATCTCAGGACCCTGGGATCATGACCTGAGCTGAAGGCAAACTCTTAACCAACTGAGCCATCCAGGCTCCCCTATGGACTTAATATTTAAAAATAATCAGATGGTGCATGTATTGTAGCCAGAACTATATTAGGAAAAAATATGTAAATGTATTAAAATAGTTTGAAAAATTTTAAGTTTTAAAATATATGGACATTCATCACAGTCATTTATGGGACCTTTACCTGTATAATCGGATTTACAAAAATTGCTATACTTATTGTATAACACATTCAGGAAAATACTTACAAATATACTTAAGTCTTTTGGTGCTTTTCTTTAGTAGTGAGACCTTCTGTAACTTCTATTGATGACGTGTTCTCAGTTTGGACTTAATCATTTAAATTCTAGGGGCACCTGGGTGGCTCAGTCAGTTAGGCATCTGCCTTCGGCTTGGGTCATGATCCCAGGTCCTAGGATCAGGACTGAATTGGGCTCCCTGCTCCACGGGGCGCCTGCTTCTCCCTCTCCCTGTGCCTGCCACTCCCCCTGCTGTTCTCTCTCTTTCTCTCTAATAAATAAATAAATAAATAAAATCTTTAAATTCTAACCTATATTTTAAATGCATTTGCTTATCTGTATGTATTTGTTCAAAAATTTCTTAATACTTTTTAAAAACCAATTTCTTTAAATCTTGAGACATGACTTATATTGGTGAAAGGGCATAGAACTTGAATCATAAGACTCGGATTAGAGTCCTAGTTTTGCCATTTGATCAGCTAGAAGATCTTTGGCAAGTCATTTAACCTTATTGAATGTCAATTTTTTTCATCTGTGAGGTAGAAATTTCTCTTGTAGTCTTGGTATTAAAATCAACTAAATTGATAAAAAAAAGTACATTATAAGTTTTAAGGCACTATTTGAATTTGAAGTAATATGAAATATATTTAATATTTTATTCAGGTCCTCCCCCAAGGACATATAGGGCTTTCAAGGATGATTTCTATACTCTCATCTGACTATTTTGTTGATGTTTTAGAAGAGTTCAAAATTGACATGGTAATAGGTAAAATAATAAGAGCCATATGGCCATATTTTATAATAATTACTTTGCTGTGTCACTCCCATCCTAGTGCACAAAGCTATTATACTTCATAGCCTACATGAAGAATTATTTTCGAGGTCTCTCCAGATGTCAGAAATAAGATAGAACTATGAATACCTTTATATACACACAGATACACACACATTTTTATTTATTTATTTTTTGCCATATGGTCATTTTCTTTTAATATAATATGTATAAAGAGTTGTATAATGCTCTTTGTTAAAACACTATGGCAGGCATGAAAATCTAAAAAGATGGAATCCAGCAGAAGGCTCTCAGTGCTTCCGGCAAGGGAATGCATCATCTTGCATTTTAAATGTACACTCCATGTTGGTCTCTAACAAACACTGGAAAGGGAAGCTTCTTTGATGTTGCCTCTGGTTCCATTTTATATTGAACTAATTTTTAAGTTTTTTAAAATATTTCAGTCTTTTACAGTCAACTGAGCTATAAAGTTCAGTAGTATTCTTAAACTTCTAGTCAAATTCTATAGAAACTAACTCCAGTTTTGCTTGATACCTCTAGCAAGGAATTCAAGGTGAACCTCATGAGGTAACCAGTTCTTTTTGAGTAGTTTTATTTTCAAGCAATTTTTCTTTCTTCTCACCAAACGTTTGTCTTCCTTTACCCTCTATTCCGTTCACCAGTCCTATTACTTATCTCTACATCCCACGAAATAACCCAAAAGTTTTGTCACCCCATACAGACCCTTCATTTGAATATGGCCACATTCCCCTTTAGACCATATGTTCAGATTCTGGATCCTTTTGTTTCTTTCAGGAAGAAAATGTCAAAACTGTCCTGATGAACCCAAATATTGCGTCGGTGCAAACCAACGAGGTGGGCTTAAAGCAAGCAGATACTGTCTACTTTCTCCCCATCACCCCTCAGTTTGTCACAGAGGTCATCAAGGCGGAACGGCCAGATGGGTTAATTCTAGGCATGGGTGGCCAGACAGCTCTGAACTGCGGTGAGTTCTTTTAAGTTTAATTGCAGAGCTTTGGCCCATGCACTTATGTGTAATATTTTTGTTTGACTCTAACAATTATGCTCTGTGTGTTCATAAAAGCTTTTCTTTAATATGTGAGGAAGCAGTTAGCAAACAGCCACCTGAAAATGTCATATGATAAATATTACTGGTTTATTCACAAAACAGCTGAGGTACAAAAAGAAACCTTTTACTTCAATGATCTGGGGTGGCCAAGTGAGATCTCCCTGCTCCATTTCAGCATATTGCTTTTCTCTGTTACCGGTGAGACCCTGAAAACTATTATGAATAAAAAAAATGAGAATTAACATTGATTACATTCTTTGTGCTTTTACATGTTGGCCCAGTAGCATTTGACTTTCACATATATTTTCATGATAACATAGATTAGTCTCTCTACCATCCCTTCATGAATCTGCGGAGTTCAAAACTCTGTCCTTTTAACAAGGCTTCTAATCTTTGGAGCTAGATCATGAATGAGAATCTCATGAACTAGTCGGGGTGAGCAGTTGGTGAAGTAATTTATATGTCAGATATAAAAGTCTTAGGCAAAGTCAGATGGCATTAGTGGAAACATTATTTTGATGATTTTTAACACAGATAGATACCTACATCCCTGGGCTTATTTAAATAAGAAAATCTCGTTACAGGATTGGACCTTAGAAGGAAAGGGAATATGCTAAAATCTGAGGTTCACTGTTTCTTATGATTTTTTCAATGAGGATAATGAAAACCATTTGGAGAAGGTGGTAATATAAGTAATGTCACCAGCAACATACTTGGCTAGAATGTCTTCAGAATTTCTCTTTCAATTTTTTTTTTTTTTAAATCTTAAGCACACTTCTATTGTGGAAGGTGGTGGCTTCTTCGAGTTAATTTTAAGGTTCAAAAAAGTTGTATTTCAGGTATATGTTAAAAAAGACATAAGAGTTTGCAGTTTTAAAAACTGATTATATTTGGTTCTTCTGTAGGAGTGGAACTATTCAAGAGAGGTGTACTCAAGGAGTACGGTGTGAAAGTCCTGGGGACATCAGTTGAATCCATTATGGCCACAGAAGACAGGCAGCTGTTCTCAGACAAACTAAATGAAATTAATGAAAAGATTGCTCCAAGCTTTGCAGTGGAATCGGTAAGGAATCTTGTTTTGGAGAAACAAGACCATTATTTGTCTTATGTTATAGGGAGAGTGATTTGTCATGCCTAAAAATAATAGCTAAATTATTGTATTTGCATGTATTACCTTCCAGAAATGTGTTAGTTCCTCAGAAACTTTATGTATTAATTGCAACATTCCATGCTGAAATGTTTGGGATAGGTGTTAATATTTTATGAGAAGAGAAGCAAAAGCCCAGAGACAAAGTAGTTTATCAATGGTTGAAGTGCCGCTGAATATCGAATCTCCTGAATTAAAATAGAAAACCATGTCAACTTACAATGCCAAAGTGATTTTTACTTTCTGGGATCAGTTACGTATCTTGTATGTGCAAATGACCTGCAAATGGGGAATGATTGGATTAAAATTTTCTAGTTAGAATGGAATAAACATTTAAAAATGCAATCATCTAGAAAAAGCCATTGGAGCTCATAAATGAGATTCGCAACTGAGAAACTTGTGGCTTAGATGTTTAGAGAGGAAAGATTATTTTGCCTTTTTGTTCATCATTTTCAGCTATAGCCTGTGCTTATTGGTAGGCTGTTTCAAGGTACCAAGATAAAGTTGGCTTGCATACTTGCATCAGTTTTTGTCCCTGACTTTATTCCTGATTTCAGACATATAGTCAATGAAGTGGGTATTCTGGAGGCAGTGTTTGATGCAACTTTCCCATTGCAAAAGTAGGCAAATCCTTAGGGAAAATGGCAAGTACTGCTGGGACAACTAAAATGGCCCTGTATGTTTCAGAAAAGAATGCTAGCAAGTACATACTATGTTGCAGAACTGTCAGTCAGGAAGAGTCCCAGGATAGCTCTGCTGAGCATTTGGAAAGCTCCTGCCATACATTTATTCTTTCATTGCCAGGTTTAATTATGTCCTTGCTTCCTCAGGATGAGAAACAGGCATATGGGAAAGGTGTAATTACATTCCCATTGGTAGTGTAATAATATTCCATGACAGAAAAATATAGCCACCATATGTTGTATTCTGTAAGTTAAAAAAAAAAAAAAATCCAAGCTTCTGGGACTACTTTCTGACTGAACTTGAAAAATAAAAACTCTCTTTCAATACAGTATTCCTAATGGCCTATTGCAATAATATCAAGTTCGTTTCAGCAGTAGAACACCTTGTATCATTAAGAGATGAAGACTTAGATTGAATTTAAAAATTCAGTATGGATCCCATTCTCAAATTCATAATGATTATTTTAGTTTGGGCCATTGTTTCATTTTTTTATATGGCAAAATGAAATTTACAACACAAAGATAAAAGAAAGCCTTTACTGTGTATTAAAAAAATCCTAGAATTTTAGTTAAAATTTGTAAAACAGCACTTGTTTTTAGAAGGAAATGAAGGAAAAATATAGCATTTCTATAGTCGTTTTCCCCAAAGAAACTGATTTACCTGAATTGCTATACTCTCTTGATGTGGTCTTTTCTACTAGTGTGGTCAGCTTTTAAAACTTCGAGTCTTTGTTGTTGGTAGATTGAGGATGCTCTGAAAGCAGCAGACACCATTGGCTACCCAGTGATGATCCGTTCTGCCTATGCCCTGGGTGGGTTAGGCTCAGGCATCTGTCCCACTAAGGAGGTCTTACTGGACCTCAGCACAAAGGTATGTATTTTCACGGACCAAATTCTTACTAAGCAAGAAAATGGATTTGATGTGCTCTTTCAGTTAGAGAAAGTTATGTAGATGAAAAATGACCTTTTCTCTATTATTAAACCACTGTCATGTTTTCTAAGAGTGTTGTTCAAAAGAAAGTGCTTTTGGAAGGGAAATGCAGTGCAGTTATTGACATTGAAACACAGCATCAACCCAGACAGTCCTAGGAAAACTAATGGTCGCTCTCACTAATGGTGATCGTGCTAACGGATGATGGTCACTCCATCTTTATTGTACTATTTGATTTCAGTGATATAAACTCAATTCAATTCCATCTCCCTCTGCTTCAGAATTTGTTCCCAAACACCCATTGTGCTAAAATACATTTTAGTGATTAAAAAAATGAATATAATGCCCCATTTTCTATTATTTTTTGAATTAATATGACATGGATGACATCTAAAGTGAAACAAAACACATTGAGTAGTTTGGCTTTCCCTCAAATTCAGGTGTGTAAAATACATACAATACAAACCTCTTAGCATCATAAATGAATGAGCTCTCTGCCAACTGCCACACACTCATATAAGCAAAACTGAGATTTGAGTCTTCAAAACTTATGTTCTATCAAAATCACTTTAACATATTACTGAATAGTTCTTAAGTATGAAAAAGAAAATTAAGAAATGTTCCAAAAAATAAATTAGACATTATCAAAGAAAACATGCTCCACGAAAAGCAGAGAATTTTGCCCACTCTCTCTTCTCACTGAATGGAACAATGCCTGGTGATGTGGGGTCACAATAATTGCTGGCTGAATGAGTAAATATGTGTATATCCAAGAGGCTCATGTAACTTTCATGGTGGCTGTGGACGTGAATCTGATAGAATTGTTATGAGGGCTACATTGGGGAGTGCTGAGTAAATACCAAGCACAGCTTCTATCTGTCTTTACTTACTCTTTAGAGTGAAACAAAATGTGGCCCTTGAATTGTTGACATAGGATTTTGAGAACAGATAAATAAAATTAAATATATTTTAACATATATAATGACAAACTTACATGTCAACAACTTGGATTTAGCATTTCTGAAGTTGCCAAAACAAACCCCCCAAAAAGGAAAATATATCAATATAAATATTTCTTGTTTCCATTCTGGAGTTATGAATCATGTATGTAAAGAAAAGACATGTTTATAGAGGTAACTTTTTTCCTCTAGTATATTAGATGTTTCCAATATTTTTAATACTAGTAATCTCATTATTACTCCCAGTAGTGACAATGTATATTCTTTATTAAAAAAATATATTTTTACAGTGTAAAAATACTGAATACTGAATTGTCTAAAAATGTTTACATAGGAAACAATTTTGGAATGGGATAGTTTTTAATTATTTAAATTCCTCTAAAATAATCAATACGACATTGGATTTTTTTTGAAAACCTAGCTTTTCCCTTGAAATAATTACTTTTATCATTAATTTCTAAACTACTTCTTATTCTCTTGAGATTATATTTAGCACCTTTAGAAGCTGCATTAACTTATCTAGGTCTCAAAGTTAGTCTTTTGTGTAAAATCTGAGACTGGAAAGAAGGAATTTTGAGGCAGCAGGTGAATTTGATCTCAATTGTCCTTGTGTCCAAACACCCAGCCTAGTCCATTAGAATGCAGAGAGCTTTCCCCAATCCATACTCTTTGTTTCCCAGATTTCCTCTTTTAGCATGCAATCCTAATGACAAATGAATCATTATTAAATTGTTTATGCTGGCTACAGAGTTTTCTAACCACTTTGAAAACCTCATGATAGGCAGCTGTGGGGACAAATGTGTTACATTTTCAATTGCACATGGGGGAGCCTGTAGTGTTGACTGAGGTTAAAAAGATAGTGTTGAGATACATTAAAAAACAAAACAAAACAAAACAAAACCACACACACACACACACCCCAAACTAACATTGAGTTATTTCATTATACTGCCTGCTAATAATTTGAAAAAATTCAGAATACTTTCCCCAATTGCTTTGTCTTCCCTTTGCACTGCCATTGCAAATCAAAAGTATTAGAGACAAAGGGAGACATTTCTGTCTCAGATTTTCAGCCACTAAATGTCCTAAGGTCAGAGACTGCCTCTTTCATATTTTGGGTTCAGTAGTCTACCCACCAGTGGGTACTCAGTAAATATGAAATGATAATTATACTAATTCATATCTGTTTAATCAGGCATATGTGATATATGACTCAGGGTATTTAAGCACTTATGTGGTGATTAACCATAATAATAGTCGCATATGATTCTTCTAATTCCCAAGTTTCATATGCCATCTTGGCTAACTGTTTACAACCATCATTATCTCCTTTCTTCTCCTCATCAACATCAACTGACTTTTATTGTGTATGTCACTGTACAAAGCACTCTCAGCTATTTTAGAGAAAACCAGAGTCTTTAGACTTATTTTTCCATATTTATTCGCACTTATCACATTTTCTGGTTTTACAGAAGCCTTGCTGCTGAAATAATTCCATTTCCCTCTGCCTGATTGCTCAATTATTTTCTCTTTTTCCTAAATTAGTTTGATTTAATGTCATATCAGCACTTTGAATGGCAAGCCTCAATAATGTAAATCAAGCATATTCACTGCAGGATGCTATTCCTAGTACCTCCCTGATTTTCTGAGACATTGTGCCTTCTGGAGCATGGAGGAGGATGGAGACTAGACTTCAGACTTCGACACTGACCAGGATTTAGGCCAGGGCACTTTGCCAAATCTCCGTGCTTAAACCAGTGCTTTTCCTTACGCTTTGATATCTTTTGTCACCAATTTCCAGGCCTTTGCTATGACCAACCAGATTCTGGTGGAGAGGTCAGTGACAGGTTGGAAAGAAATAGAATATGAAGTGGTTCGAGACGCTGATGACAATTGCGTCACTGTCTGTAACATGGAAAATGTCGATGCCATGGGTGTTCATACAGGTAGGCAAAGAATCTTCAGGAATTATAGTATTGCCTTCAGCTCATGATTCTGACAACCCATAGCTGTCTTTATTAAGTTCTTTTCTTTAAATTACTATTCTTAGCTGACAGACTAGTGATAAAATTTTACACAAAATAGTATTTCACGGTATTAAAAATAACCTCACATTCATTTTGATCTTCACAAAAACCCTGTGAAATAAGGCACATATTATCCTGATTTCATTTGAGGAAGAGGTCAAATTTAAGCAATGTAGCGATGGTAAAATCTGTAAGACTTGGTGTTGAGAAGTAAGAAATGAGGTTAGGAAGGCTTGAATCAGACAAGGGTCTTAGTTACCAAGTGAATGAGAAATAGCAACAAGTAATAGAAATAGGTGAAACAGGTTTTTTAGAAAGAGAAACTAATTAGATGAGAGGGCAAAAATGATGACTTAGGATTTAGAAATGCTAACTTTGAGGCATGGGTGGAATTCTCAAGAAGAGCGTTGATAATATGGACCTGGAATTTAAGAAAAGGGGATACAAGTAAAGAAGTTGGATACAAAGTCATTGGGAGTCATTGGTATGAAGGACATGATTGAAGCTGAAAGCAGAGACTAAGTATTCAATGCACAGGCATAGAAAGAAAGACAATAGGGTCAAGGACTGAACATGGGAACTGTTTAGATTTACAGGGCATGAGTAAGAGGAAGGGTTAGTGTTGAAGAGAAAGAAGGGAGTGATAGGAAGAAAACCAGGGTGGTACACTACCAAGTAAGCCAACACAAGAAAATATTTTATAAAATATCGTTGGTTTTGGCTTTAGCAAATGCTGTGAAAGGTCAAGAATTAGGATTTTAATGTGGGTTTTTGGATGTTCAAGAGGACAGTTTCAATGCAAAGTTGGGTATGGGAGCCGTATTGAAAAGAATTATATGGCAATGAAGGATACGCAGAATTGGGATACTTTCAAGTTTAGTCCTGTAAAGAATAAGAGAGATGTTCTTCTGATTGGCAGCGTAGGGAGAGGGGCTTCTTGAGCCAGGAGAAATCTGAGCATGTTTGTGGGTGGAAGGAATGGTGACTAAAGATTAAGAGATTAAAGATACAAGGGCTATGATTAGAGAGGATTAAGACAATGGGAAGGGATGAGATGTGGAAAACAGAGGGATGAGCCAGTCTGGGTGAAAAGGAGGATGATTGTTTATAGAAGGGAGAACTTGAGAGAGAGAGATTTTGAGATGAAGAGCGGAGAAATTGAAGAAGTTAGCATTAATCTGGTAAGTAGATGACTGAGGCCTTGATAGCTACATGAACTAGGAAAGGGTTAGAGGGGTTTCTGTCAATCATGTGTCAGAGTAATACAGGCAAAACAAGACTCAGAGGGAAGAGTATCTGATGTGCCTTATATGTATTGCCTTGAGACAGTTATTTCCCCAACAAACACTTAGAGTACTCTGTGTCTTGTATCACATAAATAGATTAAGTTGCTAAAGTTAGTTATTTAGATATGCTACCAAATAACAGGTGTTGCTTGGATGTACAGGTGATTCCGTTGTCGTGGCCCCTGCCCAGACCCTCTCCAATGCGGAGTTTCAGATGCTGAGACGTACTTCAATCAATGTTGTTCGCCACCTGGGCATTGTGGGTGAATGCAACATTCAGTTTGCCCTTCATCCTACCTCAATGGAATACTGCATCATTGAAGTGAATGCCAGGTTATCCCGAAGCTCTGCCCTGGCCTCAAAGGCCACTGGGTAAGATCAGAATGATTGACCATGTGTATGCAGATTCTTCACAGATAGTTTTGGAAAACTGACAGCTAGTGGAAGACTGAGCTGCATTTACAAGCTATCGTCCCCTTTTCTATATGCTGGCTGCAAATCATTTAGGACCCTAAGGACATGGTTATTAATGAGCTTGCTGCCAGATTGAGGCAAATGATCTTGCTAGCTGGCTTTGTTTGCTGGCTAATCATAAACTAATCAAAATCTGGGTGGTCAGAGCAGGCTGCAAAAAATCTGCTTCCTAATTGCACTTTGCAGATATTGTTAAAACGTGAAAACTAATTCTCAATTTTAGTCCTCAACTGGTTTCTTCAGGTGTATAGTAAATGGTAGGTAAATAGTATAGTTTACTTGACTCAAGCATTCAATAAATCATTTTATTTTCTCAAAACTCCACAGGACCAAACATTGTAGGGTTTTTCTATAGATAAATATTGCAACCAAATAAATGAATTTGGTACCCATTTAAAACCTGCCGGCGAGCATAATTGGAGGGAACATTAACTAGTTCCTTTTTCTATTAATATACTTAGCATATGGCATTTAAATTCCATGGCATTTAAGTGAACAAAATAATTACCTGTGAAGATTTTTTTAATATGCTCTGCAGTGCTGCATGGAGTGCAGTGAAGTGTTGCCCTAAGCAAGAGTCAGGAGACCTGAGTTCTCCTTCCAATTTTCGTATTGACTTTGGACGCATCACTTATTGTCTCTATCAGTTTCCTCATCTGTCAGATGGCGAGATGTATTAAAAGGCTTATATGTAATTCTACAGTTCTGTGAATTATTTTCTCAAATACAATTACCCAAACTGTCCAGTCAGGTTCCTCAAGTGTTAGTTTTGTAAGCAGTCCTAAGTTCAAAAATAATTTGGAGACAGAACAAGGACCCAAGCTTGCAATGACTACATTTTCTGACTGGTGCATACCCCATAGTACCAGCTAACTCCACTGTCTTCTTAAGTGCAGCCGTCTATGTATCTTTTCAAAAGAATATTTTGCAGATTCCTATCTTAGTGGAGGCTCTGCACAAGTGAGCACTTTATCAAGGAAGTCATTGATTTTGGATTAAAGAGGTGAAAGTTGGCAGTTGTTGCACTGAACGTCAGGCATAGAGAGAGAATTCTTTCATGATCCGTAACTCTCTACTCTATCATGACTCATACTGTTTTATAAGTGGCTATTAAATCTTCATACAGAACAGAGAACCAGATGTGTTTTATACCTTGATGTAGAATAATACCAGAATTTCTAAGAAAGACCAATTTATGTTTTGAGCTGATTTTTAATGCTCATTGCTGAAAGAAAAAAAAAAACTCCTCTTTTATAGCTACCCACTGGCATTCATTGCTGCAAAGATTGCCCTAGGAATCCCACTTCCAGAAATCAAGAATGTTGTATCGGGGAAGACATCAGCCTGCTTTGAACCTAGCCTGGATTACATGGTTACCAAGATTCCTCGCTGGGATCTTGACCGTTTTCATGGAACATCTAGCCGAATTGGTAGCTCTATGAAAAGTGTGGGAGAGGTGAGTCCTTGGTTTATTCTTCTATTTATTCTTGTTCTCAGTTATTTTGTTAAATTCTTAACATCCTTGAAAGTCTTAAGGTTGCTTGGATACTGGGTTATTGATTAAAGGATATATGGGAATTTCATTTTCTCCATGGTGTTTCAACATCTCTCTGATTGTTACATAAGGCATTTGTTACATGACCATTTAGTGGATCTTAAAAGATTCTATTAAAAGGAGAAGCTGTATATGTGGATGTATAATATATTTGCACATATAAAAACATTTTCATAAATAACTGAGTTATAATGTGTTTTATAAACAAATCTAGAGAGTAACATGTTATAAAATGGTGTACCAAAAAAAACACTGCACTGAGGTTAAGAATTCAGTTTTAATATATTCACAGAAATTGTGGCTTTACCCTCCTTGGGCCTCACTTTCTACATCTCTAAAAGAAAGGGGCTGGACTAGAAGATCTCTCAGGTCCCATCTACTCTAAAGTTTGAAATTAAGAAGAGCACAATGGGAATATGAAGCCCTCTTTCATTATATTGAAATGGTCTAAGCTTTTAGGACCTTTAGATTTTTCATAATGTCCTTTTTTTATACTATTTGAAATTAAAATTAGCTTTTGATTATTCCATCTTCAAAGATGCAGTTCTGCTCTGTGCAGGAGGAAAGAAAGGAATTCAGACCCCTTCCTCCAACAGTCCCTCTCTTCCCTCCCCCATCTAGGGATTTATTTCTTCTTGCATCCAGTTGGCTTGACATAAGTGGAGAGAGCATAAGCTTTGGAACCAAATGAGCTTGGGTTTTACTCTTGGTGTTGCCACTTACTGGTTAGAGACACTCACGCTGGTCCTCAGGTTTTCCATCTGAAAATTGGAGATGATAATACCTACGTTGGGGTGTTCTTATAAGGTTTAGGATTGATATATGTAAATATTTAGTAATGTCTTTTAAAGTAGATTCATAATGAAGCTCCAAAAAATATATTTCCGGTAGTATTGTTGTCATTGTTTATGGGTAGAATTTTGATTATCAGCAGTATGCAGGAATCTCAATCTCTACTGACCTATCATCTATCTATTTTATTTTATGTGATCTCTGTCTCTGTATGGCCAATTTAGAAGCTTTTGGTCTATGCTTAGATATCTAAGCTGGTTAGATTACAGAGCAAAGAACTATTTATGACCTATTGCTCTATATTCACCTTTATTTGTCCTATGTTACAGATTATAGTCTATCCTCAGACTAACTATTGCAGAAATGCATACCACCAATCACAGGAAGTGCAGCTTAAATCTATCAGCAATGTAGGAGAAAAGAAAAAAAAAAGACATTTTACTGATCAATCATATTCACACGTGAAAGGGAGTATTATTACTATTTTGGTTTCCTTAGTTTCCAAGATATTAATGCAAGATTTTAAAGTAGTGACATATAAGGAAAACTTGACCTTTTACATTAAAATGTCCCACTAGTTAAAAAAAAACTGATAGCCCTTCATAGCTGCTTTAAATCTTATTTTTTCTCTCATGCTTCATGGTGCACAATAGAATTAAAACTCAAGTGCCATGGAAAGTTTTGTTGGTAGCTTTTCTGACAAATAAACAACCGTTACTTAGTTTATTTTGTGGGAAGTATCCCTTTCCACATTGCTCACAGTAAAATTTATAGGCCAAAGAATATGAGATAATTTCTGTAATGTTTTCATTAGGGCTTATTATCCAAGGGACGTTTATTGTCAGTGAATATTTCCCATCATACATTTAATTCAACTCAAGTTAGGAAGCATTAACTGAGTTCTTACTCCATGCAAGACGCAGTGAATAAGATGTAGATAATTGTTACATATTATCTGCAGTTGGTAAATTCAGAATACATAAATAGAACCAAATGTAATATGAATGCAACTGCAATGAAAGTTAAAATACAGTATACATACAGGTGCTTTGAGAGTGGAGAATAGGGTTAGGGCCCTGTCAGTTATTCCACTGAAAAATGGTGAGATTTTCACTTAATGAAGGTGAATATTAATAATATAAAATATTAAAAAGCACAAATTTTAATCAAACACAGTTATGTACTCCTTTATTATTATATAGGTATGTTTGCTTTTCTTTTATTGAACATATTCCATACATCATTATGTACAGTGTACTTACAAATAGTAATTTATGGTGAGTTACTTATGGAACCAGTTACTTTATGGCCAACTTTTAAATATGTAATACTTATAAATTGTATCAGATATTCCAGAAATATTTTCCTAATTTGAGAGTACCATGAAATATTCCATTTCTGGCAGTCTCTCTCATGCTTAGGCGAGCAAGTCTATGACCATATTGTATAACCCTTCTAAATACCACTATGCCTTGGAAGGTGTCTATCTGAATTGGACTATGATTTTATTTATCTCTGCTCTTGAGACTCTTCCTTACTTCTAATTAAATTGGGGGCAGCATGAAAGGTGATCTGTTTGGCTTTAGTAATCTTTGAATATGTATCTTGTCGCAGAATTGACATGAAGGTTTACCAAACTGACATGAATGGGAATCTAGGTCTACTTGAGGAATCATGGAATTTTACTGAAGGCAGCATTATCACTGTTATTATTTTAAATTGGAGACCAAAAATGCACAGCCATCTATTATTCCATGGAAAGATTCAAAGACAGTGTTTATCCACTGAAAATAACTGGTTAGGCTTGAAGACAATTTAAGTTTAGTTCTGACTTATAACTTGTCCAAATGAAATCACCACATGGTCTTCCTAATTGATTAGTGTACAATCAGTTGTAAAGATTGTGGGAAGACACATCGAATTTGTCACGGGGAATTTAGACTCCACCTACATTCAAAATCTGAATCTGTCAGTATTCTTTATGATTCTGAAGGTTTTATTAATATTAATGCTTAGTTATAAAGAAAGCCAACCTGTCTTGGATTGCGACTGATAACCCATTTAGAAATAGTTCTGTTTTTGTCTTAATATATGTCTGGCTTCTCTTCATTTGTTTTCTATTCTAAAGAACCTCTGCATGAAAGCAAGATTTTATTAAGGGAGGGTCTACATGCTCATTCCACGTATTCCTTAGTTTAATATTATGGGCCAAAGCAGGTGCAGGGAATTTCCTTATTAGTCTCAGCAAATAAAGCTAAATTCCTGATGTGGTAAAAGAGTGACCGAATATTGTTAGACCCATTATATCAAAGGAGAGAGAAAGAAAAATAACAACAACACCTAAATTTGGGTAGTATTCTTCCTTATATATTTTGTTCCTACGTCTTTTCTGAAAAACAGTCCATTTCTAGTTCTGTTTCAAATTCAAAATACATAAGCTCTTTCTTCAAATATAATTTCTTAAATTTGGATTATAGGTCATGGCTATTGGTCGTACCTTTGAGGAGAGTTTCCAGAAAGCCTTACGAATGTGCCACCCATCTATAGATGGTTTCACTTCCCGTCTCCCAATGAACAAAGAATGGCCGTCCAACATGGATCTCAGAAAAGAGCTGGCTGAACCATCCAGCATCCGCATCTATGCCATTGCCAAGGTAATATGTGATAAGGGCCCGGAGCGAATATTTTCTTCAGAATATAGCCAACCCAGACTTTATTTCTTCTATTTATCTTTAAAAAATATTTTATTTATTTATTAGAGAGAGAGACAGAGATAGCATGAGAGAGCACGAGCGGGGAGGAGAGGGAGAAGCAGGCTCTCCACTGAGCAGGGAACCTGACACGGGGCTGGGTCCCAGGATCTGGGATCATGAGCTGAGCTGAAGGCAGATGCTTAATACCCAGGCACCCCGCCAACCTGGACTTTAAAGTAAAACTGAAACACGAAGTGGTAGTGAATTCAGGGATTTGAGGAGAAAATTTAATTACCCCCTTTTAAAAATTTGATTTGAGCCTGGACTGAAGAACACGTTGCAGGTTTAAAGGATGATCATAAAGATAAAATGTTCCTTCCTGTTAGTATATATCTTATCAATACTCTTAAGTAGGTTTGATCATATTGACCTGCCATTTCCTATCCCTCTCATTACTTGTTCCTTGAAAATGTATAAAATTGTATTTTAGAAAGGAAGATGCATTAAATAGTATCATTTAGTATATGCTACCTCAGACTTTCGAATAATCTTTATTTGCTTCTTTTTCTGTGTTTAAATAACAATGACTATAAAGATCTTCCATGATTATAGGCTTTTCTGTGTAATTATTTTATTGGTCTTACTTTTAGAACAAAAAAAGCCCCACATTTCTCACTTCCACCCCCTAGTTCCCTTTTATGCAAATTAAATGCCATATTAATCTCCTCTCATGTTTACTATGCGAAGGGTTTTGAAGTTTCAGCTCATCTGATTTTATAAAAGGTGACTTGGGCAGCTGGGACCTGTCTGGTCAGAAATCCCTGAATGGCTTTTTGACATTTAAGAAAGCTTAGGCATTAATCCTCCAACAGTATCAAAAACCACACTGGAGCTACAAAGCCCTGCTGACCATTTTATATGTGCGTGTGTGCATGTGGGACGGGTTGATGAAAATATGAATTTTGTCTTTAAAGAGGAAATCTGTCTTTGTAATTTGCCTTTGTAGCAACAGAAAAATGCTGTGAGTGATTTTGAACTCATTGCAACTTTCATGTCCGTATACCTAGAGTCCTGCTGAGAGAGGAGAAGGGGAGGGAAAGTTTCCTTCGTTGCATATAATGTATACTCTCCTCACCTTTATGGTTTCTAAATGCAGAATATTAAGTTCCATTGAAATTCTGGCAGATGCTAGTGTCTTTTGATGGACATTTCTCAATATTGAGTTTCAAGGTAATAGTTAACATTTTTCAGTGGGAGGTGGGTGATAGTAGCGATGAGAGGCTATTACAGAGAGCCATTTCACCTTCTTTATTGTTCTTATTTCAGTCTTTTGTCTAAAAAAAGCATTCTACCACATTCACATGTGTAAATATACATAAGATCTTTTCTTTCCAGACAAAAGGCAGTAAATGGATTTTTTTCCCTAAGCCTAGTAATCATACTTGTGCCATTTTGAGGCGGATGAAAAAGGGAAGTATTTCCAAGTTCCTGGCAAGGCTGTAAAGCTCAAGCAAATCTCTCATTCTTTTCTAACAGACTTATAAAGGATGAGCATTCAGGGGAAATGTGTGGAGGTCCTTTCTCGCACAGAACACCCCATGTATGAGCAAGAAGTGCAGGGTCTGAGGTATAAATTCTTGTTGCTAGAGTGCTGGCAGAAGGAACTGATTTCAGTTTGTTAGAGGTCATCAGTACTGTTCATCGCCCCAGCAACCAGGAACTTGGTGATTTTGACAAAGAGAGTGAGGACTGTGGAGGGCTGAGGGGGAAAAAGAATGAAAGGCGTGAGTAAATCTTCGCTCGCTTTCATGGTCCTTACAAAAGGGCAAATTGCTCTGAGGCCTGGTTTTTGCTGCAGTCTTATTTCAGGATGACTGGATCATCACCTCTTTTGATCTGGGGAAAATACGGGGCATTAGTTTTGATTTGGGAAACATTAGAGTAACCGTAAACTTGTTTGGGGTCATTATGAACTTCATGATAGCTGCGTGACCCGGCAAAGCTGCCGTGCTTGAAGATGAGGTCAGAAGACAGGGAGGCTCTGGCTTTCGGTTGGACACCGTGGGTGTGACTGTAGTTGTCCTTCCTCATAGTGAAATGAATCCGGGATGCTAGGCCCTCTGACAACCACAGGGTGACGAGTGTGTTCGTGATTGTGTGAAAACTTCCTCTGTTCTGTCAAAAGTGTCACTAACTTAAGGTTCTATCCCCCTCATAGTGTTGATAGCCAACAGCTAATTGCTTTATCACTTGGAAAATGAGACAGAATACTAAGTCCTTGGGAACCTGGCAATATAGAGGGAGAATTAAACAAAAGAAACATGAATAGACTTATAAAATGGGCATACCATTGAGTATTCTCATCAGGTATTATCTTATGCTAGTCAACAGAATTATGAGCTGTGCTGTCTCTCAACACTTATAATCATTGTCTCTCTGGTGCTAGAAATCAGTGAAAGTTTAAAGAAAATTAAGCTCCTTGGGTTGAAATATAATAGCAGAATTACTGGTTACATATATTTCTTGATGGGATTTAAAAATATAGTGTGCCATTTCTGGAATATGTGGTTTTAGAGTATTAACTGATTATTAATTTTCATTGAGTGTAAATTTGTATCTAAAAATAGCAAAGAAGAAGCGTGGACATCTTTTGAATATCAAGGTTTGGGTTTCGAGCATTTATCTCTTCTTTCTGTTGCCTTTTCTTAATGACCCACAGTTGTAATTTTACTTCTGAGAAATTGCTAAAGTAAGCTTGAGGAAAAGGCTGATCTGCCTATCAGAATAGAAGTTATTACTACACTGTTTTGGGAAACATTAGGATTTTGTAAAATGCCTGTCTTAGCACAAAAGTCATAGTAACTGATTCAAAATAATTTTTCTTTGAAGTCCTCTCTGAGGAAATACTCTAAAGAAATAACACTAAGCCAGATTTGATCCATAAATTTTCACTGACTGGTTTGTGTGAGTGTGGAATGAGGCAGTAAAACTGTGGTATTTGCCAAAGGGTAATTATCCAAAATACAAGTTAAATGATCATCATATTGATTCTAGATTTTCCTACCAATTTGGCTTAACTGTAGTTCTAAGAGATTCTCTTTAATTCCAAAGAGAGGTACCAAATTTAGGATATAATTAGCAACATGGTTATATAAAAAGCAGAGAAGCAGAGCCTGTTAGGGGGATTTTTCTGAGCACACACTGCTCTGATGAACTCAAGGCACCTCCTCGGTATGCCATTTGTGGATATAGTTGGCAGTGTTGATACGTTTATTGGGAGGAACATCAATGATATGATATCAGTTCCATTCTCAGTCTATAGCCTCGAGCTCTGTGAATAACATGGAGGGGAATGGAAGCTTTATGTTTTCAAGCAAATAAGACATTTATAAAATGTTTGCCAAAGAAAGCGTCTCTTCTCCTTTTGGCAGGCCTTGGAAGACAACATGTCCCTTGATGGGATTATGAAGCTCACATCCATTGACAAGTGGTTTTTGTATAAGATGCGTGACATTTTAAACATGGAAAAGACATTGAAAGGGCTCAACAGGTAAGGCAGTGTTGCTCTGATTCTCTCCAGATACCTTCTGTGCAGCCTTTGTCTTCCTCTTACCCTTAAGCATTTGGCCAAAATTCTGCTTCAATGAAGTAAATAGTGACAAGGTTGGGAAGCAGTAGCAACAGCCACAAGAAATGGCAGTTTTAGATGTTTACCTTTTGAAAGGTATCTCAATATTTTTAACCGTCTTGCACCTCTACCATTGCCATCAAACATAGTGATATTTTTATTAGGTGTTTTAAAGTTAAAAAATTCCTGTTCATCTATGCATTCACATGCTATTTAATTTACCAAAAATTACCTAGATCAAAACATTATCAATCAATAGTAAATGAATAATATTCCTATTTTCTAAAATATTTCTAAGTTCTGAAGTCTGTTTTTCTCTTTTAACATCAACCCACACATTGCTGTATATTGATGAGCAAATGTATTCCTCTTGTATTCTACTGATATTTTTAACATTGGGACCTCTAGTTCAGCATACAAATAAGCCACATTCAAGTTCTGTTAATAGATTCTTTACCTCTCACTAATTTACATTTTTATCTCCTTCATGGCCAATTATTTTTAAAATTTCATTTCATGTTTAGAATATTCTGATAATGTCGGTACTTTAAAATCTACTTTATTTTTCATGAGAAGACCATTTGTTGGGGCACCTCAGGCTTATGAAATCACAGATAGGTTTTAAACATGGAGCTTTGATAAGAGGAACATTTATTACCAATCTAGGAGAGAGAGTATAATCCTCGTTAGCTTCTCCCCTTCAAGAGGGTTTGGAAATACACGATTATTGGAAAGAAGTCTCACCTACAAGCCTAGGCCTATGTTTAGAGAGAAGGAAATGTTTTGTTTGGGTAAACTATTCTTAAATGATTAGAGAAAATGTAAAAATATTAATCACTTAAAATGTTGTTGAAGACAGTGGACGTTCTCAAAGCCTACGTCTGCACCATATAATTGGGTTGCTGTGTTTACCCAATCAAGATGCGCACAAACTGGGCAATAATAAAACTTGCTTTTCTTTTTGAGCAAAATGAGGTTCTTTTTCATCTATTGAACAGTTGCCCACAACAAATGCTTGGTTTTGAAAATGGGGGATTCCAATCTGCCAAAAATGAAACTAGCTGTGTTTGCTTATAAGTCATCCTTTCCAGTGATCACATAAAATGAACAGTAAACAGCAAATACATTAAGAATTGAGCCTATACATTCATCATAGAATTTTGCTGACTTGAGGTTTCCTTTTCTTGGTTTATGAGGCCAGCAGAACTTCCATGTTGAATTATAGTCTGTTCTCCTGTTTCCAGTTTCAGACAACTGATTTCAAATGCCTATGAAACCACTCCAATTAAACCACTTGAGGGTGCTAGAAACTTGCAGTATGCCCATTGTAGCTGTGGGAGCGACCTGGGGTGAAAAATAGCAGATGTTGTTGTGATTTAAATTTTCACTTGATATATATTCTGATTTTTGGACAAATTCTGTGTTTTAATTGAATAGTTTTTGTTACAACCAGAAAGCAGATGAGATTCTAACTAAGCGGAAATAAGTGTATATTGAGAGTGAAAAAGGTCCTTGGAGGATTAGACCCATTTACTGTTACAGATCACTTATCTTTCTGATTTCCACATTCTGTTCTGTTTATTTGCTGATAATTTAACATTTTTAGTTTCCATTTTCTGGCATAAGCATATTTGTAAATAGAGATATTTCCGATTGTTTATAATGATCAACATTAAAATTTTTATATAAAGCTTTTATTAATTTTAAAGAGACTTAAACATTATACTTAAAGTTATCTTTTGTTTCAAGAACTCAGCAGGTGATCCATGGTGTTAGTAAACCTAAACTTTGAACTCATTATTTTCTGAATGATACTTTACTGTTTAATTCTTGTTTTTTTTTGTTGTTTTGTTTTTGTTTTTGTTTTTGGAGTGTCCTAGATGCACACATAGCAATTTGATAATGATTGCTATTTAGAGGTGTTATATAAGTAAAAAAAAAAAGAATGGATGACCCCTGTAGCTGTCTCAATCATTGTGTGGTACACAGAGGTCTGAAGTTGAATGGTTATCATAGCTGATGGAGTGTAAGTGTGTAGGACTTGAGTTTTGTTGTCCTATTTTGGTTATCTTCACCATCACCCTGGATTATGATGTCTTCTGCTTTTTCTCAGCCTCTAAATATCCAAGGAGTCTTAGTCATCAAGGCAGATACTACTCCAACAGTAATAATAACCCTCTATTAGCAGTTGGCATTACATAGCTGAATTATGCATTGCCAGTTTGCAGAAAGTTTACGAAGATCAGCTCTTTTTCATTTACATTTATCTGTGCTTCACTTTGTTTCAAAATCTCAACTGTTCCAGCTTTGGAAATGCTGACTTTCCTTGTAGACTCAGGAGGTAACTATTTATTTGGTGTGATTTGAGATGACCTTCAAATTCTCTTGCCTCAACATTTCTCTGCTGCCAATATGCCCAGGTCCCTTTGCACTTTTCTGATAGTTCCCTGGGAAAACAGGCAATGGGGATCTCAGCTGGGAGAAAAGGGGAAACTTAAAGAGCGGACAAAGTATAGAATGCCAGATGTAGGTTAAGTTTCATTTGGTTCCTTTCTTGTGTGTTGGAAAGAGCACAGGCTCTGAAGCTTGTCAGATAGATTCTGTACTGTGGAATCATGGGTACGTCACCTCCCTCCCTTCTCTGGCCTCACATGCTTTCCGCTAATGTCTGCCTGATAGTTTTGTTATGAAGCTTAAACAATATAAATGTAAAGGACACCTGGCACACGGTGAATACCCAAGAGGCTTTTCCCTCTTTCCCCCTGAAAATGAAAATGTTACTTATTATAATGAAGAATATTTTGTGATTTCAGATAGATACATTTAAAGACTATTTTTAGAGCCACACAATTTGCATTTGCTTATATATTTTACAATATGTCATTTCTTAACTTTCTTTATGATGCACTGTCACTTGTTTTAATACCAGACCTATCTTTTTTAAAAAAGAAGCAATGATAGCAAGTAATACAAATGCCATTCTTATCAAAAGATCAATAACACTCCATTATGCTAATGAACAAAAATTCCCACTCTATAGTTGTTAATCATGCTAAAATTCTTCTAAAATCCAGTAAACATGTTTACTAGCAGAGGATGAGAACATCATTCAGATTGATGGCCAGTCTATCACTTGTATTTACATATAGTCATCTGAGATGAAGTTCAGAATTTGACTCCTAAATGGAATCTACCCATGTATTCAGTATGTATGTGAATGTCCATAGACTGGAGTGGGGAAAACAAAACAATGTTTGTAATGAGGTTGGCCTTATGCAAATAACTGATGAGTTTTCCATGTCCGTGAGAAAGTGCAAATTATAGAAATTCCTTTCCTTGGAGGGTGGAGATGAACATGTGTCATGCTGAGGATGATATATGAAATCCCAGCCTAGTTCAGGGAGTTGAGATATTAGACCAGTGTTAGAATAGTCAATGCAGCGTCCAGACTGCAAGTGCTTGCTCCCATCAGAACTCAGTTTGCCATCTCCAGTACATGAGCATAGCAATGGCAGCCCTCGGGAGACTTCCAGAGCAATAGCCATTCTTACCAACTCAGGTGATAGCCATTATTCTGACAGCTTCAGCAAAAAATTTCTCTGCCCCACTTGAGTTCACTGACTTTCTCCTTTTCCTCTTAAATTGTTTATTGCTGCCCAAGAGCATGCTAGGGAAGTTGACTGTTCTAGGCAATTCCCCAAATTTATAAGCTGGTGTAGAAGCATTAATCGACCTAGAGTGATAACATATTTTACAGTGAATTTCTTTAGGTTTTGAAAAGTTTCTCTTTATTCAATGTGATGTGAGTTGTATCATGTAGGATTCCAATGCCTGTAATGCATATGCACTGGGGTTTAAATGTTTAAGCTACAAACTTCACATTACTGGATCACTTTGCAGGAAGTTTAAGAAAAGTTGAGTCTGTGAGAATTTTTAGTGGAGCTGCAATGTTTGCATAAGCTCTATCCATTGGCTTTCACAACTGAGCTATCCATATTTTAGTATGTCTATTTTCCCCACACTCACTCATCTTACCAAGACCAACTCTTTCACACATAATGATCCTCCCATATAACATTTTCATAAATACTCACTACAAGAAAAAATATACTTATTTTGATCTATTAAAAATTACAAAAAGCTCTCCTGTAATCCTTTCCTCCATTAGCATATAGATAGATTCAATTTTGGTCATGCAAATAAACCTGACCTGGAGGGCAAAAGTACAAGTACCATAAATCAAATAAATCAAATGTCAAATGTCTTCATCAGCTAGGTTCTCCTGATATAGCTGATTCCCTAAGGTAACAAAAGAATGGATTTAGAATTATATCTTTTAATATGGAAACCTGAATTTTGATTCAATCAAACAATTCTGAATGCCTTCCAAGTGTAAGATAAAAATCAGAAAATTCGTTGACTGCGTATCAGTCACTGTTCTAAGCACATTATTTCATTTAATTTTTACCACAACCTAAGGAGATCAGTAATTATCCTGATTTTATAGTTGTAAGCTGAGGCACTGAGATATTTGGCAACTTCCTTGCTATCACATGCTGATAAATGACAGATGTGAGATCAAACCTGGCAGGACTCCAGAGCCCAGGATGTTTGATATTTCACCCCTGTGCTATATGTAAATCTCTGTATATGTATATACATATATGGATATGTATATATGTATTCACACATATAATTGTATACATGTACACTGAGGGTGTGGAAAGGTGAATTAAATAGCATCTGAGGGAAATAAGGTTACGTATAATAGACACTTTCAATATAGTAACAGTAGTCAATAAAGGGATGACAGTCCCATCACATTAGAGCTAGCACATATGATAAAGTTTTCAACTATGTTAGTAATTAATAGACAAGCACAGGTACAAGGATCTCTCAGTTGAACCCCTTCTGCTATACGTAAGGAAGGAAGTCAACTGTAATAGAGCTTGTTTATGAGCAGGGACTATTTCAGGACATTACACCCCAAACATTTTAATTTATAATATCAAGTTGGATTAGCGATTTTAGATTGAAAGACGGTAATGATACTTAAAAAAACAACAACAGGAACAGGCAAGAAAAAAACTGTGAGGGTGCTAATTACCAGCTTTGACCATCTGCTTATTTTCTGCCTGTGTCTTTTTAATTTTTTTATTTCCTTATTTTGATTTTTGGGTGCTTTAGCCATTTCTGATTGATATATCAAAAGGAATCTGTTGTCCAATTTAGATGTTTAAAAATAGGGGATACGACCATTGTCTGCAGTTTATACCATGTAAGTATAGGAGGCTAAGATTTGGATCTATTCTCTATTAATTGTTGATATAAATTTAATTTACTAGGGATTAATGTACAAATTATCCAGGAATTGCTTTTGTCCAATTTTCTATAGGCTTCATTTTTTTTTTTTTTACTATTTTAATTCTGATAATATTCTTTTCCTCCTTCACTGCCCCTTACTGCTGTATTCAATGCAGTAAAAAAGAGTAAAGTACACTTTCAAGGACCCAATTGTCATCTGAACATCACTATGTTCAGTGCAATAAACTGTGTCCATTGGTGAATGCTGAAAAATCATAGGTGTGCCTATTGCTTAGGAAAACAATCTAGGGCAAACCTGGTGAGTTCCACTTGGGCATTCAAGTGCTAAATTGAGCTCAGTAAAGTTGGCCATTTCCCTGCAGCCACAAACTTCTGGCAGATGTAATAATGCAGGTGTCACCTTAGCTGGAACACTCCCTTTGAATGTCCTCTCCTCCACATGTTAGTTTCTATTGACTTTTTATTTAACTTGCTCATGAGGCATGGCCAAACCTGACAAGAGCATTTTGTGCTTAGATTTGATTAAAGTTTTTTTGGGGAAGAGTGTCACCTAAAAGTTGTTAAAACTTAGATATAAGACAGAAAAATGTCGGTACTTTGCTTTCTAATGATACTTTGCACTTTCTGATGGAAAAAAACCCTAATAATGAAAAACTTTAGTCTTAAAAGGTATTAAATATAGAAATAATTTAGGAAAAGAAATATATATATTTCCTTATATCTAGCATATAATTGCATGTTATAATTTTGATGATACTTTACTCTAGACATATGTTTGTGGTACCATTGGTTGTTTTCCCCACTCCAGTCTGAACATTCATATATATACTAAGTATATATGAATGTGGGAATGGTGATAGTTGGGCACTTTAGTGGAACCCATTGTCTTGATTTTATGGAAAAATGGATTATGTCCTCTGACTTCACTACCAACTCACACTATTTCTGAGTCTCAGTTTCTCTCTAGTTAAAAACAAAACAAAACAAAACAAAACAAAACACAACCACACAAAAAAAGCAAACTCCATTCTTATTTTACTTAGAAGCCATGGAACTAAGATGAATATATAACATATTATGTGTGAAATAAATAACTCTAAAGGAAAACAATTTTATCCGTTACTGCATATTGCCATTCTATGGTTTTAGACTTTATACCCTAAACCACTTATTTAATAAACCTCTTCAAGAATACTAAAAAGTGGAGCTTACATGAGAAAGTTGTTTTTTTCTATTTGAAAGAGGAGTATTACTGTGGGAATTTCTATGCCTCTGTGAACTAATGACAAAAATACATTTTATTTTTAATTTGTTTTTATGTTCCATGTGATAAGATATTTTAGGTGATGTTACAGATTTGATAGGCCTCCATTAATTTTAACTAACAATTTATTGAATCAGAATGTTAAAGTTTGCAACAAATATTTAAAGTTCTGAGAATCTTCATTGCATTCACTGTTTAAATAATGTTTACGAATGTGTATTTTGAGAGTGTGAGAGAGAACTTGATTCTGGCATGGGCAAAATAAATGTTTTACTCAAAAATGTTTCAGAGTGATATTTAGATAATTCAGAAATGGATATTATATATTTGTTGTGTTTTGATTCTTAAATATTTGATAGTTCAAAAGAATCTTAAGTTGATTTAAAATAACATATACTCATAATTTGCATGTACCTATTAATAGTCAAGAATTAATATCCCTATGTCAATAACTCTGATCTCAGCACGATGAGTTATGGATTTACTTGATGGCATTTCTCTTTATTAGGAGCTCTTATTGGACCATATGTTATTTGTTCATCTACTCAGTCATTAGTATTTATTGGGTACCTACTATGTGCAAGGCATGATACTAGGTCCAGTGCCATTTGTCGATGGATAATTGTTAGTCATTAACCTGCCTTCATTGGATTTATAATCTATATTTGAAGATTAAATATACATATGTAGCTATACAGAAGACAGATGCTTTTAACAGACCAACTAGAGGCAGGAACACAAAGCCAGGAAAGTTAAAATGGAGGTTAAACAAAAGCTCTAAGACCTCTGCATTTGTTATCTCACTAAGTGTTAATTTAAGAGTTCCTAGAAGTTGTGCATCCCTACCTCATATTTTGTAAATGAAACAATGGCTCAGATGTTTAAATAAACTTTTCAAGATTTCAGAGGTAGTGCCTGTTGGAGCCAGGATTTAAGTTCAGGACTTGCAGAATCCAAGGACCACATATATCACTTCAACATATCCCCAGATATATCCTTCAGTATATGCCGGAGCCAGGGGAGCCAAGGAAAGAGAGATTTTAAAACAGAATAAATAACATAAGAAGACACTTTCAACAATATTGCATGGTTTAGGGAGAGTGGAGAGGGGGAGAATTGAGCAAGTCCACCAAATTTGCTGGTTGGGAGGAAGGAGCAGGAACTAGACTATAAGGACTGAATATGTAAGAAGAGAGAGGAAGCGGGTAAATGGAAGAATTAGCAACAAATCATGTTTGCTCTTATTTTGTTATGTTTCTGCTATGTTTCATAAAAGTGAGAATCTTACTGTAAAGAAATTAAGTCTATGAATAGAAATTAAAGCGGGTATTATCTACCTATTTGTTCAAAGTAAGTAGTAGTTGGAACCACATAGTTTCATTTCAGTGTTCTGTAATTATTTGATACATGTGGGTACCATCCTCCAATTAAATTGTAAATTCCATTAGGGCAAATTCCAAATATCATAATGTCTTAATAGACTTTTATTATAAGCTTTTCTTAAGAGCTTTTGCTGATTTGTGTGGACACAGAATAAAGTTCACTATGCTAAGGCACAGCATCGGCTCCAAAACAGATACGAATGGCTTGCAATTCTTTATCGATCATATATTTTCTTGGGCATTGGCATACAGTGTTTTCCATCGAGCAAAAACTCAAAAATATTTGTGTGATAATATGCCCATTACATAAATGAATACATATTCTTGGTAGAAAATGAAAATCAGAATTTCTTAGTCATGGCACAGAAGGGAAATTGAAGTAGAAAAAAAATGCATTTGTAATTCCTGGTTGCTTCAAGAGACCCACAAAATGATTACCTGAAAAATATATAGTCCAAGATATAAACTCACTGTGTTGGAAGACATTGTAGATCAGCATCTTTACATTTTCATTTTTTTAAGTGACCATATATCTACTGATTAGGTAGGAAGACTTTGAATAAACTGTTTTCTAGTAAAAGGGGATTTATCTAAATGTTTTATATTATCAAATGGAGATTTATATACACTGGAAGCATTATAATACTTATATGTGCGTTACAAAATCTCTATTGCCTGTTGACAACAAGTCAAAATTTTTATATTTTTGATTAAAAACAAAAAACTATCTGGGTTTTCAAAATTGCAAAATTTCTTAAAAGTTGTTGTGAGAAATATTTACTAGTATTTACAGTTGTAGTGAAGGTTCTAATTTAATTAACCAGCGAAGAAGGTTAAGGCAAAAGGATTTATTATTTATAAGACAGAGATCTATATTTCTCTGGTGACCTTAAGGTGCATTTCCATTATAATATGGGTGGAAAGTGTCATTATTCTATTTTTGTGGATGGTGAAACTGAGTCACATCGAGGTGTGTGTCATGCTTTCTGTCACAGCAGTCAGAGGAAAGCAGGGAATCTAGCCCAGAGCTTCTGCCTGCGGTTCTAGTCACTAACCCTTTTCAGAAGCTTCTTTTTAGAGATATGACTTTTAAATCAGACAGCTGGAGATCAGTTCCTCCTTAGCTGTCAAGTTGTGAGCTGTGTGTTTTCCTGCCTGAATTGTTGACCCCACTTAGAGCAGAAGCTTTGTAAGAGATGTGCCCTTCTCTAGAACTCTTGGGGCGGGAGGGGGGGGACACAGGGGCCTGGCAGGGAGAAAGCCCTGGCGAGTCACCTTTAAAAGATGTAAACAGAATTTTCAAGGGTATAGAGAGCTGGGATAGGGTTTTCCTTTTATGTTTTGCCATATTTCAAATAGCAGACCGTCTATATACATGCATTCCTACATCCACATATAGTTTTTCTTTAACTAAGTTGCAAGCACCTGGTTCTCCATGTTAATGCAGGTCAGTAAAAATCTCCTGAAGAGTACACTGGAAATTACATTTTCACAAGATAGTCTGCTTCACCTGTCATTACAGAAGCTAAATAATCACTCATTGGCCCCCAGAATTTTTTCACCTGCTCATTCATACCTGAAATGTCTCTATGGTGTCATAGAGCCTCCGAGTTGGCCCTTGGAGTTGAAAAGCATGATTTCTGTCCTGAAGAGTGTAGGGTAGTGGAAAGTCCTATATTTTAGGACAGTGTAGAAAATGCTTGGGTGCACATGCTATCCAGAAGATCAGTTGTGACTTGCAGGGAGTATAGGGTGTGTTGGCCCTCATTATGTCAAGGGATAGCTACAGGAATGTTGCAGAGGAGGGGAGAAGTCTGAGAAAGGCTGAGGTGCTAGGGCCAGATTTAGATGACTTACCAGTTTTATTCTGATAAACTGCTCTTCCTGCTTCTGTCCTCCTTCTCTTCCTCTTTCTGGTCTCTTGTGCCTGCTCTTCCCCTTCTTCCTCATCCCCTGGCGTCTACATTTGTGAAGCACTTATTCACCTGCTTGGCATTGTGCCAAACACTACTCATGTTTATCATTTCATCTGATTGATCAAATTTTTTTCTCAGTAGAGTTGGAGCCTGACTCTAGATTTGGCCAGTGATATTTACTTACGGTTGCAATAGGCAGTTAGGCACTCTTTGCCAATTACACATTATGATAATATGTAATGGCCATCACCTCAGTATTAACATGGGCATGGTGATATTGCACATATGGCCTCAAACCCTACCCTACCACCTACTCTTTAGCTGATGGACTGATTTAATTGACCATCCTTTGCTCTAGGCAGCTTGAAGGGAGAGCTACTTAAATTGCTCTTGAGTATATAGTCATTAGCATGAAGTAAATGAGAATTTACTTCCTGGGTGTTAATGTTTATTTTTATGTCTTCTTCTGAAAAACACTCAGGGATAAAGATTTTTGATTTCCATGTAGGTAGTAGTTCTCAAATTAACATAGATCTAGTGTGATATGTCATCAGGATTTTAAAACTAGAATTTTTCCATATCCTCCTAGAAATGACTTTCCATTTTACTTCCTTTCTAGAAAGGGCTTGCATTTGCTCATTCAAGAACTAAAAAAATTGGTCAACAATTATTCCTATGTATGTTACATTTAGCAAGAAAAAAGATCTATGCAGTGGTTATTGGTAGATAGGCTTCAGTTAAGTAATTTATTTTAATAAGATTCTAAGTAGTAGTTTCTAGAAGTCAAAGAAAGTTATATACTGAAAATCTTACATTTGTTGCTTGAAACAACACATCTGATAGGTGGAAAACTACTCTGTGGAAACATGACTTTCTTTAAACAAAGATAATGGAGAGGTTGTAAAATATAGGACTTCCAAATAAATTTATTTGTGAAATAACAGATTTTAAAACTTCAAAGAATGCTCATTTAATCTCAGTTTCCTACTGAGGTCTTATACAGCATTTATTTTTTGGATTTAAATTCTGGACATATAAGAAACCTATATTTATGGGAAAAGCCAGGATTTTGCTTACTGAATACATCTTAATTTGGGGGAAAGGATTTATTGAACAGATTTAAAATTATAAGTAAATTTATTAATCAGAAGTAACAAGCAATATTCTATGGTTTGTACTTTGCCCTGTAGTTCGATCTGATCAGGTGAAAGCTGTTTGATTAGTAAAAACATGCTTTTTTGAACGTAACAGAACACTTCCTTATATACTAATAGACATGACTTACTACTGTGATAGGGTGCTTTCTGTTTGTTTTTCATCATTACCAAACCCATGGCAGAGAAAGAGAGTTTCACAGAATTTTCAACTAGGAATCACTGATATGTAAAATGTGATTTATTATGGTTCAAAAGTTATAATTAACTTAAACTATGTTGGGTCATTTTCTCCACGATTATTACTTGGTATTCATAGAATATAATCATGATATTATAATCAGTATTATATAAGTGTTCTTACCAGATCCAAAGTAATACCACAATAATTCTGGATTATTGGGATCACTAAAGATTGGTAAAAAAAATGAGTGTTAAGATTCATAAATTAAAAACTGCCTACTTAAAAATATCTATGTTATCAATTGCTCATAAGCCTTCCTCCTTTGTTTGATTCTGTTGTTTTTAGTAGCCTTTAAGGTGAAATATGGTTTTAAGTGTCTCATCCCACGAAAATCAACACTTGTAATACTGTAGCATTGCAATAGTGCCAAGTGGACCTAGATCCTAATAGATAATTTTCATGCTGGTGTGCTTTCACATGAACATTGGATCATTGGGCATTGTTTGTCCTGTGGATGAGAGGTAAAGATCAAGGTGTTCTTTAATTCCTCCAAAGGCCTCACCGCTGCATGGTAACAAAGCATTGTGCTTTGAAAAATTAAGAGAAAGTAGCAGTATTTACCCAATGGCCTAGGTTTCATGCTTTGCTTTTCTAAACACGACTGCTGCTTTTGAAAAACGTCTTTTGCATTTCTCTTAAGGAAAGAGGTAACGACCTGTCTCCTTGAAAGAAAAGATGAGAAGACAAATAACTTCTCCCCTGATTACATTATTGGGATTGAGACATGGTCTTGAACCTGTGGAATGCCAAAAAGAATCCATGAAACCAGGCAAAAGTTAGGGGAGAGGCTGATGGGGGGTCTCGGGGCAGAGAACACATATCTTACTTGGTTCTCCGTCCTTATTAAAGCAGGTGTCATTACTGAGCATCAGGCCGTCGTGTTTTTCTCAGCTTCTGCCTTTTCGGGGATTTTTAAAAAGAAGATGATAATAAAATCGCAAGCCCATCCCATAATTGTAGGCCAAGTGGAGTGCTCATTTTCACATTAGAGCTTGTGCAATCTGGAGGGAAATTTGTTTAGTATTACTTGTGAGTTGGTGGATCAGATAAAAGCCAGTCAAGTGGAAGAGAGGACTGTGTGAAGTGTGCTGGCTCCCCTGGTAATTGCGATGCTGCAGGCGTTCCTCCAGTCAGTTAATAGATTTCCCCAGCTCCTCTATGCCAGGTGAAAATTTCCTCATTAAGGGGAATTTATTCCATTTCCTTTTATCATTTATTATTGAAGACTAAGTGTGAGTGGAGGAAGTTTCGGAGATGACAGGGTAGAATTTTAAACAACAACAACAACAACAACAAAATCTACATTGGAAGTCGGAGAGAGACAGCAGAAAGGCTTGTATTGTTTATAAAACCAGAGAACACACAAGAGACTTCCCGCTGTAGAAGCTGAGCCATGCTGTCTAACTGCTAAAAGATTATGGCAGAGTGTGTAAAAGTCTGATTGTCTGTTTTTAAGGTGCGTTTCCCCCTCCAAAAATTTCAGAACTGTCAATTTGTGCTGCTAAGTAGAGAGGAACTGAAGATTATGAAAAGGCCAGCATCACAGCTATTTGGTGTTTCTTTGTGTTATTGTTTAGATTCTTTTATGCAATGATGGAAGTGTAACCTTTGCAGAGTTTGCCCTTGAACTCTGAAGGCAAGGAAAGCTGGGAGGGGAGAGAAAAATTACATATATGGCATGTTTTCAAGGACGCAGTGAGGATCAACACAAACATACTAGTACACACACATACATACCAAATAACAGAAGGATACTTTATTGTACATATTTTAAAACTGTGTGCTTTTGTGCAATATGCTCCATCCAGCTGATCACATTCTTGCTTGCTATAATGCTTCCCTGATTTACAATATAATATAAATGGAGCATTCCCTATTGAGGCTTCAAAAGGCAGTTTCGAATTACAAATTCAGCATTTATATTTCTTTTAGTAATTATTCTATTTTGAGTTTGTTCCAAATTAAGGTTTTTATTTTCCTTTGGAAAAATAGAAATATTATAGCCCTGTCCCTAAAATAAGCTTTCATCTAACTTGATTTCTTAAAAAAAAAAAAAAGTCTCCCTCTGATGGAAGTTCTTTTTAGCAGACAAAGTGGAGGACAGCCCAATGTGGGCAGATAAAGATGAGGAGCATGTATCTGAATCTCTACGTTGTTAAATGAGCTTTATGTTCACTTAAGATTATTCATCTTGCATTTGACTCTGAAGAGGTTTAACCTTATCTAAATCACTGGCCCAAAGCTAATGAATCGTGTCTTCAAACTGTCTTCTTCTTTTATTTTATTACAATGGGACTCAAAATAAAATTTTGTATCAGAACAAGTAGGGAATAAAGTCAATTTTCTTGCCTCTGTAATGACATGCTGGCCAGCTTTGTGTTATGCAAAAGCAGCAGAGAGAGTGAATGAGGGAAATATAGAGTGAGGCAACCTGTTTTCTGTCTTGGAGTTCGGGGTACCCCACAGAATTAAGGTAGCACTGAATGTGGGAAGGGATCTAATTTATCCATGTCTTTGTAACTGCCGTGCTGGGTCAGAATCAACATGTATTTTGTCAGTGAGGAGGACAGAAATGTTTCTTGAACATGGCTGAAGAGTAGAAATTAATAACAAGAGAGATTATAAATAAAATACTATAGAAGATACATCACTTTGAACTTCATATGAACATACCTACCCAATATTTGCATTCAAATTAAAATAGATGAACATGATTCTATTCATATGCCATTCCAATTTAATACACCCTAATTTTCAAGATGTTTAAAAATGTCATATCATGCTATTGATCTAGCTATTTTAAGATTGAGCAAAAGTTAAAAAGCAGTGTTGGGCTCACCAAGAAAATATTCTGGGAATCAGCTTGTTAGCATGCACTCGGCAAGTCTGGCTTGATAACATCTGTTTTGGAAATCTCACCTGGTATGAATTGAGGGGGTGCCTATGGAGAAGTAGTTTTTCAGCCCCATTCTGAAATTCTATCATTTGTGATTCATTATTCTGTGTTACTGTTGCTCTTCTCAGGCATGCCCTTTAAATAATGGAAACTCTCTGGTGTGGGGATGCTATGGGGAGCAGTAATGATTGAGTTAGTCTTAGTGACAGCTGTTTTTTGCCACTAGAGCTGAGCACAGAATTAATTCATTTTACTTTTTTATGCATGAGGCCAATTTTATCAATCAGTACTCTTTTTCTTTCTTTCTTTTTTTATTTGCTTTTTGGTAAGAGTCCAATTTTACTTGGTGGGTGGAGGAGGAAGACTTGGCATATTTGCTGGAGATGTCTTTATATGCTCTGTTGGATTCTTGGTGGAAGATAATAAGAGGAATTATGCATATTTCAGCAATAGAAAAAACTGCACTGCTGAATGTGGACAAAACAAATGCAAACTTATTTCATCCCTAATAGAAATGTGAGGAATCTAAATGGTTTCTTTTTTTGTTTGTTTAATACCATTTGAAGAATTGACTGATATTCTTTATAAGAAGAAATAAAATAAATCATTCAAGGCAAGGGAAAAAAAAAAAGAAAAACATGACCCAAAGAGCTCAAGATAAATATATTACTTCTGGTTATCTTTGGACTTGAACTTGCATTTTTGCTAGTCTGTAGTCATAATTACAGGTGTGGTGGCTCTTTTCAAGGCATATTTCCTAAGTGTGTCTGGATTGCTGCTCTTCAGGTTAGGATTTAAGCATTTAAGTTAGTGTGGCTGCTGATATAGTAACATAATATGGGTTTTGCTTCAGATAGTTATTACAATAATAAAGAAATGTCTTACTGAAGATCTGTTTATTTTTATTTTTTTCTTTTACTGCTATCGCACAATTATGGGAAAATGTTCTAGCGAGCAGCTAGAAAAATCTAAGGGTAAGAATTGGCTTAATGTTATATGTACAGTATTTCTCCACCTAACTCAAGCTTCATACTTATGTTTTTAACAAAATTGCAGATCACAGAGAAAATGTGTAGCCTTTCACCATGCAAGTAAACATTAATATGATTTATCTTTCATAAAACTCACAATTAAATATATTTATTTAAAAAGGACATCATGCACAGTTCTAATTTAGAAAAATGGCTTATTTATCAAGTACTTCCACTCTGAAGCTGAATGCACACTTGCATATAAACAAATGAGCAATTGATTTAGGAACATAATCTTGGCAAGGAAAATGAAAATATACGTTTCCGAAACAAATAGCAACAAACAAATTCTTCTGCTTTTGCCTCAATTTTTTTCTTTTTTGCAAGACTAAAGGTAAACAGCAGAAACTTGGGTGTTTCAAAAGCTATCAGGAGCTCAGCAGCCATTCCTTGAGAGACTCTTAACTATAGGGAACAAACTGAGGGTTGCTGGAGGGGATGTAGGTGGGGGGATGGGGTAACTGGGTGATGGGCATTAAGGAGGGCACTTGATGTAATGAGCACTGGGTGTTATGTGCAACTGATGAATCACTCACTAAATTCTACCCCAGATACTAATAATCTACTCTATGCTAACTAAATTGAATTTAAATAAATAATTTCAAAAAATAAAATAAAATAGGTAGCACAGAGCCTGAGACACAGCACATGTTCACTAAGTGTTAAAGCACTGGTGTAAGAATGACAGTGAATGTTGCCCCACCTTCACCATTCATAATTTCCTACTCACTACAAATCCTCAGTATGTTTGCTACACCTGCCATGCCCATCGCCATCTCAAATTATTGCAGATGCAGTTGCCCTTGCCTATAGAACATCTGTCAACTCCTTCATCCATATGAAGTTGAACTTTCTTTATGGCTCTGTTCTCATCCCTCTATTGCCATAGTATTTCTCCACTACATCCACTCACATTGTTATCTCTTTTTCTGACCTCACATTGTACCACATAGCTTATCTCTCCATAAAATGTTTTGAATCGCTCTCTATCATGGCATCGTCTCAAATATTGTTTTGTAACTTCATGAGCAACACTGCCTATGTAGAAGTTTCTGTGATGATAAAATGTTCTGTAATCCACACCATCTAATACAATAACAGTAGGCACTGGCCACATATGAAACGTGGCTAGTGCAATTGTGAATCTAAAATTTAATTTAAAAATTTTTAAGTTAATCAACATTTGTAATTTAAATAGTTCCATGTGGCTAGTTGCTACCATATTGGACCGAATAGTTCTAGAGCATGAAGCATGGTACGTGGCACACACCGCAAATGACTAATTATACTTAATAATCAGATTATGTTCAAGAATTTGACAGGAAGATGTGTTGCTCTGGGAGACTGTTTATCAAATATTTGGGAAGATTAAAAAATCAAAATAAGAATAGAAAAAAGTGACATCAAATTTACTGGGAAGAAATAATGAATTCACTTGAGAGACAGAAGGAAATTTAAGTGCCATAGAAAAAGCAAATTGACTAGGAAGAGACATAGCTGTAAAAGTCCAAACTAATACTGATATCCAAAAGCCAGAGAAATAGCTATTAAATATACCAGCTTGATTCTCTCTTCTCTAAACTCAGAATATGAATTAATTAAAGAAGATTGAAGAATAGAATGAACAAAATGCAATAGATTTAATTCAACTACATTCTATTAGCAGAATTTCAATGAAAATGTTTTATTTATTATTAGATCTACTGAGAACATACGTTATATTTTAATTTCATTGTATTGACTATCAGACTGTTATAATTGAATTTTATTGTATTGACTATTGCTTGAAATAGCTGGCCCATAGCTATTTAGTTAGATATACTTTTACAGAAGTATTTTATTCTTCTGTGCCTTGGCTCTTTACAAATTATTTTTTTGTACATTTTGAATTCTAGTTACAAGCTGATTTCAATAACTTTGTCTTTTCTATAAAAGCTTTCAAAGTCCAGTTTCCCTTACTCATTTAATAAATATTTATTGAATGTTGTCTGTGGACTATCCTGCTAATCTTTGGGAATGATCTAGTGAATGAGCCAAATGTATTCTTTGTCATCATGGAACATGAATCTAGCAGGAAAAAAGTAAGACTGGTAAATAAAAGCTAGGAAACATTAAAAATATTGGCAATGTTGACATGCTAAGCCGTATGGTTCCAACTATGCTCCTGGCTCCAAGCAAATGAGTCAGTGAAGAGCCCAGGAAGATCTGTGGGTGAGGGCAGACTGAGAAATCATGGATGAAACTTGGCTCTTGCTGACCTATAAAGAGTGGTTGGGGGGGCGCCTGGGGGGCGCAGTCGTTAAACGTCTGCCTTCGGCTCAGGGCGTGATCCTGGCGTTCTGGGATCGAGCCCCACATCAGGCTCCACTGCTAGGAGCCTGCTTCTTCCTCTTCCACTGCACCTGCTTGTGTTCCCTCTCTCGCTGACGGTCTCTCTCTGTCAAATAAATAAATAAATGAATGAATAAATCTTAAAAAAAAACAAAGAGTGCTTGGGAGTTGGAGAGCAGTTGGGTAGCTAATAAGAATGTCAAAGGCATTACAGGTGAGAGAAACAACACAAATACAGTCTACACTAAGGGTGGGAAATAAGCATAGAGAACTATCTTGTCAACATAGACAGATATGTGATATTAGTAAATAGAGGCAGTTTATGAAGAGTATAACCAGTCTGATGCAATGTTAAGATTCCCAATTGAAAGTGATTCCTGAAGATCCTATACTTAAAGACCTGGAGCATAGGTCAGACATTAGAAAAGGAGCTACAGATTTGGGAATTATTGACTACTTATGCTGCTTGAGCCAATGACAGTGGTTAAATTTAGAGGGAGAGAGAAAGTAGCCAGACCTTTAGTCTCAAATCTGGTAACAAAAGAAAGAACCTTGGGGGGAAAAAAACACCAGTAAATAATTTTTGTGAATTAAAAAGTAGGGTGAGAAGCAACTTATCAGAGCCAGAGGAAGATATCTTTGAAGAATGAAACATCACGCAGGTCATATGTTAACAGGTTGAGGAGAAGAAACTTGAGAAAATCTTCCTAGATTTAGTAAGAGGAAGGCCCATGATTATTTTGAAAGAGGAAATCCATTAAGACAGTAAAGGTACAAGCTATTTTTCAGGAAATAAGAAGAGACGAAGGTGCTGGGGGTGTGAAAGTAGGAAACCACGTGTTTGAAAAGGTCAGCATTGAAAATACTGAAAGATTTCCTAGAGGCTAGAAGATTTAGTGGGCTATTTATTTGTGCATTTTTAAAAGATAGGAGATCTAAACATGTTGAAGATGGAAAATAAGGAGTCTTTCGTGTTTTTGAAATTGAACAGTTCACTGGTCCTTATTGTGTCTGTTCTAAATTTGAATCTCTTTTTTTCATTAAATCCTAGTGAGCACATTACAGAAGAAACCCTGAGAAAGGCAAAGGAGATTGGGTTCTCAGACAAGCAGATTTCAAAATGCCTTGGGCTGACTGAGGCCCAGACAAGGGAGCTGAGGCTAAAGAAAAACATCCACCCTTGGGTTAAACAGGTAAAGGAGTTTCCCTCTCCTTGAAGGGGGAAACATAGGCACCAATTCATAGAGCCATTGCTAATAGAAAGAGTGCTGCAATTCAAAAGTGATTCTACTTGTCTAATCGATGCCCATGATGCCACCAATTTTATTTAGGACAGGATTGATTAAAGCTTAAAAGGGAAAGGTTGAAGGGGCACTGGGACATAAAGGTAAGAGTGAGTACATGGTTTTCTTTGCCTAAATGAAAAAAAAAATCAAATGACCTCTCCTTTACTTTTTGACCCATGTGCAAATATATCTGTGATAAGATAAATCCTTAGTGTAATAGAAGGATTTGAAATACCCTAGCATGGTGGCTGACCTCTTGAAAAGAATAGTTATCGCTTTTGGCACTAACTTTTTACAGGGCAATACTTTATTTTAAGTGCCCCATCATTATGGTTCATTTAGTATTCATTGTGATAGGGTTGGGCATAATGAGCTCATCTAGTATTCATGACAATCACACAAGAACTTTCATAGGTGTACAATTGTGGGTTTTTTTTTTTTTTTTTTTTTTTGGACTTTAGTAGAGGGATGCTTTGGCTTAAAGTACCACCAGCTGGTTTTTGTCCTTTAAAATCATTGACTTTTCTCCATGTGCTCAGGGGGCACATGCATACCCTTTGGTCTCAAGCTTGATGCTGAATATATTCTCTTCAGCAATTATCTTTCTTCCTTCTCACCTGCCTTACACTAGCCTGCCCTGCTGGCCCTGAATTCTTGCTCACTAAGCTGAGCTCCTGGCCTTTGAGAACTGAATTGATTTACTTTTTCCAAATATGGTCAATGAGACCTTGTCCCCTTTCCCTCTTCCCCATGCTTTAAGGTATTTGTGTCATCCCATTGCTCAGTGCCATAGGTAACTTAAATCCTATGCATTAATTTGCAAACCAAAGACATTCTTACATATAGGCCATTTTGCTCTGATTTGAGCTGCTTTAGACAGCTGTCTGGGTAAATCTTCCTGGTAACCAGTTGACTATGACCATTTTGCTATGTACATGAGAAGTACTGCTGTAATCAATCAGTGATGCTCTAGGGTATATATTGTTACTTATTGCTCACATGATAACTAGATTATATCATTGTTCTTCCACCCAATCTCATTTTCAGAATTAGAAAGGAATTGAATTGTGTCTACCTTTTATTGTCTGTATCTGACAGTACGAGGCATTAAAGGAATATGAATGCAGCACAATTTTTTTTATTCTTGAAAAAAATACAACAAAAGGAATAAAATCCTTATTTATTTATTTATTTATTTATTTATTTATTTATTTTCTCTTGCAGATCGATACACTGGCTGCAGAATACCCATCAGTAACAAACTACCTCTATGTTACCTATAATGGTCAGGTAGGAACTGCCAAATTGCTGTATGCAGAAAGCTCTAGATTTAGTAAATGGTCCACATGGGGGAATATAATTTTTGTGTTTTTGCTTATCTAATAATCTTGGTCTTAAAAATGATACCATGTGGGTCAGATGTGATAATGTGTTTCCGTACTCAGTCTTTTCAGAACTGCCTTAAGATGGTGAAATCAAACAAGTAAAAGTATAATAAGGGTAACATGAACATACAATTATGGTGTGTTCTCATGGCTATTTAGTTAAAAAATATTGAACTTATTTTTTGTGAATAAGTAGAGCTTATACGTTATGCTTACGAGTTCCCAGAGACTAGAAGAGGATACATGTCAATAAGAGGAAGTATAAGAAAGACAGACTCAGTAACAGGACAAAGAGTTTAATTAGATTGAAGAATAACACACAATAATTTCTGTGTCTTTTTTTTTTCTCCTCAGGAGCATGATATCAATTTTGATGAGCATGGAATGATGGTGTTGGGCTGTGGTCCATATCACATTGGTAAAGTGATAACTTATATTTACCTAAGACTTTATAGTTTATATAATACTTTCCATACATGTTCATTCTATTATCCTAAGAACCATGTAAAACAGATGCTGTTATAATAAATATTTTGCAAATTAAGAAACTGAGGTTCAGATAGGTAAAGCCCATGCTGATATGGCGATTAAATGGTAGAAGTGGAACTCAGATGCAAGTCTCAACTATAATACCTTCCCCTGTTTCACCGTGTCCCCCTTTTATGTTTTTATCCTCATGAACTAAATTGAACCTCTCACTAAGGTTGGGGAATGAATTACACGTTGACCTTTTCTCATCTGGCACAGTTTTACGCAAAGATCTGTATTTGCTCAAGAACTTCATATATCAACCAGAAATTACATTTGTAGATGAGATCTGTGAATATATCACTTCTGTTGATACTGACTGCAAAGAGCTTTTGTCATTGGTGCATAGACAGAGCATTATATAATTTAATTAAAATGTTCTCAACAGAAATTGTTACACCTCACCCAGTCACTTAAAATGAGATATTTAATAACAATTAATAATCATAATTTACAGTTATAAAGTATATATTTAAATAGACAATGATATCTCTCAACAAGTATATTTAACACTTAGTCTCACAAGTTATTCTAGTATGGAAATGATGAAATACATAACTTAAAATGTATGTGGTCTTACTCTGTTACTTTAAACATAGTTTAGTTTAGGTTTTACAATGAACCAAATGCTTCAGGATATGCAGCTTCAGCAGTCTTTGGTCAAATCTTGAAGCAAGTCGAAAGTGTTTATGTCTTTACCCCTTTAGTTATCTTACGGCTAGGCTAAATGGCCTGAACACCTCCACCAGGACTTATCGTTCTCTTCTGTAGACCTTTCTTTCTTCCTATTCAAATTTTACCTAATTTATGTAACAATTCTGCGTTACCTTAGGACGCAGGGAAGACTAGCTAGGCTGATAAATCAAGTATATACTTAATTGATAGCGAAAATTAACATGCTACTATATTTGGATAATTATTGTTCTGATAAGAATTTTTAGGAGACAAAATCCTAATGCAAAGGACTAGTACAAATCCCAGGACTTTCAGTTCTGTGGCATCCCAGTAGAGGTGATATTTTGAGGTATTTAGGCCATTATTGTACTTCAAATTACTTTTTAGAAGGTCACTCACTCTGCATGGGGTGGCCTTGCCAAACTTCAAAGGATATGCTTGGGAAGGACAGGATTTTCCAACCAATCAAGATATGTCAGAGCTCCAAGGCACTTCAGGGGTCATTGGGTTTAGCCCTCAGACAGCAGAGTAAGTGGAATAACTAAAACAAGAACTCAAGTATTCTGATCACTAGCTTGACTATTTTTGTGTACTGAGGTCAGTATGTTCACTTTGAGTTCTTTTCCGTAAATGAGGGTTTTTTAAATCATTACAATGATCTTCCATTAACTTTGAATTTGAATGTTTCAAATATGGAGATTATCTCTTGCAGAACTTAGCATACAAAACAAGCCAACATGTCAATGTTGTTTAATTAGTCCCTATTTTTCCTACTATTATCGTAGTGTGCATAATGGATCTGAAATTTACATTGTGGAGTTTGCATAAAAATTGCAGTGAAAGGGCATTAGCTTCCTTAGCCTTAGCAATATCTTTCTGCTGATCTTTGCGTTGTAACTTCATGTTTCTTTTACCCCTTTCCCAATTTTACCTTCTCTGCAGGCAGCAGTGTGGAATTTGATTGGTGTGCTGTCTCCAGCATCCGCACACTGCGTCAGCTTGGCAAGAAGACAGTGGTGGTGAATTGCAACCCTGAGACCGTGAGCACAGACTTTGATGAGTGTGACAAACTGTACTTTGAAGAGTTGTCTTTGGAGAGAATCCTAGACATCTACCATCAGGAGGTAAAAAGAGAGGGGGGAAAAAAAGAAAGAAAGAAAAGAAAGAAAAAAAAGAAAAATATATGCAGTGCATACTTTATAGATGTAGATATATGTATGTAGATTTATGTTGTAATTCCCCTTAGGAGAAAGAGCTGCCAATGTCTTCCACTGTCTAATTTTGTAGTGAAACTCTAAAAAAAATTATCCCAGCCTTTGAGTCTTGAGGCCCTGGCACAGAGTGATTATTATTTTCTTTCTAAGCATTCCAACTAGATTGAAAACCTTCTTGGTTAACATGTGCCAGACACATATTAACTAGTACAAGACAACCCTCCAAAATATTTTGCAGAATGATTTAATTGATCATCTAGACATACAATAAGCCACCTCTCTCTAGTTTGTGTGTTGTTGTGGTTTAATAATGAATGGTCTCCAGAGGAGAGAAGTTGTTCACAAATGACCGGTTAATTCTTTGTGATATCAGATGAAGTCATTAGTCTTCAATTTAAGATCAATGAGTTCGTTCTGAACAACATCGGTACTTTTCTAGCTTTCTCTGACAGTTCTTCCACGCGCACTCTAGTATTGAGAATATCTTCACTGTGGATTCCTATGACCACAGGTTACTATAAGCGCATAGGACAAGTTAAAATATCTTACAGTTAAAAAAAATAACTATGGGAAAATTACAGAGTGATGTCTAGTGGTCGTGTCTTTGATGTCATTATAGTTAATTCTCTACCATGGAGAATCATCCCTATGTATAAAATATGGTCACTTAGAAAAAAATACTGAAGTAGGGCCACAGTACTTAAGTTCAAGTTTTGACTTGATAATTCATTGAGTTGTGCAATTCCTTGAATTCTGTGTTTCAGCTTTTTTTTGTTGTTGTTGTTGTTAATGAACCAGATGAGTGTATATATGTGCTACATGCAGGTACTGTGAAGATAAGGAGATCTGTGGCTGAAACCACACTGTAAAGTGTAAAGTTCAGTGCTAGAACATGTGATGATTTTATTACACTGAAGAAAAATAGACAAACTTAGGATGGATACATCATCACAGCTGTCCATTTGGGCCTAACCCACTTATCTTTTGATATAATGGAATTGAATCCTTAGGTAGAGTATACACAATTTATATTTTTCTCTCTGACATAGTCTTTCTAATAATTCCTTAAGATTCATTTCAGGTGGGGATCAAAACAAGTGCATTCTACAAATATTTCTTGAGTACCTTTTAAATACCAGGTTCAGCAGGATAGGGAGCTGTAAAACCAGGTCCTTACCTTCAAGACATTAGAATGAAATTGCGACCCAAAACATAAATATATGAAAAATTACATAATTGTTTAAAAAATTTAACAAGGATTATAGGAATTGCAGCATTTTACACATAATTAATTATTTCCCCATGAAAGATTAAAAACTTCTACAACTGCCTTTGGACATGGTTATACATGGATATTAATGAGATCCTTTTGGAAAAACTGAATTCAATATGATGGTAAAAAATAAATTGGCCCTTTGAAGTTAATTGGCATTTATAGTGCTACCATATAAGATATTTTTAAATGTTATATTGAAGAATATAAGAACAATATTCCATTGATGTATTTGTTAGACTATCCCACAGGAAACGTTATTTTAACATATACACATTTCATACACATATGTACATATGTGTGTATGTTTCCTTCTATGAGGTTGTTGTTTATCTCTTCACAACCTCCAAGAGACTGCCATAATCCAGCTTTGGGTGTCCCTAGTGATGCTAAAGGCACTGAGACATTCAGTAGTGAATCTGCAGAAAATTGGAAGCACATCTAAACTTATTCAAAAGCACACATTCGAGTCACTTTAGAAGGGCAATAGGCTACATAGCTACATAGGATGATAGAAAGTATGATGAGTCTCTGGTCTGGGTCTCCTGGTCCTACTTCAGGACCCACACTATTTCCATGGCAATAAGGATGCACCTCTAAAGAAAAGTGAGTCAGAAAAGTGGCATGCCCTGTGAGTAAAGCAGGCTGGCTCAGTCGGTAGAGCACGCACTCTTGATCTCAAGGTTGTGAGTTCAATTCCGTGTTAGGCGTGGCGCCTACCAAACAACAAACAAACGAAAAGGTAATTAGTCTTGATCAGAGGTGGAGTGGGAGGGGATCCCTATGCTAAAATCTCCTTCCTACTTGTTCTTTTTTTTTTTTTTTTAATAGAAAATGTTACAGTGATATATTCTTTTGGCTGCAGACATTTTTTTATACTTCATAAAGAACAACCCTTTAAACTTAAGTCATTTATTACTTATGATTGTGTTCATGGATTCTACTCCTTGAGAAGAAATTCGCATTTTGATTTTTTTTTCTTAATTTTGGTGTTGAGTGTGGGGAAGTGTCAAGAAAATGAGAAGTTGGTGCCTACTATCTACAAGGCCTTGCTAGATGATATTTTGCCTAGTTCACAATTTTGGTTAGGGCACTCCTTGTATGGGAAAAGATGTTCTCAAGTTATTTTAAGGTATAGGACTTGAAAATTATTACATTGTTTACAGAAGTTGCAACACCGTGCTTCTCTTTTATTAGATCTATTATTAAATCTATTTTCTAGGGATGAATTACGCAATAACCTTAACAGGCTCCGACAATGAATAAGAATCCCATAGATCCTGGGGTGCCTGGGTGGCTGAATCAGTTAAGTGGCCAACTCTTGATTTTAGATCAGATCATGATCTCAGGGTCCTGAGATCAAGCCCTGGGTCAGGCTCTGCACTCAGTGGGGAGTCTGCTTGGGATTCTCTCTCTCTCCCTCTGCCCCTCCCCCCACTCACTCACTCAGTCTCTCAAATAAATAAATCTTACCAAAAAATCACACAGATTCTGTCTTAACTTCACTTTCCCCTTTTTTTTTCCTTTGGAGTCTCATCTCTTGGTTTGAAAAGTTATATAAATGAGCACTAATTTGCTTCTATATCCCGGCCCCATATAAGACCCATTTCTCATTTTTTTAAAATTTCTTCATTAAAAACCAGATTGAGTCTGAAAATGCCAGGCAATATACCTGACACCTTATGATGTCCCTATCTAGTTTGAGTCCTTCTTAATTTTTCTTGATTTTATAATGAATAATTTACTGGATCATACCCCATAAAAATGTACTCTGATTAATGATATAATTGTTCTATTTTTAACACCTAATGCTATATGTATATACATATACAATGGCACCTCTCTAACACAATTTAAGTTAAATGAATGAATGACAAATATTGATTAATGTAGACAAAACCCATTAGGGAATGCATGACTCTAAATTAGAATTGGGTTTCATTCTTAGCATTTGATTTAACTGTAATTAAATATAATCTTAAGGGTCTGCCTAAAGTATTGAAAATGTTTTACTAAAATGTGAATTACTAAGATATTTAAGCACAGTAAAGATAATAAATCAATCTCACAGATGTACAAAGAGTAGAGTTTTGTAAATTAGAGATAATACACAAAATTACAAAAATCAGGGCCCTCTTTTAATGAATTAAATGCGATTTCTGTTAGTAAGATAAATTTTCTCTTTTGCATTCTGTGTATAATATAGCATTTAATTTTCGCATAAAAGTCAGGACAAACCAAAGTACTAAAAATAAATTTGTGGTGTGATTACACTTGAATACTGTTTCAGAAATATTCTTGTGTGGTGTTGCCTTAGTTTAGTGATACCAAGTTTAAAAAAAAAAAATAGGAAACTAAACCGAGTAAAAAGATACAAACAAATCCAGGTAAGAACAGTGGAACTTTGGGACCCTGATGGAATTATTTTCAGCCTAAAGTATTCTGTGAAACAAATCTGAATTTTAGAATATTTTATGTCAGTGAGTTATTTAAAACTACTTAGGCTTAAGTGATTATGATAATAATGATAATTTACCCATGTGGGATACCAAGTTCTTCTCCCCAAGTCCCTGCTAGTTCTGTGCTTGGAGTTGGGACCAATTTAAGATGAAATTCCTCCACAAAACTGTCCTATATTAACTTCATCCTACAAACATGTTCTCTTGTACTGACTTCCTTTTGCTGTGTGGGCAAAACTACACTACACTGTCAGCTATTACTCTAACACATTTTATGGATGTATTGTCTTTCCAGTGATGATCTTTATTTCTGGAGTCAATGATGAGATTAGGGCTTTGCAGAGGAAGTTTTTCTACCATTTTGCAAAAAGAATGTTTTAGAAATACCTTTCCTCGAGTCCTCTAACAGTAACTACCCTTGAAACCAGACAGAAAAGTAGAGTTAGCTTAAGATTCAAAGATTTGATTTATTAGTTAAACATAGCTGCTTTATAGTGTGGAGAATTGAGTTCTAGTACTGGCTGTATTTGCTAGATAAGAAATATGGGCAAGTCATTTCACCTTCACCGAGCCTCAGTTTCTTTAGCTGTAAAATGGAGAGTAATAACTGCCTCAGAGAGATACAGTGGAGGTCAAAACAGATGGTCTAGGGCAAATAGTAATATCCTTAAGGGATAGTAGCAGTTTATGTTATTACTGTTTTGAAAGTTGCTAATTTGTTGAAAAATAAAAAGCAATTTCATAGAGCATTTTGAAAAATGTTAGTATATTTATTAAAGACTTTTCACTCAACTTTGAGCCCCCATTTAATGCAGTGGACCCCAATTTTTGCTCACAGGTTGATACTTCTCTTTTAATTTTAGAAATTATGTTGAAGTGTTTCACGTAAGAAATCCTTCTATGCGTTTAATTGAGGAATTAGTTTTTAAGCCTCTAAAATATTAACTTGGCTAATAAACTAAAAATAATAAGCAAATAAAAATATTATTATAATATAAAAAATAAATCTTCTTAAAGATTTCGCAAAGATGTATATTGAGCATAAAAAATGGTGAAAGAAGCTAAGGTGTACTTATAAATATGCAGAACTGTGGATTATTGTTTTCCATACTGTTTACAAGGCATTTAAGCACTCAATTGTAGGGTGTTTGCTCAGGCACTACTATCATTGCTCTCATTAAAGAGAAATTAGCTTTATCCCTTTTAAGAGTATTTCAGAATTATTTCAAATAATGATAATATACATTTCGTATATATCTATTATTTCAGCAGTTCCAATATTCATTAGTAGGTTATTAAGGCAAATATAAATTATCCCAAGATCAATGGTCTATCATATATAATAATATTTTCTAATATTAATAACAATTCCTTATTTATTCACTTATAATGTGTAAGGCCTTTAATGTTTATTATCTTATTTAACTTATATAGTGATCTTGTGAAGAAGACAGATATTATTATTCTAATTTTATAGACGTGAAAACTGAATGTTGGAGGGAGTTTCACGGAGGGAATTAAGAGGGGAAGGAAGTTCTTTTTTTTTTTTAATCGGGAAGTTTTGACTACTAATAGGAGATTAAGGTTAAAGATTCAGACACTGCTTGTAGGGCAAATAGTAAGGAAACAGGGACTAAAATCAGTTACTGGGTACTGTAGACAAGTGCCGATGTAGCAGTAAAGGGGAGAGGATGTAAACATGGGAGATAGGCTTTAGACTAGACTGTCATGTAGAGATGGTGGCATTTAGATAAGGGAGAGGGAAAAAGGAGAGAAGCAGCCAGGGCAGGGGAAGTTTAACGAGGTGGAAAGCTTGCTAGCGGGAGTACACGTAGTTGGGGACACTGAGTAGGAGGTCTTCTTGGCGCTGGAGAAGAGTGGTGACAGAGAAGGCTGGAGACTCTTCATTGTCCTGTTGCTAGGGATGAGTTTACGCTTTGTCCTTTAGGCACAGGAACTTTAGAGAACTCAAGTATAGGAGTGACTTGGTCAATCAGTTTTGTAGGATGATTAATCTGAATGTGAAGGGCTGGCGTGGAGGGGAACAGGAGAGCTGAGTGTTACAAGGAGAGATCTATGTCTATTCGGGAAATTACAACAGTAGTCCAAGCAGCACTTGATGACATTAGAATACGTGATGAAAATATTGTCTTGATTTCCTGTTTCTAATTGTCATGCATGTGTATGTCACACATTCAGGCATAGTTGTGTGGAAGTCGGGCATGTAATCATGTGCAGTTGTATGGCACTCTCACATAGATTTTAGCATGTAAGTGTCTGAGAAGTAAGAACGAAGTTTGCTTATCTCTCGGGGGCATCACTTAGTATTGCCCATTCATGGGAGAAATGAAACGATCACAACATGTGAGGCAGGTGTTCATTCATCATGAAGTGACCCTCAACAGCTGATATTGTGGGTATCTTTTCCAGGCATGCAGTGGCTGCATCATCTCAGTTGGGGGTCAGATTCCAAACAATCTGGCAGTCCCTCTGTACAAGAACGGTGTCAAGATTATGGGCACGAGCCCTCTGCAGATCGACAGGGCCGAGGATCGCTCCATCTTCTCAGCTGTCTTGGATGAGCTGAACGTGGCTCAGGCACCCTGGAAGGCCGTTAACACTTTGGTAAGGAGAGAAACACGTGTCTCTTTTTAATGTTCGCTTTTGAAGAGTTGTAACCTGAATGTTAACTACTGCAGACGTTAACTGCAGGGCAGGCAGAAGGCACTTACGCTCAGTGACTTTACTTTAAAGTTGGTATATTTCCATGATTGCAGTTAAATGCAGGTTATAAATTGGTAAGAGTTTTCTCATTAAGATTCGAACAATGAAAAACGTTCAAATTATTTTTGAGTTTGATTGATATTTACAATTAGAAACTGGGAATTTTATATGTTTCAATGTCCAATTTACATTTTTTTTTTTTTTTAAAGATTTTATTTATTTATGTGACAGAGAGACAGCCAGAGAGAGAGGGAACACAGCAGGCGAGTGAGAGAGGAAGAAGCAGGCTCCCAGCAGAGGAGCCTGATGTGGGACTCGATCCCGGAACGCCGGGATCACGCCCTGAGCCGAAGGCAGACGCTTTAACGACTGCGCTACCCAGGCGCCCCCCAATTTACATTTTAATGGTGTCTTTTGAGAGAAAGAATAAAAAGAGTTGTGTTACCATTTGTTCTAAAGATGCCTTTCTGCAGTTCTATTGAGTATTTTAAACTATTCATGCACTTTTTTGTTGTTGTTTCTATTAATTAGAATGAGGCACTGGAATTTGCGAAGTCTGTGGGCTACCCCTGCTTGTTGAGACCTTCCTATGTTTTGAGGTAATATATTGTTTTCCCAAAGTAATGATTTAAAAATCAGGAGATACAGAACTGCATGCTGTATGCTAATAGCACTTGGCTTTGATGTGTAGTAATTTGTAAATCCGTCCACAACCCCCAAACCAAGATGGCCAGAGTGGGGACCTATGCATGATCCTTCAGCTTACCGCNNNNCTTTCAGAGGGTGGCAATAGGAGTCCATAGTCCTCCATCTTAGAAGCATGGCTTAGGGCACCTCGTTGCCAAACTGAGGGAGGATAGTTTTAAATTAGAGAAAAGAGCAATTTAAAAAACCCAAAAAACAAAATCAAAACAAACCTGGGCCATCTCTTTCCAGTATCTGTTTTCTAGTCAACAGAAATGGCAGCTTATCTCTTGACTGTTGTCAGCACCTTCCGATGATGCCTCTGGTTTGCATTTTTGAGTTTTTGAGATCACATTTTTTAATAGATGAGTTATAATGATGAGGGACAGGGACAGTGAGGACCTTTTACATTAAACTTTGAAACGAAGTTCTATCATCGAAGGAGAAGTGAATTATCACTTACTCTCTTCAGATGTTACCACATGTAAGAAACGACTTCACTGAGTAGGGGATAATAAGAGAAACACAATTTGCTGTGCACAATTTGAAAGTGTAAATGGAATTTGAGATGGGATCCTTTAAAATAATGAAAAATTTGAAATGAGGTGGAAAACTTTCCTTTTTATTTAAATGACATTTTGTGTAAATCACCGTCAAATAATACTGCTTCTTTGAGGTATTAATGTAAGTTAATTTAAACAGCACACAGACATTTAAGGGAGGGTTGCAGGAAGCAGCTTGGACTATTGTGCTTCCTTTCTCATCTCTGCAATCTGTCTCTTTGTTCCAGTTTCCTATGCCGTGAATTATAAATGGCATTGACTTAGCCTTCCTGTATTAAATAGATGAAGACATTGAAAGCTCCTTACGCAAAATTATGTAATAGAGTAGAAAAGGTAAAGAAAATGCCACTTTTTAAAAAGAAGTGGAAAGTAGAATTTTTTTCCTTTTTTCCCCTCCTCATATTCCTCCTTCTTTCTTCCCTTTCCCATCTCACGTTGAAAATATCAAAATTCAGCATAAACTGATAGCAGCATTCTTTCTCAAACAATTAATAAGAAGGACACAATTGAATACCTTTCAGTCAGATACTGAACATTATATTTGCAAATGTTACTAAAATTTTTATTCTTTTGTAACCTGGCTGGTAGTAGAATGACCTGCTTTGTCAGCAGACCTGTGGATTAAGATCAGCCATTGTCAATGACCTCTGAGGAAACAGGGTAGGAATAGCTAGATCCTGGGGCACGTGGGCGGATCAGTCGGTTAAGAGTCTGACTCTTGATTTTGGCTCAGGTCATGATCTCAGGGTCCTGAGATCAAGTCCTGTGTCAGGCTCCACACTTAGCAGGGAGTCTGCTTGAAATTCTCTCCCTCTGCCCTTCCCCACATGCTCTCTCCCTTTCTCTTTCTCTCTCAAATAAATAAATAAATCTTAAAAAAAAAAAAAAAAGAATAACTAGATCCTAGGATGCATCTTGTTAAGGTTTAAGAATTACCTGGAACCAGCAGAGTGAAAACACAAAATCGGAAGGGACAAACTTTGGGATACTGCTATCTCTATAGCTATGTGGTTCTCTTTGGACATAATCACAGCTCTCACCCCCAGTTTGGACGACTCTTTACTTTGGTTGATTGTGCTGGTGATTAAGTGGAGTAAAGACTCAATTTAGAAAAAAGCATCTTCTTACTCAGTCCAGACTGAAACTAGAGATTGCCTGAAACTGTTCTGGGAAGCAATCAAGTCTAATATGCTTTTCTTCCTAAGTGGTGAAAGAAATTTACCTGTCTTCCTCTTCTTTCCAGTGGCTCGGCCATGAATGTGGTATTCTCTGAGGATGAGATGAAAAAATTCCTGGAGGAGGCCACTAGAGTCTCTCAGGTAGTGTCCGATTTCCTCCTGGTGACTTTTACTTCTGTTAATGGCTACTTTATTTCATATGTTTTTCTTTTCACACTATGTCAGGATGTCCCCCCCCTTTTTTTCCTACTCAGTAGTCTCCTATATATGGGAATAAGAAAACTCAAATGCATTTAATTGTGGTTAGATCCTTAGTGTTAGTGGAAGAAGAAGACAAGTGTGTATTTGATCACAACATTGATCTGGTTTTAGACTCCAGGAGTTAGGCTGGATAAGCATCCTTGTCTGTTCATAAGTTAGATGTTGTTCAAGTTATCCCTGGGGTTCCCAGCCTCAAGGACTGCCTAACCAAGCTCATCATGTATCAATGAGGGCTTTCCTGGTTTTTAATTCTCACACTTGGAGAGACTTTGCCTCAGTCAACCCTGCAATTTTAATAGTAAACCCCTTTGCTCACCTATTGACTTTTTTTCATTTTGGTACATTCCATTTGTCAGTTAATAAAAATGCTTATAATTTTGTGGTGATTCAACCACCTTCCTCCATTGCCCTCAGCTTTTACTTTCTCCCTAGGTATTACCTCAGCGTGATCCATTTAAGATTTACCCAGTAAGGTTATTGATCTGCAGACCTTGTACTGTAAAGGATGAAAGTAATGTTTTCCTTTTAAAAGCTTTCAAAAGCTTGGGGTTTTGTTGTTGTTGTTGTTGTTGTTTTTTAAGAGAGAGAGAGAAAGCACAACTCATAGAGAAGAGTTTGATGTTAGGCAAGTGGAATTTGGAGGGAGCTAAAGAGTGAAGTCAGAAGCATTTCAGAGAAGAAGAAAGAGCGTGGACCGTTCCTGCTCATGAAGCCAGACATCCCTTCTGTATGGTGGTTGCTCCCCAGGACATTGAGTCAGTGAAGAGAGTGGATAAGGATAAAGGGTGAGAAAGACAAAGAGTGTAAAAAAAGAAAACCAAGTAGATTTTGAATTCCGTTTCTGTGTGAAAGTCAGCTAGCTGAGGAGGGAATGTCTCCAGTGGGCCAGTTTTTATTAATGTGGACTGGAGCAAGACACTGTCTTCTTCTCTATCTGACTTCCTGCCAAAGGTTCAGGCACACTCCCCTTTTGAAAAAACAGTAGTTAGACCCAGGGGTCTAACTGGGCTCCTGTAAGTGAGGAAACAGGTGTCCTCTCTTTTCTCTCTGGGACACTGGATCCCACATGGCCTCTACTCATAGAATAGTTTTAGGAATATATTTTTCTGCTTATATATGGATAGTAGAACTGCTACTGGACCAAAGTTTTATAATGGAGATGTCCTGAATGAGTACATTCTGATTCAAGTGTTTCCATCAAAATACAGCAGATTCTGGGATACTCAGTTCAGTGAATCTAGAATAAAATCAACCCCCATCAGTCATTCATCTATTTATGTATTCATTCATGTTTAGCACCTGCTATATAATGGCATTGTTCTCAGAATCAGGGGCTATACTCATACAAAGGGAGATACAGTCTGCTCTCACAGAGGACTCTCTTTACCAGGGATATCAGACTTCAAATAATTACAATGAAATATAATGAGCATTACAATAAGAAAATACAGGATGCTGAGGGTGAGTGTAAATGTATTGGGGTCCATCCATAAAGAAGGGCTTTTAAAATTAATTTAAAATGGTTGATTTAGAGTTAACTGGTTAAAAGGTTTACATTGTGGGTGTGAGTAGGAAGAAAGGACAGCACAGGTAAAGGTTCAAAGCTGAGAAAGTGAATGGAGTTTCTAGAAACCGATAAAATATTTAGTATATGGCTAGGACACTCCACATGGTGGAAGAGTAGATAGAGTAGGCAGGGAATCGATAAAGAGAACCTGGTCAGTTATAATGAGTTTGGGGCCAGACTGCATTCACGGAAAAAGATTAGGGGCTATTGCTATAGCTCAGGGTAGAGATGACAGCACCTTGGAGCAGAGTAATGATTGTAAAGATAAAAAAGATTACATGTATCCTAGAATATTTAGAATGTTCATTGAAGGCAATTAGTGAGTGCATGGAGGTAGAGGGTAAAAGAGTATCTGAAAAAGGATGACTCCTGAGCTTCTACCTTGGACAATTAGATGGATGGTGGGGTACCATTTATTAAAATTGGGAACATGAGAAGGAGAAATTTTAGAGATGGAAATCATATATTTAACTTTTGACCTTTTGTGTAAGGTGCCTGTGAGAAATCCAAGTGCAGATGCTTCAGAAGCAGTGGGTTATACAGATTTTAAATTGGGAATCGAGGTCATGGCTAGCCATAGAGATGTACATATAGTTTTGGAAATAAATAGCATACCATTTTAGTTAGAGTTTTGAGAATGGAAGCAATCACCAAGGAGAGAGTACAGAGGAAGAGGAATAGCTAAAACAGAGATGAGAGGGATACCAGCATTTAAGGGCTGAGTAGAGGGAAAAGAACCATGAAGGAGCCTGAAAAAGAAGCAGGAAAAGGTAGTTTATGGATATCAAAGGTAGAAAGTATTTTAAGAAGGCCAACAATGTATAATGTTGCAGGAATGTTGAAATTTATGAAGAAATTTTCTTTCTCAACATGGTTAAGGACTAGTTCATAGATTTGTTCAAATGGCCAGGATGGTGAATGCTGTCATTGCCCCACCAGATCCCTTTACCTGTGGAAGCACCTTCCCTAACTGTAGTGATAGCTGATAACACTTACCAGCTGTCTTTCTTCTCTGGGTAACTATTCTCAGTCAAATGCGAGCTTCATCAACAAGGAGGCAAGATCCCTCACCTCAGCACCACCCTCAAAACACTAGACAGTGAGTAAGCTTTGCCTCAAGGTGGGACTTACTCTGTGTTGTTCATCCTCTAGAGCCCTCTGTGGGGTAAAGCCAAATTCAGTCTCCATTGAGACCATAGACATACTAGCTTTTTCCTGTTGCACCATCCTACTTTTCCAACTCCATCCATAAATCACTGAACAAGGATCCCTGTCTCAGGCTTGGCTAGAGAAGCTAAGACAGCTGGTAAACTTTATTATTTTTTTTAAATCATGCTATTATCATTAAAATATAGAAAAAAATCCCATATAGATCTCAACACAACTCCAGTAAGCCTGCTGCAGTAAACATCAGATATTTAAAGAAGAGGGAACAGAGATGGAAAGGAATCTTTTTTTTTTTTCTTGGCTAATAAACTTGCATGTCCAGTAGGCTTTTGAGGAAAAGGGCATATGGAAATTTGCCTCATTTAATAGAAGAGAGATGCTTCTTTATGGCATAACACACTGGTTCTTTTGAATTTTCCACAAAATTCCTTTTGATTTCAAGTGTTCTACTAAAGGGGATAAGATATATTAAATTTAACACATGCATGAGATGAGCTCCATGACAGTGGCCAGAAGGGGCTTGTGTTCAGAGGAAAAGGAGATGTCTAGAGAAGGTTTAGAGAAGCAGGTAGATTTTGTGCCAGGTCTTGAAGTGCGAGTTGAGACTTGAATGAGAGAGCTGAGGAGAGAAAGTGGAGTGCGTGTGGGGGAGAGAGACATAGACACAGGGAAAAGCAGGGTCTGGTAAGAAAGCAAGTGGCGCGGGTTGCTAGTGGCCGGGGCTTCGAGGAGAAGAGATGCCTGAACCCTGAAGCTCTTCAGTCAACCGCTTCATTTCATCTGGAAAAAACAAGCAATGGTCCAGGTGTGGAGGGCATCACTGCACTGGCATGAAGGAGCTGAGCGTGGGGAGAACTTCGAGAAGGAAAAGGGGCTAAAACAGCAGAGAAAGGAAGGAAATTTTAAGATTAATAAAGAGAAATGCTGCAAATGCCATGCTTTAGAAATGGTTTAAGACATGTCGATTCCAAGGAATGGATTCCATCTTTGACCTAACAAAATCCAAACAAAATGAGATTCTCCTCCTAATTTCTTTCATAGTCTCCTGGAGAGAACTGACTTAACAAATTGCAGCTTGGAAAAGATGAGTGTAGGAAGGGAGAAAGAACTCGAACCAAGAAAAATATAGTTATAAATAAAATAGAGAGCTATTCATAACTCCCCCATTAGACCCTCTTTTTAGCCCCCTCTTTCCTCTCACTCACTTAAAGGTCTATATTTGACATTTCAGCACTCACATTCAGTTGACTGAGTACTCACGATTGAAGAAAGACCCTCTCTGCCTCACTGAGAGTGGAGAATGGCCTTGTTCTCACCCAACAAATTGGCTAATGAGTTTGTGTAGTGTGTTGAGCATTAAGGTCTTTGCAAGTATTACACTGGGATGTACTGAAGGTATGCAATTTTTACTTGACACTATATACACAATGTCAGCTAAGGACTCTGCGCTTCTGTTTTCCTTGATGACAGGAACACCCAGTGGTGCTGACAAAATTTATTGAGGGAGCCCGGGAAGTGGAAATGGATGCTGTTGGCAAAGATGGAAGAGTGAGTGCTTTATCCCCACCTCCCAGATCCCTGCCTTCCCATCATGTTTCTTTCTTTTCCCCGCCTTGGCAGTTTTGAAACACCCCAGATTAGAGGTCATGATTTCTACAAAACAGGTCTCTAAAAATAGTGGACGAGTTGCTCAGTCCAAAAAATTTTCAAATTCACTGACAACTTACTTGATGTGTCATGGGTATCATATATCCTGTGTGTCATACTGTTAGAATTTCTCTTTGATGATATTCAAAATTAATTATCATCCTGTACTCATCATTCTTCTTGAGTAGATTTTTCTCTCTCATTTTCTTTTGTCTGTGGGTTTCCTTTTGTGTTTCAATGGGTATTATGAAAACATCCAATACTTGTCTTTCTGAAGTTCCTAACTGAATCCCTACTTTTTCTCCTCTTGATTTCCCAGCCTCCACTGTTTTATTGCATTAATAAAGACAAAACTAAACAATGTAGGGTGGATAAGGATAATAACATAAAATTAGCTTACCAAATCACATCTTGTATTGCTCGTACAATGAATGCCTCCAACTTCAGGGAAAAATGAAAATGTGAAGAATGCTTTCCTTAGCTTACTAGTTGTATTAATAAGGCATTTATGATTTATCTTGAAATATAGGGAGTTTTGTTTTAGGGAGTCCGTGTCATTTTATTTCCTTTAATGAAAAATTTTAAAAAACTGTCCTTCATTTTCTACTTTGTAGATATTTCAAAACACTACTGAAAATGTTATCTTTTTGGCTTTTTTGTCTTCCAGGTTAACAGTTCAAAGTAAAGTTGCATTGAAGTAGGTGCCTGACAACTCTTTTTAAAATCTTCTCTTGGCCAGGTTATCTCCCATGCCATTTCTGAACATGTGGAAGACGCAGGTGTCCACTCAGGAGATGCCACTCTAATGCTGCCCACACAAACCGTCAGCCAAGGAGCCATTGAAAAGGTCATCATTGATCAAGAAAAGTGGAAGGGGCAAAAGCAAAGATAAAAACAATTTTTTTAACTAGGTAGCAATGTAGGACATGCCACAGGTGAAGTGTAATTATGAGGGGAACTTTCTTGCTCTGAGTCTGCTGGGTATTTTAGAGAAAACAATTTCCTTCCTGCCCTTTTGAGCCACTTGGTTGTATGCTAGTGTGGTGGTTCTTGAACCTTAGTGGTGGTAACAACCTGGGGAACTTGCTAAAATCTACAGATTGCTGGACTCCCTCCCCAGTTTCGGATTCAGTAGTTCTGAGCAGGGCCCCGAAATTTGCATTTTTGACAAGTTCCCAAGTGATGTTGTTGCTGTTGATCTGGGGACCCCATTTGGACAACAGTGCTGCAGATGATTCTAATGTTTGAGAGCCACTTAGGTGAGCAGCATATAAACCTATGCTTCTCAATTAGAAGCGGGTATACAGCAGGCACGTAGGAAACTTCTGGAACCTATGTTTTCAGTATCCACCTTTACCCTCATCTCAAACCAGCACTTTCTGATATGTCTCTTTCAACCTCTCTTTTGGAATCATTGCCTTAAAGACCTTCCCAAGAATGATGCCTCAGTATTCAGTATGCACTGCTAGGCAGTCTCAGAGACCATCATCTTAAATAATTCATGTGGATGTTCCTTTACTCTTTAGGTCTGTTAGGTCAGGCTTGGCTTTTTCAGTGAGCCTTACCAATAATCCTGCCATCCGAATCTAGGTAGGCCTGTCTGGCTGGCTGTACATTGGGCTGGATTCTGAAGGTCTTACCTTGTTCTAGATGTGAAGGTAGCAGGATATGTCGTAACACCAGCTGCCTAAGAGAACAACATCCCTGGATTTGAAGTGTGCTTTAGTTGATCACGTTGGTATAAATGACCTCAAGAACTCAGATTTTTCCAAATCTCTCAGAGTTTGATGTGCCGTGGACTCTACTCCCTTTTATAACCAATTAAGTTGCCGAATCACTCTTGTAAAAGTAATGAATGAGGAGCTCTTGTTTCCTGCTGTCAGAGGCCCCTCATTGTATGGGTACCTTCTGGCTCTGGTTGGATGTAGGGATTTGTATATATGACATGCAGAGCCTCCCGGCAAGGAAACATCATTTCTTTCTGACCATTATATCTACCCAGGTAGAGTCCAGGGCAGCAGAAAAGCACATCAAAGCAGTCTCTCTGGTCGCTTTGCAGTGCTGAGTCATTTCCGGGCCTGCTCTTCTCAGCAGTAGGTCATGCGGTCGATGGGAAGTTTGGACTGCTTCAGCACCTGGGCTGAAAGACTTCCATTTAGCCCTCCGAGTAAAACCAGAGTATACAACGGCAGGTAGATAGGGACATTTGGCAGAAAGATACTTTTGTAAAGTTATTTGTTCTTTTCCTTGCTAGTCTGTTATGAATATTTAGTACGTATTATTATTTTGTTGATAGATACCTGCTAGTGGCTTCTGTTGTTATTTTTCTTATTGCCATTATGACTGTTATTATTATTAGTGGAGGTGTAGCTCTCTGTCAAGAGTAATTAAAGAAATCTAAGTTTGAGGTGTTTTCTTTGCGTTTTCTCACCAAGGTATGCTCTTTAGCGCTGTGTCATTGTCCTTTTGATCTAGGTGAAGGATGCTACCCGGAAGATTGCAAAGGCTTTTGCCATCTCTGGCCCATTCAACGTCCAGTTTCTTGTCAAAGGAAATGATGTCTTGGTAAGAAATGCCAAGGTGCTTGAGAGGACAGCGTGCTGTGTTAGGTGATGTTGGTTTGCGTCCCTCTGGTAATCTTCTCTGTGAGCACAGACGGAGCAGCTGAGACTCCTGCAGCTGTTCGTGTCTGAGCGTGGGGTGTTGCACAGTACATAATGCCTGCCTTGTTTGAAGACAGAGGCCCTTGGTGGCACTGCCATGTCAGTCACAGTCATGTGAAGCACTCTGATCCACTGGAAGGAGGATCGCTGTCTGCCATCTGCAGTATAGTATAGATGTACACAACGTATGACTATTGTACCTCTTCAGATTACTTTATGATGGGTCACTATAGTGACTAGTAATCATACATTGTATACACTGAAGTTTTAGATACTATTTGCATACAAAAAACGTTAAATCGACTAAGCTAGTCTTAATTAATTTAGTCTATTTAATGTAACCAATCAGTAACCAGTATTGGTTCAGCAGCCTCTACTATGTGAAATCATGTGGTGGCAATAAAGTCGTATAAACCACAGTCTTTGCTCTCGAAGATACTCAGTTTGGTGAGGACTGGGAAGATGACTTTGTAGACAACTGTTAACATAAGTTAGAATATAATAGCTGCTGGGAGGAATGTACAAATACATGGTATTGGAGTCACAGAACAGAGAGAGCATATCTACAAGCGTGTGTGTGTGTGCGCGTGTACACATACATGTGCATGTGTGTGCCTGAGCATGTATTTGCGTGTCGTATGCCTGGTTTGGGGTGGGTTTCAAGGGAGATTTTGTATTTTAAGCTGGATCTTAAAGAATGACTGGGATTTTGATAAATAAAGGAAGGTAGAGAGCACATTACACATAGAACATCTAAGAGAAAATTCGGCACGTTTTAGGAGAGAACGACTAGCTCAGTTTAGCAAGATCATTTTTCTAGGGAAATAATGCAAGGCAAACTTGGAAAGTAAAATTGGGGTCAGGGAAACGGTACAAGATAACATAGATATATCGAGGCAAGAGAATAGGAAGCCTTCAAGGACCGGACTTTCATCTGATGGTCCGTGGAAACCCCATGAAGGCTTTTCGGTAGGGATGTGGCATTATCTGAGTTCTGCATTAAAATCTATCAGACATGTGTGGGGATGAAATTGTGGAAAGTGGATGGAAGAAAGTCAGAATTCAGAGATACCAACTAAAAAGAAACTGGTTAGCAAAAGTGCAAGCAGTGGGAGAGAAGGAAGGGGCTGGCAGAAGAAGAGCTGGCCCCAGTGACAAACAGCAAGAACTCAGGTGACAGCGAGACTATTAGTACGTTGTCACTGGCTCTCACCATCCTTTCACTTTTTTAAAATTTTGTTATCTGTCCAGGTGATTGAGTGCAACCTGAGAGCTTCTCGATCCTTCCCCTTTGTTTCCAAGACACTGGGGGTAGACTTCATTGATGTGGCCACCAAGGTGATGATTGGAGAGAGCATTGATGAGAAACCTCTTCCCACATTGGACCATCCCATAATTCCTGCTGACTATGTTGCAATTAAGGTAACATTTAAAAAAATCTATTAGTCATTTTTTTAAGTTTCAAGGAAATTAAAGGAACAGTTTTTCATCAAAAATAATCATGAGGGTCACCTGGGTAGCTCAGTTGGTTAAGCGTCTGCCTTTGGCTCAGGTCATGATCTCAGGGTCCTGGGATCAAGTCCTGCACTGGGCTTCTTGCTCATCAGAGAGCCTGCTTCTCCCTCTGCCTGCTGCTCCCCCTGCTTTTCTCTCTCTCTCACACACAAATAAATTAATAAAATCTTTAAAAAAATAATCTTGGGGGTGCCTGGCTGGCTCAGTCAGTAGTAGAGCATGTGACTTGATCTGGGGGTCATGAGTTCAAGCCCCACATTGGGGGCTTACTTGAAAAAACTTAAAAAAAAAAGTAAAAAAAGTTTTTTGATATTTCATGCACCTTCTAACTAAAGTGCTGGACTAGGGATTTATGATGTTTCCTTTGAATAATGCACAAAGGCACTTTATATGACTTTTTATCCATTTCAAAAATAACAAAAAAACATTTAGAATCACATAACTTCAAAACCAACTAGCTGAGTCAATTGTAAGCTATGTGCATGTGACTGATGCACGGTGGTGTCGGTTTAGTTGGTAAACAGAAATTCTGGATATACTTCGTTGAGATAAGGCTTGAATTGTGCCCCTTTGGAATTGTGCCAACACTTCAGGAATGCATGGATCTTGTAAAAGTGTTACCCTGCGGTGTCGCTTAAATTCTAACTACCTTGGCCACCTTGCTCAGATCCTATTTCTTCAGCAGCACAATTTTTCCACTTGAAGAGTTGAAATAGCGGCTGCTATTCACGGTGGTGCCATGAAGGAAATGACATTGATGGCACCTTTATGAAGACTGACCAGAAAAGTTTAAGATTTGCTCACTAATTTCCAATACAGATGTATATTTCTGATACTACCATAATCATAAAGCCATCGTGCTCTTCTCGCTGCCTCAGTATATCCATGCACAGAGTATAATTATGATCTTTAACTACTTCATGGGGCAAGCATGAGGATTCATGAGATACTATATAAATAAATTTGAATATTTTAGAGAAAGCATAAGATGGAATCAGTTTATATTGTGTGATGTATTTATGTGACATTATATATTTTGGATGCCTTCAAAAGATTTCCATTCCTATTTATACTCGTGACCTCAATCATAATTGTATTATAGCTGAGACTTTTATAGTGGAAGCTTTAAGTTAAAGCTATAAATAAAAAAAATTATCTATCTTATTTAACTTAATAATTTAGGATGACTTGGATTTTATAGGGCATTGAGATGGAATGTCACTTGTTATATTGGGGAAGGTGGCACTTTATTCCTTGAGACTACAATACAACATAAATTGTTAAAGCTTTCAGTGGGAATTATACATAGGTAAAAAAAATACATAGGATTTCTTTGTTTGAGACCAATATGCAGAAGGCCCTGAAAAATATTTTCCACTGGAAATTCTATGTACACATTTCAAATTCATGTTTCTGAATTCATAGACACAGAAATATATACACACATATATGTGTATGAAACAATAGCCAACTAAAAACAGTATTGATGGATAGATATGCATTTTTCAAAATGCACTGTATCTTCCAGTTTATTTCTTTCCTAGTTATCATTGTATATGAATCTTGACTTTTTGAAAAAGAACGACTTCTTTATAGTTAGTCTTAACATAGAGCTCGTGAGGTGGGTGGACATCCACAGATGAGAGCACAGAAAAGCGAGAGTGCAGAAATGTATGGTAACTTGACTAAGGATGACCTCATGAAATGACCCCGAGCTAGAACTCCCAGGATCACTTCGAAGGGTGCCAGGATCAAGGAAGAAGGGTCCACACTGGACAAACGGAGAGATGCGAGAAACAAGCATTTGGTTTTTCATGAATTGCACTGATAAAATAAATGAAAAAGAAATGCTCCTCTCTATGTTCTAGTTCACATGAAAGTTCTGGGCAAAAGTGTTCCCAAGCAGAATGTTTTTCAAAGCTTTTTAAGAGGTGTCAACAACAGTTTAATGTCTCAGAAGTCAGCTTACAGACAGACATTTCTGGCATGGTTGCCCGTTCCAAGTTCAAATGATCAGAAAAAGAAGAGGAATGTTTCCAAAGCCTACCAAGAAAAAAATGTGTTTGAACTCTGTGCTTGGGGAGACCAGTGCCCAGTAGACTTTGTTTGAAATCACTCCAATAAGAATATGTGTAGGCCAGATTAGAAACACTGGCCTAGACTGGTCACAGGGGCCCTATTTACAGAAATAATTTGTGATTATTTAACCCAAGTTTTTGGCCAAGAGCTCAAGAAATTCTTGGAACAGAGTTTTAAAGCTATTTTTCAAGTCAGATGCTTGAACCAAAGAGATTTTTTATGTGTCTACCATAGCCTAAATGAATCCTGTGAGAGATGGTTCACTAAATATATTTATCCTCTCTTATTCCTTTTATACCTTTCTCTCACATATTTTTCCTCCCCATTATTTCTGACAGGCTCCAATGTTTTCCTGGCCCCGGTTGAGGGATGCTGACCCCATTCTGCGTTGTGAGATGGCTTCCACCGGAGAGGTAACTAGTTAATGGTCCATGAACGCTTTCATTAAATCTACTTTGAAATCTATGGTTTTATGATCTGAGTATAATACAGTAAGTAAGTTATTAAGTATTAAGGGGGAACACAAACTTCTGTTATCAGAGTAAGTCTGAAAGGAGGATTAAGGATTTTGAACTAAAGAAAAATCTTATACTTTTGTGGACCAGAGTCTAAATTTTCACTTATATTTAACTTGTGAATCTAATGTATGTGTTCCTAATTCATTTCCACATTACACATTGAGAACAGCTTCCAAAATATTTCCTTAGAAGTCTAAGTAAATATCTCCTGGGTCTTTCTGCTTTATTTTCAGTTTTCATTTCAAGGTCTCTTTATAACAGCACTTCCCACCCCCACTCCCCTCAACCTCTTGCTACTGTGAAATTAAATCATTGGATTTTTACTAGCAGTATGTAGAATGACTGTACAGCATTAGAAAGATCATGGACCTAAACATTGTGGAATCTGCAGATAAATGCAAAATCCCCAAACAACTTTCAAAGCAACGTCAACCTCCTGGGGATTATCTGAAACCTATAATGGGATTGGCCACTGGATGTCCCTCTTCACTTGTATTGGAACTCTTGTCAGCTGAAGGTTTCTTTAAGAATGTGAACTGTGTTTCTTGTAGAGAGCTGTCAGATTCTAGAAAGTTCCCTACATGTCAGTGTCAGGACATTTTATGAATCACCCAGCCCTTGACAGACTTACTAGATACAACCTTCAGATTCTCATCAGTGCACATCAGAGTGGCAACATCGGACTGTGAGGCATCATTGTTTCCTCTTGCTATTAAGGAACACCTGAAAGGGGAAAATATTTAATTACAATAAATGTGTGATGTTTTATGTGGTTGCCTGGTTACAAGCAACATCTGTGATGAGAAGTCAAGTGAGACAGGAAGGCAGGCAGTGAGGAATAAATGGCTATCTTGTTTGTATTTGGATTGACGATTGCCTTCTCTTAGCTGCTTTGCTGCTGCTTTTAATTTAATAGGCGAGAAAACCTAGCTTTAAAACGAGGGGCCTACATTACGGTTCTCCGCTGTTTAAGGAAATGCTCTTCAGGTTCCACTTGATCTCGTGGTCACTTGGTAGCAGGGCTGTTTTCAGCATATCCAGGGTTCAGATCAGGGAGAGATCGGTTTTCCTTTGTGCTGTTTTCTCTAGTGTGGTAAACTTGTTTGCACTGCCTATGCCCATTCTGCCTCCAGACATACATTATTGGGGTTGTTGAAATATGAAAATATGAAGGAATTAGAAGCTCAGCTCACCTTTGTTGTGATATTTTTCAGAAGTATAGAGTTAATTCTTCTTCCATTATTAGAGTCATACTTCCAGGTGTCACTGAGTGTGATGTTACAAGATCTGTTTCATAACTGAAATCAGAATAATAATTCTAGCTTAGGTGAAATCTCTTTGAAGAGACATTGTCAGTGTTCAAATGGCTTGTTGTGGTGTTGAATAAACCTTTACCTTTTGATCTAGGTAAGGGCTATTTTATTTTTTTAGTGGCAAGGTGGGGATGTTAGTCCTGAGAGCTTACTGGACTATCTGACTGTTTTCTATGTTTTTTGTAGAAAACTGCTGAAACCTTCTGTGTGTTGTTGTATCTGCTTTTATGGTGGGATTGCCTGGTCCTGTCAGTAAAATTCGGGTTTCACTAACTGAGGTTGATATGACCTAGGCTAGTTGGCCATTAATGGACCAAAGAAAGCGCTCACTACAGAGTGAAAAGCAGCCCGTAACGGTGGTTGGCTGAAGGTCATAGTCATGAGAACGTCCCTTTCACAATAAGGGAGTCATTTGCTTAAAGAATGAATTTAGCCATCAGTGTTATTTACTATAATGGTGGTTCTGTACCTGTGCCAAATGATGACCTGCGTGGCAGGATCTGTTCCCATCATGCTCAAATAGACCACTCGTTCTACAGTTACGGGGGCCATTTGACTTGTCGTTATCTAGTAGCACAATTACCCTAGCTGAAACTTCTGTGTATTCCAACAGTATGTGATAGTTTGGAATGGGGTTTGTTGTTTTTGTTTTACATATGGCTGTGGTATTCAGAACTAGTAGCAGGGTATTTGGTTCATTTTATGAAAATTATTTAAAAGGAAAAAGGTCCTTGATATTTTCATGGATTTATTGAATTTCTCAGAAGGCTTTCTCATAAGCTGTACAGAATGACTCCTAACCAATTGATCAGCAGTTATGCATTTGTGCTACTGACCCATGAATTCACGCACTGTGGCATCGCATATGTAACATATACCGTTATTTAAACATTAAGTCATATTAACATTTGGTAACTCACCACATTATGGACCAGAAGCTGTGATTTGTATCCAAATAACTCACAGTAGAATCCAGTTATGTTGCTCCATGGAGTGTTGTTGGATAGAGAAAGAATGGCTTATCATTCATTATGCTTAATTAAAAACATAAGATACATCTGCCCTGGCTGGCTTTTTAATCCCAGGATTCAGACTGCATGGTCTTTGGGCAACTCAATAAAATCTAGCAAGTACGAGTAAAGTGCTTTCCATTTGTATTTGTTTATCGGTGAGAGCTGTTGACTAGTATTTGCTTCTTTTTATTTTATTTTTTAATTTATTCTAAACAGGTGGCTTGCTTTGGTGAAGGTATTCACACAGCTTTCCTAAAGGCAATGCTTTCCACAGGGTTTAAGATACCCCAGAAGGGCATCCTGATTGGAATCCAGGTAAGTAATGTGTGGTTGCATGCATGCCCCTGGGCACGTGCTAGGAGTGGCTGAGAAAGGACCTTAATTGTGGTATAAAAGAGGGGAGATTTGTTGTAAGCTCCACTAAAGAGAACAACAACTAATAGAAAAAAGTGGACGTTTGTTCTCTATATGTTCCCTGAGTTTTGCTTTTTCCATTGCAGCAATCAATACAAATAAGTGAATAAATAAAACGAACAGAAAGAAAAAGTCTCTAGTGAAAAGGCTATTTGTTCTGAAAAGGATTTAGGATGCCTTAAACAGGAATTTCTTCTATTTCTTGGTTATATCTTTTCTCTGTGCTCTCCTCTTAGTTCTTCCTCCTTAGCCCCTGAACATATGCTTTCCATAAAGTTGGGTCTCACCTCTTCTTTCTCTCTGTCTCTGTTTCTGTCTATCTCTTGACTTTCCCCTTTGCCAGCTCATGTCTGTGGTATCCACTGTCCTATCCCTAACTGTCATCTTTAAATCTTCATCCTTCGTCATCCCATATTTCCAAGCATCTGCTGGATACCTCTATCTGGCTGTCTCAAATACAACACATCCCAGCTGAAGCTATATGATCCCTTCCTGAACTCTTTTCTTTCCTTCCTTACCTTCACTCATTCACATTTCAATTTCTACTACAGAACTTCCACAACTTATGGTGGTGTGATGCCTCAATAAACTTATCAAAAGTTGAAAATATCAGAAGTCAAAAATGCGTTTAACATACCTACCCTACCAAGCATCATGGCTTAGCATAGCCTACCTTAAATGTGCTCGGAACACTTTATGTCAGGCAACAGTGGGACAAAATCGTCTAATACAAAGCCTGTTTATAATAAAGTATTACATAGCTCATGTAATGTATTGAATACTGTACTGAAAGCCCATGTTACAACAGAGCATTCTACCACATATCACTAGCCTAGGAAAAGATCAAAATTCAAAATTCGAAGTACAGTTGGTACTGACTGTGTATTGCTTTCACTATTGTAAAATTGAGATTGTTCAAGTCGAGGACCATTTGTAAACGTCAAAGATCCAAAGCTTAAGAAGACACAGGCATTACTTGAAGGATTTTTTCACTCCAGGATTGATTGAAAGTTCTTGAAGGGAAGTAGCTTAATGGGCTTAAGAAAGTTAGCAGAGCCCACAGTATACTGGGGAGGTTCTTGAATATCATTATTTGGTAAGTCTTCTAAGTCAAAGCAAGGTGAAATAATTGTGAGAGAATACCTTTATACAATGAAAAGGGCATTATTGGTTATTATTGCATATCAAATGGAAATCTTAGGGCAAAAAGGTAGTCAGGAAACTTCTATTACCCCTTGGAATAATTATTGCAAGAATGTACAGACTGTTCTGTTTATAGATTTCCTGAAACATACTAAATGCTTTCCACCTGGTCATTCACTTACATTTAAGATTAGTAATTCTTGGGTCCTATAAAAACAATAGATGGTCTTAGATATCACCCCTGCTGTACTTTTAATAAGCTCAAACCCTGCATGGTTACATAAAAATCAGTAAAAATATAATTAGAGCAGTACCAGGTATTCTCAAGCCTGTGGGTGATGATTATAGATACCATCTCATTAGGGTGTCTTAATATCAGCAAATTAGACTCTGGAGACTGGGTGGGTAATGGCTTTGGAGAAGTTTCTGCAAAGAGCAACTGGGAATTTTGCTTCATAAAGGTGCCAAAAGGGAGATGGAGAACAGTTAGAGCAGAGGCTAACAAGATGATGCAATTGTGAAGCTTAATGGCAGTTTGGAGACACATCACACCATATGAGAGACTCATCATGTTATAAATGAGTATTAAGTATTATTAAGTCACAAGTATGAGAGTATTTGTCCAACTTCTAGTAATGGCTTAAAGTTTAATGTGAGACCTGGGGGCATTCAAGAGGAGACTGTGCCCTTAGTTCCCGTCTTCACAACTAATCATAATAGTGCTAACATTTTAAAATACCAGTTTAAGAAGGCAGTGATGTATAAAATTGTGCCTTGTTTGGTTCTAGTGCTGCAGGAAATATTAAGCAAAAATTAATTCGATCCCTATGAAGTATTTGTGTGATTTTGGCATCAGTGAACAGAATTTTTTGCTTTATGGGTAGGAAAAAAAAAGAGGGTTTTGTAGGGTAAAAAAAGTTTTCTTAAAGGAAGGAGGTTCTGCCCACTGAAGTTTTATCTTTCAGTACATTCTTTTTTAAAGAGATCAGTATTGCAGCAGCTACATGAGTTCTTGCAAAGAACTTTTTACTTGCGTGTAAGTGCACAATGTTAGGGCTTTAGATATGTGTCTATTTTAATTACAAAGTTAAAAAAGTATATTTAAAGAAATGTTTAAGGGATACCTGCCTGGCTCAGTCGGTTAAGCGTCTGCCTTTGCTCAGGTCATGATCCCAGGGTCCTGGGATCGAGTTCCGCATCAGGCTCCCTGCTCAGCGGGGAGCCTACTGTTCCCTCTGCCTGCTGCTTCCCTGCTTGTGCTCTCTCCCTCTCACTCTCTCTCTGGCAAATAAATAAATAAAATCTTTTAAAAAATGAAGAAATGTTTAATATAAAATTATATTTAATTAAATATTAGTAGCTGTGGTAGAATTGATCAGCAGAAGATGGACAAGAGTCACTTTCTGACCACTCAGTGTGGGTGGCAAGGAAGAGCTGCCACTCCCAGCAGTTCAGGGACAGTCTCTGTTACCATCTGGTGGATTTTCACTGACAGTGACTTTTAAAAACGCGTCATAAATTTAACTGAACAACATGACAGGATATACTAACTGGAGCGTTAATAGTTAGAAAACTCACTGGGTATCTTCCTAGATAGCATGGGGCCAAATCTAACCCCAACCTTTTACCTAGGCTTCCTAGAAACTGTGGACAAAATAATTAAGGTTCCATATTTCATTTTATTTAACATGATTCAGTGTGGTCAGAATAATTCATGTAAACGCATTCAAATATATAAAGTCAGAAGTGAGAACGACCTAAAAAAGTACTCCTGATATATAAATGGGCATTAGGGCCAGTAAATACAAAGGAACACATTTAGTTGAGTTCTTGAGTGAAGTTCTAAAAAAGAAATCCAACACTGCATTTTGATTTCTTAAGATAATCATTCATTTAGCCTGATGCCGTGTAGACTTCACGCACAGATGAGCGCTGGAAGCCAGCACCACTGCGGTTCTTATTATTGCTTTATTATTCCTTCATGAAGAAGTGAGGAAGCTAGTCAGGGCCTGTCCCATTTATTTGAGGGAAAGGCCTTTTCTGTATCTCCCCACCTTGACCCAGCTTCCTGCTATGAACACAAGGATTTAATTGAAGATACCTTAACTCATTCATTCTCACAACCAGGTTACAGGAGAAAACTGGGGGAAAAGAGAAATTATGGAGGAGAGGTAAAAGTGACTCTGATCCAGGAAACTTTTTTTTTCTTATTTTTGGTAGTTTAACACATATTTTAAATAGTAATGTATTACTATCAAGTATCAGCCACTTCTCAACATTTAGTAAATAGAGTCTGTGTGTGTGTGTGTGTGTGTGTGTGTGTGTGTGTGTGTGTGTGTGTATGAGGGCACCAACATGCAATTTGTTATACTGCAGTCTTTCTAACCTTTTCTTTCTCTTCTCTTTCCGCCCGTACTCCTTTATACACACAGACCCTCTGTTTCTGCCCTCCCAAAGTTAAATCCTATGGGACAAATCACCTGGGGAATTTGAAATATTCATAACATCAATTGTGTATAACTAGAACTTAGGAGGAAAAAGAAGTCAAGATTTAGATTTTGTCAAAGGATTCTTATCAACTTAACTATTACATGCACTGGGTCTCTAACAAGAGGCTTTCCAGAGGCCTAGATCCTAACGTAAGAAAGGCATAATGTAGGTTTATATGGCAACAAAATCATCTTAGATTTTCCTGCAATATTTCCAGCCTCCTTTCATCCCATCAGGATTTATTTTTAGGTGCTATGAGTAGGCAATCTTCCTTGTTTTGAAGTTTTCTGGAACACCCTTTAACAATAAATGATTTACTCTAGAGCAGATCAAGAGCACTCACTGTTTTTTCCTGTCTGATTGGGCTATTCAGTGATGTTTGTGGAGTGGCAAGCACCATCCAGACATCTGCGCTTCAGCATTGCTCGGAAACACAAAGCAAGCATTTTATTTGAAAAAGACAACTCCAAGTGACATGAATAACCTTTTATCTTCAATACAGAATCATTAGGAACAACCGTAGAGTTGTCGATGCAGACGTCCCTATGGAGTCCACAGGCACCACACAATATTAACTCGGTTTTCTGTTCTGCAGCCAGAAGTTGGAATAATGTGAAAATGATAATTGGAGGAAATGTATATATTTTTTTTCATTTTTAAAGGACTTTCTTTCTTATAAACATTTTCTAGGAAATAAATCAGCTTGTACTTTTCACCTTTAGTAACAAATGGTTTCTTACCCAGGTATTTTCAATCAGCTATTAAATCTGGGGCTACTCAGATGCAAGCTGACAGCTGTAATTTCTTTTTGTAGAGAGGCTGTTTTATGTGTCACAAGTGTTCAATACATGTTTGATAGAAGTTTATAATGTGGCTATGAAAGCCAACACCCCAGACCAGAAGGCAGAGTGGTTCCCCGGCTGGGAACTGCCAATACTGTCATGTCGGATATTTATCTTTTCCACTTGGGGGACAGCGTTGAAACAGCTCCATAATGAGGTTCTGACTGGTGTCTGCAGGTCTTAGAGGACTTGCTGACTTATTTTACTTTAAAATAGTAAAGAAAAAAATTACGTTCTGGTACTCCTTCCTCAACATTTTTCATTGTGACTTTGGCCAAGGTTAATGGATCTTCACCTCAAATAACAAAATGAGTGAAGGATGGTTCTCCTATTCCCTCTTCCCTCCTACTCCTAAACTTACGTGTGCATCAGAATCACCTGGAGGGTTTTTTAAACTGCAGATTATTGGGAGCCAGTCTCAGAGTTCCTGATTCCACGGATCTGAGGTGGGACCCAAACTTTTATACTTTATTTTATTTTTTTTTAAGATTTTATTTATTTACTTGAGAGATAGTGACAGAGAGCAGGAGCAGGGAGGAGAGCGAGAAGCAGGCTCCCCGTTGAGCAGGGATACTGATGTGGGGCTCGATCCCAGGACCCTGGGATCATGACCTGAGCCAAAGGCAGATGCTTAACTGACTGAGCTACCCAGGTGCCCCTTAACTTTTATATTTTAAACAAATCCCCAGGTGATGATGATTTCCCAGGGAACCACATTTTGAGAACCACTGTGCTTGTGAAATGATATATTTTTTAAAGATTTATTTATTTATTTTAGAGAGAGAGAGAAAGAGAGAAAGTTTGGGGAGTGAGGGGCAAAGGGAGAGGGAGAGAGAGAACTCAAGCAGGCTCTGAGCTGAGCACAGAGCACCACACAGGGCTCAGTGCCACAACCTGAGATCATGACCTGAGCTGAAACCAAGAGTTAGACGCTTAATCGACTTTGCCTCCCTGGTGCCCCTGAAATGATATTTTAGAAAATGGTTTCAATGTTATGTTATCACATGGCCATATATTATTAGTGACATTTTGCTAGGGGAAAATTTAAGAAATTGAGAATAGTTTGTTCAATACATGATTAATGTATCAGTTAATAAATAAGTTGTTGGACAACTTTATGTTGCATCTTCTAATGTGCTCTGGTGCTTACTTAAACCTAAAATGCCATCTAATTCAGTCCCTTGCTTTCCAAGCAGAATCAAATTTGAAAAGTCATTGTCTTATTCTTCTGCCTAACCTATTCTTAAGGAAACTGCCATATGCCTCATTAAATTGCCCTAATGTCACTGAGTTACTCTGATTTTATACTTATTTATTTCCTTTTTTTTAATGTCTAGCCATGAGCTTCTTGCACAAACGGCCCATTTCTTCCTGTTTGGTCCTCAGCAGGAATGGAAAGCTACTATCCTGGGCATGGTTGCAATTTGTGTTTTAGAAGACTGTCCATGAATAACCCCTGAGCCTGCCTGAGCTGAGACTCATCCAGTTGCATTTATCTTTTCTATTTGCCAATAGTTTCCTCTCATAAAACTGCAGTTCTGGGATTGAGAGGGCCTGAATCTGAAAGAATTTTATATTTGAACATAGTCTTCGGAGTCTTTTCCTAGGATTTAGATCTGTTCTCAGAAAGCCTCTGCAAGTAAATATTAGGAGGTTTTATGGGCTGAACATTATCAAAATTGTACAAGGATCTTGATATGTTTTATTATCGCAATTCTTAGTTTCTCTGAGATTCTAAAATAAGATCATCTCCTTGATTTTTTAAGCTGTTATTAATATGGTTTCTAAATAGATTATAAAACATTTACCAAAGTAGCCAAATTATTTCATCTGTTTATAAACTTTTTACAAGGAAAAACAGCCAAAATGTTCAGCCAAAAGGCAGAATAGATATGTTTTTAACTGTGTATGATTTTCATATTCTATTTAGCTCAGTTACTCAAACATTCAAGTTAATAAGGTCAAGGTAAGGGATTAACTTTTGGGTAGGCCACTTAGCCTTTTTTTCTCTCACTGACCACTGTCTTGCAAATACTGACTTGTGGTCACAGGAAGGGGGTAAGTTCAGAATGGGGAAACTCTGGAGACAATGTGCAGGAGTCCAGGGAAAGCAGAACCTGGAAACCAGATGGGTCCAGCTGAGGCTCTAGGAAGTTCACGGCAATAGGCTCTAAGAACATATCTGAACAGTGAAATGGAACGTGAGGGAAGCTTGTCTGGAAGTAAAATATATGGGAGAAGGAAGATTGCTTGTATTTGAAGTATGACGGCCATAGAGGGAGCTAGGCTTGGAAACTTAGGGTGCAAGGACAGGAATTTAGCCTCTGGGAGGCTGAAAAAACAAACATTTTAATAATAACAATGAATACTTAATGAGAACTATTAATGGACAAGTAACCTTGTACAACAACTAGTAATGGTCTAAGTTCCTATACTGACACTTAAGTAGTGCTTACTTGTAAATTAACTCATTGTATACTCATAACAACCCTTTGACACAGATACTGTTAATATTCCCATTTAACAGATGAGGAAAGTAGATCACAGAGAGGTTAAGTAAGTTGCTCAAGGTCACACAGTTTATTATAGAGTCCAAAGAAATAGATACACTACTATGCTTACTGCCATTTTTAAAAAGGAAAAAAAGAATTGGAGACTCAAAGACATTAACTTTTCTAAGGACACACTAAAAATGAATGGTAACGCCAGGATCTCAAGAGGCAGCTTAGTGACTCCAGAGCCCATTCTTCTACTCTTTACTTTAAAGTTAATGCAAAATTGAGTCCAGAATGGTTAACTTATTGCAGGAAGGTTTGCACAAGCCACTAGGACAGGGCCCAGTTAGAATTCAGCCATTAGAACCGGTTGAGCAGGCGGAACGATCAACAAGGCTGACCTCCTGTTGGACTCCTAACCAAGGTGTCTTTAAATTCTTCCGGACCTGGGGAAGGATCCATGCGGGATGGAGGTGGATCTTAATCTGTGGACAGGCTAAGTGGATTAAGTAGGGAGTGGAAGAATTTGACCGCAAGGTGAAAAGTCAGACTGTAGAGAGCAAGACAATGTGGGTGTAATCTTATCTATATCAAGAAATAAGTTTAAGAACTCAGTAGTCACTGTCGAAGGATTAAAGGATGGAACTTGGCACCTTTGAATCTAACGCACCTGGCAACATATGGCGTTGCCTTGGATAATGGCATGAGAAAATACCATATTGCATGTGACTAAATAAAGAGCAGTATATCTACAAAGTGAATTTTGTTAAATTCTTTTAATTTCAGCAATCATTCCGTCCCAGATTCCTTGGTGTGGCTGAGCAATTACACAATGAAGGCTTCAAGGTATGTGATATTAATTTTTTTCAAGTCGTTTTCCATAAGCATTGAAATCTATTCACAAAAGAGACTATTAATGAATCTTAAGGAATGAAATAGCTCAAAATATATCTTTTCAACTTGAAAGATTTAACTAACATGATAGGTTCAAAACTTCAATAGAATAAAATTATTAGAAAGACTAGTTTTAAGTTATAACAAAGGTACCATAAACTCCACAGAAGTTGCCAGCTAAAAACTTAGAAAGTTTGGTTTATGCAGAATTGGGACGAAGGTCCAATGTGTTTCCAATATATTTTTCCTTGTTCCTTTTCTTGTTTCCGTATGAAGTCATAGTTTCCAGCTGTTGCAGTTATAGGCAAAACTTCTTTGCCACGAATACCTCCATGCAAAGCCTGGTTCAGTAAAACGAAATGACTCCCAAGGCTCAGAGTGGGCCTGTGGTCATGGGGCTTTGTTGATTTGATAACAGTGAATCCTCAGCCATGAATAATTCTTTATTTTTTTCTTCTACAAAAGCAGTTACAGTTGAGGTTACTAAATTGTTCCTTGGAATATTTTAAAAATACTTAAAGTGCTCATGACTCTGGACAGGGAGTCCAAATCTCTATTCATGGTATTATTGCTTCTCAAATACACCACTTTCTTCTACTTTCTGTTTTAAATGACACATGTGTCCCAGTAGGTTTCTTGGCTCTGTGAAAGCCTTCCCTGTGATACAGTAACTGACTTTTCCATTTTAAATGCAGCTCTTTGCCACGGAAGCCACGTCGGACTGGCTCAATGCCAACAATGTCCCTGCCACCCCAGTGGCATGGCCGTCTCAGGAAGGACAGAATCCCAGCCTCTCTTCCATCAGAAAGTAAGAACTGGGCAGAGTTTTATCCTCCTACGGATAGAGGATTAACTTCGGGAACTAGTCTGATATGAATACTTCACCTTACCCTATTGCAATTCTTCTAAAAGTCCTCTTAGTCAGGCATTTCAGATGAATAAATCTGTGGATTATAGTGAAGTTTCATTCTTGTGAACTTTGCTGCTACTATAACGTATAATGCCATATGTCTATGTGGCGATACATAGCATCTTTCAAAACATTTTCTAGTAAGGATGCTTTCCTTCCAAGATCTCTGTGATGAGAATCAGAGACATGAAGAATGTAATGCAGCACTTTATATTTTATTTTTTAATTTTTATTTATTTATTTTAAAGATTTTATTTATTCATTTGACAGAGAGAGAGAGAGACAGCCAGTGAGAGAGGGAACACAGCAGAGGGAGTGGGAGAGGAAGAAGCAGGCTCCCAGCAGAGGAGCCTGATGTGGGACTCGATCCCAGAACGCCGGGATCACGCCCTGAGCTGAAGGCAGAGGCTTAACGACTGAGCCACCCAGGCGCCCCGCACTTTATATTTTACATCAAACTTATATTGCATATAGATGTGTATATCAAGTGTAAGATTGACCAGCTTGTGTGTCAATAAATCAGTCCAATTTATTGAGCACTTGCTATATGCAGAAGACTATGGTGAGTGCTAGGATAATGCCACCATTGTATTACCTAATGTCCTATTCTCTGATCAGGTTGGTTTTTATGCCTCAGGCTATGTTGTCATTAGGTTTGGTAAGACATAGTATTTTGGTGCACCGTGTGAGTCTTTAGGAACTCCATTACATCAACACCTACAGAAGTGTGAGGCACAGGTACATACGAGATAATTCTCAGTTGTTCCAGGATATTACAATCTGTTAAGTGGCTACCATTTGTTAGAGCTCTCAAGAAGGCAACCTATAAATCATTATCAAATTTATAAAAGAAGGGCAAATTGTTCAGACCTTAGTGGACTTCCAGTGATCCTATAAGCACTTGGTTAGGACTTTGTAAAATAACAATTAGCATTACTTCGTGCTTTTGACATTTAAATGTCTCCTAGTGTGTGTAGCAGCCCAGCAACAGAATGTGAAGTGATTTAATTCAAAATAAGGTGACCTGTGTTCTTATACCATTAGCTGAGAGGCACTGGGAAGCAGGCACTGAGGTAAAGTTAATCTGGGAGTTGGGAGTGTGGAGGTGGAATGGACTTCAATACTGGAGAAAAACCTCCTTGTAAAATAAGTAAATACCTATCAAATTACCAATTCTTCTATGGATAGATAGCATTTGAGAAAGAAAAACCTTTCCATTTAATTAGACTGACACCAGAATTCTTTCAAGAACACAATAAAATTTATAACCCCCAAATGAGTAATTTGAACGTCTATTTAGGAATAGAGGAGGGCGAGGGGCAGTCAACTCAGTATGGCATTGACTTGAATGGCGTAAGAGAATAATTCCGTTAGTATTTTAAAGACTAATAATAAAATATACATTGCCACCTACAAACTTTTGTTTATTTTGATTGTTCTTCCAGATTGATTAGAGATGGCAGCATTGACCTGGTGATTAACCTCCCCAATAACAACACGAAGTTTGTCCACGATAATTATGTGATTCGGAGGACAGCTGTTGACAGCGGAATTGCTCTCCTCACTAATTTCCAGGTATGTTCTTTTCCTCAAATACAGCTATATGCAGGTTTTTATTTCTGCGCCTCCCTTAAGAGTATTCATCAACATATGCACATCCTTCTTCTCCCCTTCTTGTAACATTCAGAATGAGGAAGAATTTTTAAATAGAATCGAAAATAATGGTGCTATTATGGTAAGTCATGGCCTAACTGAGACAGTTGGTGATCAAGCAATTGAGATAATCAAAAGCCACGATAGCCATGCTCTCTCATTAGCCATGCAATTATCCTTTAAATAAAAAGTGTGGTGTGGCATGGAATAAAGATACAAACTTTTGTTTCTAAATGAAAGCCACCATAAAAGAGCAACAGGTTAATGATAACTGAGGATCCTGGTATAGTGCAAGCACGTGTCCAAGTCACAGAAAATGATTACATGAGGTATGTTTAGTTCCACTTGGCCATGACCCACCAAATTCATCACGGAGAAGAACTGTACTTCAAGACTCAGTTAACTTTCTACCTATCATATTTTTTTTTTTCCCTGAGTCAGTTTTAATTCCTGGGAAGAGGCAGGGGTTAGCTTATTCATGGTAAGGTCTGAAATATAGGAGAAAGTCCTGAATAAATAAAAATTTTTGTGTCTTTCCTCACATGTCCCTTTGGAAATTGTGAGCAGAAACTGACCTTTCACTCCCGCTTCATTAAATATTCACTTCCGTGTCATGGGGGGTCACTAAGATTCCTGCCCTTATGTTCTCAGGTGACCAAACTTTTTGCTGAAGCTGTGCAGAAATCTCGCAACGTGGACTCCAAGAGTCTTTTCCACTACAGGCAGTACGGTGCTGGGAAAATGGCATAGAGAAATAAACACCCAGCTCCGGCTGAAATCAACCCAAGCCCCACTGGATAGAAAGGAACCGAGTCCCCAGCCGACTTCCACAGAGACAAATATTGATACCAAACTATTTCAGTTTACTTGGTTAAACCTTCATTTTCTTTTCTTTCACAAACTGTTGTCCGTCACTTTTTACAAACCTTACTTAAACTCCTTCCTAAATAACTTGTCCTATGTGAGAATTCATCTATTTTCTAATGCCTTATTTTCGGTGGGCCAGGCTTACCTACGTGCTTATTTGCAGCTAACATTTTATGGTGCTGATTAACAATGATCAAGGTAGAAAATGTCACTGTTCTGTCTCCTGAACTATTACTATACATACTTTCAAGACACTATTATTGCTTTTAAATAGCATTTGCCACACTCAGGACATTTTAACAAGGCAGAATACTATAAAAATTTGTTAAAATGAAATTGTTACAATTTAATTTATGACCCCCGTCATCATGATGTTTGTATAATGCATCTTTTTGATAATTATTCTCAATTATCTGGCTCACCCAGGAATATCCCTATTCCTTTTCACAGTACTAAATTTGAGAAGTGACAGAGGTCTTTAAAGTATGGATTTCTTTAAAGGACACTGGTTTGCAGTTTTGTGTTTTGGAATATGTCAGCAGATAGTAGATACCGCTGAGATGGTTTTCTGTTCTCGTTTTCCTTTGGATTTTAACCTGAGCCAAGTGAAATCTTCAGATCGGTGCCGTCTCTCCCGACCTCCTCCCCTCCCACCACCAATTTTGGAATAACTTGGAAGTTATGTACACCCCCTTCAGATTACGGATTCTGTTGATCTACTGAGCCCCATACTGCGCTATGAATTCCACACATTTTAAGCACAAGGTCCCCATTTCTTCTGCTACAAAAAAAGTCCTTCCTACAGGACAGCCTGTATCACTTTTAAACTTATTGTGTTATTACAAGTGCTCTAATTGTAAACTTTTAAATAAAATGCTATTAAGAGGCAATATATTTGTATTCTTGCATTTATTTTATTTTATTTTAACATTGATTTAACTGATTTAACAAAATCAATTCACTTCTCTGATGAAACACTGTTTTAAGCCAAGATTATGTCACTTTTTTTTCTCTAAAAGCCATATAGGATATGAATGAGAAAATTAATATTAAAAATAATGACACCTAGGCTGTTACATTTTTCTTTTTTTTTCTTTTTCCCTCATCTTGTTTATAAGTCTCATTAAAAAATTATTATGTTGTTATATGGTTATATATTGTCTTTGATCTGAATCCTTTCAAATATACACAACCATACACTGAGTAAAGATTGCCACATAGATGTAATAAACTTTTAAACAAATGTCTTACATAACACAGACAAGTACTTGACCCTATCAGAAGCTGATCCATACTGCCAGGTGGAGATAGTGTTAAGGGTCCGGGTGATAACCATATCCCAGAAATGCCACCTAAAATGGGGCTTTGTGAAGGTTCTAAGATAATGATGTCAAAGGTTGTATCAACGTGTAGTCAAGGGATTACCACTTGATATAGATTTACATGACGGCTTTGCAAATTCATTTCCTCCTTCTCTCCTCATTACCACTGTGGTTGAAACATTCATTACTTCTTCCCTTTAATATTATAATAATGTACTCCCTAAGCATCTATTTATTCATTCACCTGAAAATATGTAGTGAGTTTCTGCAATGGTTGGCTTAGGATATACCATGATCCCTCCTATCATTCTAGTACGTTTCTGATACTGTACCACTTATCACCATCACGCCACCATAATAACCAACATCACGGAGCACCTACTATTCCTCAGGCCGTTCTAAACACTTTACATGATTTAACCCACTTAATCCTCTGAATGTCCCTATGAGACGGTGCTGTCATCTCCATATTTTAAATAAACAGAGGCATACAAAAGGTAAGTAACATGACCAAGATCATACAAAATGCAGTCTCAGTTTTTTTTTTTTAATGTCTTATAAAGAAGACAAACATATTTAAAAAAATACATTTCTCACAAAGAAGAAAGACTTAACTTGCCTGCAGAGATCAGGGAAAGGCTTTTCTGGGGAGATGACCTCATGTGTTGTCTGGAACAGCATGTCATAGTTCCCCAGGGAGAAGAAATAGGGCATCCATTGGAGGAAATTACAAGTAATTTGTATGATAAGGTCAGGGTATATGTGGAGAAGAGGGTAAGGGTCAGAATTTGAGGCCAGAATCTTGGTTGTATATGTTTAAGCCACATGTAAATTTTTAAAACTTTGTTTTGTAAATAATTTCGAACTTAAAAAATTGCAAAAATAAAAATTGTACTCTCTTTACCCAGATTTACCTATTGGTAATATTTTACTCCATTTACTTTTTCTTGGTTACTTTTTTTTTTTAAAGTAAGATCTACATCCAACATGGAGCTTGAACTCATGACCCTGAGGTCAAGACTTGTAAGCTTTACTGACTGAACCAGCGAGCACCCCTATTATTACTTTAACATTTGTGTGTTATCTATGTATCTACGTATCCGTGTATGTATGTATGTATCCATCCATTCATCCATTGTCTTTCATCTGTCTCTATCTAAACACACGCACACAGAGGAAGAGAAAAGGTACGCTTCAACCAGGAGTAATTAGGCTGCTAGCGACTGATTTAGAAATGTAACTCATAGTTTGAGATAGTATTGCTTGCTGAAACTACGAGACATTCAAAGCAATAGTTGTTTTGTATTGTGGGAATTTAATAAAGGTTCTTAATTTTTATATTAATTTGAATAGACTATTTGTAAAATACAGTAAAATGAGAAGAATAATAGTAATGAATCAAGCAGCATTGTTCCTAAATAAAGCCCGTATTTTTGTTGGTGAAATAAAGGGTCTTTGGAAAACGGAAGACAAGATATATATACTCTCTCCCTTGCGCTGATATGAAATTACATTAATTTTTGGTTTTGTTACCTTTCTGTTTTCTAATGTTTCAAACTTAATACTTTAAACACAAATAAACAATGCATTCAGGAGCTTTGGTTGGCAGAGGGAAATGCAAAGAAATGGAAGCAGATTTGTGTTCAGATTTGGCAAGGTTTTGTCCTTTTGGAACATTTTTATTCTTTCATATAAACAGGTTAACACGTCCTTTAAATATCTGAATCTGTTATATATCACAAGTGCAGACAGACAACATAGGAGCTATGTCTGTGGAGCTGAATAGAAAATCGAAATACCTTTCTCCATACTGAGAATTTAATATCATGCAAGGAGGACCAGCGCTACTGGGTGGGGAGAAAAGGAGCTCAGCCATCTTGTGAAATTAAGAGGAGGAATAAAGAATGATCCATTTATAGATTTAAGATTTTATGGCTTTGGAAAGGTAAGTAGAATATTTTAACTGTACTTCTGTCAAACTTCCCTCTTAAACAGCATTCCTACTGGAAACTTTTAAAAACAGCTACAACATTCATTTATCTCAACAGCTGCAGGTACTTGAACCTCAGCTTCTACGAGTGTCCACAGCCTCTTGAACAATGAAAGTGGAAATTAGCAGAGAAACAAACCATGGCTGAATGCAGTTAAGTGCTCCGTAATTACACACCAGTATCACCACGTGACGGCTGGTGCGGCCCCCCGCAGGCACAGGTGCCATAAATGCTCACACACACCCAATCAAATCCACAAAGACCTTTCATTACATATCATTTGAGGCACCCTTAGCTTGAAAGAGACTAGCTCAACTTTCTTCCCCTTCTTTCTCTTGCCGTTTCTTTTCCCTTTGCTCTTACACATAAAAATTCCATCTTTCCTAATGAATATTACTGCGTTATTGTATGAGAAGCTGGTGCGACTGGTGAGCGTGAAGGTAATGTGGCAGGAGGAAGAATGTCTATCCTCCTCCTGAGTGGCTCCCAGGGCTCTGTGAAAAATCGGTAATAATCGTCCCTACTTCTTCTCTTGTGCGTAATGTAGGGTGCAAGGTTTCCAGAAAGAGAGTTTAAGTACCTACAGCTGTTGAGATCAATGCAGTAATGGGGGAAAAAAACCTCAGCGAGTCGAAATTAGCACCGTTTGTGCATGCTTCTTGTTGCTTAAAGATCATTTTTTGAGTCTTGACAACTTTCATTTTATAAATGTCTTGCAGCCACAAAAAAGTGCTATTGATTGTTGACCAAAACAAAAAATAGGCTTTTCTGGTGGCATTAAAGGTCCACTTTTCCCCTCCTGAAACTATCAGCCTAGCGAATTATTTCTTTAAGGTCTTCCCTAGAAGAACCACACAAACCACAGAAAAGGGCTTTTATCAAAGGAAGCAACACCAGCAGTCTCACAAGAAAGTCAAAGATGCTGTGTCTCCAAATGACAATCTCCCACACAAAAGTCGGTGCTGTTGGCCGCCATAATGAAGACAGACAAGACATCAACATGCAGAAACGAGAGAGAATCCAAAAAGCTCAAAACATGTTCTTAAAGAAGAGAAATAACTTGAAAAATGTATGTATTTTATTCTTAAAGTAACATTCTAGTGGCCAGTGTCTAGAAGACTGTATTTTTCTTTCTGAAACTTAAGGGCGTTTGGCAATCTCTTTCATAGTCTACTTTCTACCTCCCTATGCAAGATCCTGGAGGGTGAAATATGGCAGGGCTTTGAGGTCTTTAGCATAACAGAAATATTCTGCTAAGTGTTTTCCATAACTCTTTACAAATTTCCACATAGAAAGCTGCAAATGAAATTTATATTGAAATAATTTAATTAGATTGTAACATTTATTTTAATCTCTCCATTCAAGAGGATTTACATATGGATCCTTTTTAAAAAAATATTTTCTAATTAAAATGAGGACATAATGTCATATTATTTGCCAGGTTTGATATACTTTCTTTCTGACTCATAATTAAAATATATAGGGAGCCTCAGGGGAAAAATGGTGGTGTTGCAGTTAAAATATGAATGAATAGGAGTTTTTAGAAATTTTTTAAACCATGAGGCATTAAGTATTTGATGTAAATTAAGCTCATACTTTATTTATTGTATCAGAATAAGATAAACCAACACTGAATTGACCCTCCCCAATGTTGGAGGCCTCCAGAGCAGAAAATCAGATTGTGCTAATTGTATCGTTACCTGCGTTGGGATACTGTGTGAGGTCCTGTTTGCTTAGGAAGTAACTTGCTAACTCTGGTGCCTGGTTCTGTTGAAATCTGTGGATCTGAATTTCCCATGGACTTCTGAATGCCAACAGATGGTACTTTGTAGACTGAACCATCAGGAAATTGCCCCTGACTTACTCTCTTTGAGTTTTACCATGCTAATCTCCTTGGAAGACTGGTTTCAAACAGATATTCTCAGAAGTACATGAACCACACAAGTTTTTTGGTCACATACAGTAACTAAATGTCCATATGTACTAATGTCCATATGACAGGGTTGGTGTTAATCAGTGATGGTTTTCTTTGATCCATTGAGGTTACTCCATTATAAATAATTCCAGATCACCTCAGCATCCTTCTTCTTTAACCTGAACGTAGAGGTGAGAGCCAATGATGAGTCTCTGGTGTTGCTGAAGGTGGAGTCTACAGAAAGTAGAGAGATACTGTCTTACTGACTTATACTTCTGGAACCTAAATGATAGTAGATGTTCAAAACTATTGAATGCACAATATTTTGATCCCAAAAAGTAATAGTGGTAAGAAGTTTTTGATCAGAATGATTGTGGTCCTGTCTTCTCTTGGTTTAGGGGTTCCTGTTTTCTCTCTTGGCTACGGGGAACTTGTCCAGTATCCACTGGCTCCAGACTTAACCTCGCTCTTCATGTATACAGAATGCTGGAGCAGTTTGTAAAGGAAACACTTATCCACATCAATGTCCCAAATCTTCAATCTACTTTCTCGTCAAGACTAGCACAGATCAGTGTCATTATCTTCAATCTTACTTATTGTTTCAGTAATCTTATGAAAGTTTGTGTTTATCTCCATGCCCATGATATTCAATAAGCACTTACTTATTGAGCTTTAAAAGTTATATTTATCTGTGCCTTCATTTATTCTTTCTCTATGGTAGTTGATTCATGGTCACTTACCATTCCTTTTAGTTCTTTTTAACTTCCTATTATAGAATATTTCACACAGAATATTAATGGAAATCTATTTTTTGGTAGAAAATAGGTATTTTAACTTAGAAGCATGTAGTTGTTTGTATATACTACCTATCACTTCTCTTTAGCCTTTTTGTGTCAAACTTTATTCATTAATTTCACAATATTTTTGAGTAGCTATGTTAAATAGAACAGTTTTGGACTTCTGAAGCTTATAGCTTAGTGGTGAATGCAGAGAGTTTTTAAAAAAACTATTATAATAGAGCCTGATTCAGGGAAGTTAAGGGAAGTTAAGGAGCCATTTAAACAAATGCCTGGGGCAGGTAAGGGCAGGCTTCCACAAGGAAGTAACATCTAGTCTGAAACCCAAGGGATATGTAAGAATTTGCTAGGTGAAGAAGTATGGTGTAGTCTACAGTGCAGACGCTCAGTGGAAACACGGTGCATGAAGACCCCGAGGCAAGGAAAACATACTGCATTTGAAGAATTGAAGGAAGCGGGGCAGTGAGTCCAGGGTTGATGGTGAGGCTAGGAAAATAGCACAGACTAAATCGTAAGAGCCCTGCAAGCCATGTTAAGGGATTTGAACACTTGACTAAGGATAATAGGAAGCTGTTGAAGTGTTTTAAGTTAGATGGCGACATACTTACTTTTGTATTTTTGAAAAACCCCGGTTGATTGCAGAATAAAGAATGGATTGAATGGACCAGGATTGGAGGCAGGCTATTGCAGTGATCCAGGAGAGAGGAGGGAGGTAGAAAGAGAGGTAGGGAAAGAGGGAGACAGGGAGAGAGAGAGAGAATCCCTTGGACTAGAGTAGGAAAGAGAAACCAATTTGAGGAATAATATGTTTGAAGGAAAAGCTGTCATGATGTGTCTGGGTGAGTGTGAAGGGTACCCAGACTCAGAGCTCCGTTGTTGCCCAGGCAAATAGGTGAGAGAGGTCATGTGATGGTTTTGGCACTAGTGAACCCATGAGTTCCAGCAGGTTTATGGTTGAAAATGTTAAGTTATGTTTTAGGCAGTTGAGTTTCAAGGGTCTGTGACTAAAAGCCAGATTCTGGAGTGAGGCTTTTGGGTTTGAGTCCAGGCTCTGACACTCAGCAGCTGTGTGATTTTGAGCAGGTTATTTAAATTTTCCATGCCTTGGTTTCCTCAGTAAAATGGAAAAAAAGAATATCTATCTACCCATAGGGTCATTGTGATGGGCAGACTGAGGACACATAAATTAGGAACTTTGAAAGTGCTGGGTACAGAGTAAGTGCTATGGTGTTAGCCATTACTACTGTTGTTATTGTTCTGGAACATCCGAATGAAGATGTCTAGCAGGCAGTTGTATAATCAGTTTTAAAGACTGGAAAGAGATCAGTCCATGGGTAAGGTCATATCTTCTTAAATATTTATGATATTCTGGGGGAAACAAAAGATCCCTAAAATGAGACATTCTAGTAGTTATCATTGACCTCTTAGCAGTTTAAAAGTGAAATTCATGCAATGTTAAAATATTTAGAAATCTCTGAATAAAAAAGTATTCTAGGAAGATAAAATTACAAATTGTTATTTCTATTGATTCGTATGTAAGAAAATGTATTTCAGTACTATATTATCCTACATGGACTAACATAGCAAGTTTTAATATTCTGCAAGATCAGATTACCCCACTTTAAAATAACTTTGATATCTCTGTCAGAAATAATAAATATTATATTGAACAAAACCTTGCAATTATAAAGAGTAATTTAGTTGTACATGTTTGGATTTTGAATGGCCTCAGTGACAGTTTGGCAGATAATTTCTCTGTCTGATAGGGATGGACATTGTACTTTTTCAGACCGTGACAATGCTGTGATTTTCTGGGCAGTGTGGTTACTTTGACTTGAAGATTTTGATTATGGTAGAGATGGTCTGTTCATGAATGAGCCCAAACGGAACGTAGATTTCTATGGGAAGGAGTGATGGCAGGTTGTAGTTGTAGTTAGACAAGTGTTTATCAGCATGAGTTGCCTGGCAAGGACACTACTGTTTTAGGCTGAAAGATAATAGTAATATATTAATCACGGTGAACACGTTTTGAACACTTACTACTTTATCCAGTGCTATGTTAGCCTTTAAATTATGTTATCTTATTACTATGCTCCTTGCGTCCCTAATTTACAGGTGTGAAGAGAGAGAAAGTGACTGCTCTAGTTCGTATACAAGCAAGGGACGAGGTATAAAGGAACAGGGAGTCTGAGAAGGAGATGAAGAAGGAGAGAGTAAACAAGAGCAAGGGGAGATCAAAGGAGTTAAGACAGGAGGGCAGGAGAAGTGGATAAGCAGATGGGAGAACTGGATTTTGTCTGAATACCTATATAGTCACATGAACTGATTTTTGGGTCCGTGTAAACATGTTCATGAAACCGTGAGATAAAGTCAAATCTGTGGGAACTGGTGCCTTTCAGTGGACTCAGAGGATAAAGAAGTCTGCCAGGAGAGCAGCCAACTTGCACAGACTTGTTCCTGACTACATTGGAAGTGTACTCTGAGGGGCCAGGTACAGGGGAGAGTCAGAGGTCCTCGCTTATTTAGCTGGATCTCAATATGGAAGTGAAGTCTGCTTATAAATATGAAATGAGTTCTTTAGGCCAGGGATTTTTAGGATTACGCGATGATAGAATCAGAATGTCAGACTTGATTCCCTTGTGGCAGAGCCATATGTCATACTCTTTTGTGGTTATCCATTGTGTGTAGCAAACTACCCCCAAAACTTAGTGGCTTAAAACATGATTTTAATATATTTCCTAATTATGTAGGTTTGAAATTTGGACCAGACTTGATTGTACGAGTCCTCTGGTTTTGTGGCATTGGTGACATCATTTTGTGTATTCAACTGGTAGTTGGGCTGATTTTGAAGGTTCAAGATGGCTTCACTCACATGTATAGTGACTTGAGACGGATGACTGGAAGCACAGACCCAGCTGAGACTGTTGACCAGAGTGCCTACATCTGGTGTCTCCAATGTGGTGGTGTCAGGGCAGCTGAACTCCTTACATGGCAGTTGGCTTCCCCCAGAGTAAGGATTTTAAAAGACCTAAATGGAAGCTGCAAGTCTTCATATGACTGACATATCCTTGGAATTCTCAGAATGACATTCCTCTGCACTGAAATTGGCAAATACATCACTAAGACCAGCTCAGATTGCAGGAGGGAAGAATTAAACTCCACCTCTCAATTGAAGGAGTAGCAAAGAATTTACAGCCATATTTAATTAATTACACACCCCTAACTCCAATGAGATAATTTGCAAATATTTTCAATTGATCTAAGAGCCTAAAATTTTATATGCACAGTTACCATCACAGCTGTAAACACCATTCATAGTGCAAATCTCATCAGCAATGTATGAACAACAATTTTCTTATTTGAAGATATACGTAGGTCTCCCACAGTGCAAAATAATACTTTGCTGTTGAAGACTAGGTGGTACTTTAAAGTCACCTGGGGTCAAGGTCTGTAATGATAGTCATTTTGACAGACTCAAAAGCAAAACAGAGAATCTTTGCCAGAAAGATCTATTTGGATGAGGTTTAGAAAAGACAGGCAGGAAGTTTGGAAACACTGTATGGCTAGAACTAGGAGCAGACAACGTCTGCTTGGCAAGAACTACTACTCTGGACACGATCTACCAAAGAGGCACCTACACGTATTGTACACACATATAGGATTTTATGGTATTGATCACAGCGCTTTGCAATGGTAAGCACAAGATAGGTTTTAAAGAAATGAGAGCATGCGTACATGTACGCAGTCTTCTACCCACTAATCAGGTGAGAGTACTGGTGTGTGTAATGATTAAAATCCATATTTCTTGGGTTTGAAGTCTGTTTCCACTACTGACTTGCTGCATGACTTGGGGCAAGCTATCTAAACTCCTTGTGCTTCAGGTTTCTCATTGATAAAGAGGAGTATATAATAGTACCTAGTTTATAGAATTGTGGTCAGGTGAATTAGACAATCCACGTTGACTGCTATAGAAAAGTACTGGGCACAGAGCAAAAATTCAATACATAATCATTCTTATAATTACTTTTTAAGAATAGACCGCTAATTTCTAGGGACAGCTTAACTCTTTCTGGATAGAAGCGTCATTAAATCCATAATGTCCTTTGGATGAGGGTCTCATTCACAAGCAGCAGTTGACCTACTCTAGGATCTGACAAAATCAGAATGAATTTTGAAATGTTTTGCCATGTTTGTGCTCTCAAGCACAGAGGTACCTAAAAATCAATGTAAAGACAGATACCCAGCTGTTCAGAGATGAGAGGGAAATACTTTTCTTAACAGATAATAAAGATAGACGCTCTCGAAGGTGCAGAGAATGTCAGTTATACAGAGACCCATTCAGGAATTTAGTTCTTAGCTAATTGTTTTCCAAAATATAGAAACTACACTGAAATCAATGGATTTATTTGATCTACCACTATAAAGCAATGTTATACCAAAGCTGCTTATCTAAAAATAAAATGATATTTTAAAAAAGTTAACTGTTGGAAAAATAGCCTCCATAAATTTAACTCACTAGCTATGATCAAGAAAAAGCCTATTAACAATAATTGGTGGGTTCTCAGTTTTTAAGAATCCATAATTAAATTTTATTGTTTTATAAGTGATTTGGATTAATTATGTCCATAATAGACTGATGCTCATTCCCTACTTTAAGAGAGGAGATGGCAGTTTCATAGAATCCAGTCATTTACTGCAATCCTCCAGCATTTTATTTCCTGCCAAGGCAAATCTGCTACAAAGCCCCAGTTCCTCTTAGGATTTACTGAAAAGTGACAGGTGTTGATTTGCTGGTATCTTTCTCAACAGATTCGAATGAGCTAAACAAAATGACTTCTCTAGCCATTTAGTCAGAAAAATAAATGGGGACACCAGCTAATGAGGGAATGTAGAGTTAGCTGGACTCAAAGCATTCCAAGCTGTTGGCAGCTGGAATCAAAAGAGGAAGCATGCAGACAGTGGCCCGTGTTTATTGCTGAATGTGAAATTAGAAAGATACTTCATCTTCCCCACAGGTGCAAGAACATATAGTTATTAATTACAGCAAAACACATTTATTGACAACCCCAAGCCTACAAAATCCCACACTCAGCAAATGGCTTTCAAAGTTCATCCAAAAAGCACTTTAGAATCAATACAAAAGCACTGCATCGTTGACGAATCTGTGTCTAGTAAAATTCCGTATCCTGAAAGCATGGCATAGGCTGTCTCTTCATATTTATGTATTTGAACATCATCAACACTTTCTTCTTGTAGGAAACCTATTAGACACAATTTTTTTCCGATGTTTTGTTGCTTTGACGGGTCTGGTTCTAGAATATTAAGATTATACTAATTTTGCTCATTTTTTTAGGTTTTAAAAATAATTTTATTCTTTCATTGAACCATGTAACATATTAAGCCATTTGTTCATTTATTTAGTAAAGGCCTATTACATACCCCCCTTGTGGCAAGCACTATTCCAGATGCCGTGGAGAACATATATAAATTCATAAGGATTTAAAATTTTGTGGGACCTATGTTATGAAACAACTGGAACATACTACACTAGTATCTGATCAAAGACTGAACTGTAACCTATGAACTTTAAGAACCACCTTAGTCAGAGGAGGGTAAGCACTTGAAGGATTTGCAGATGAAAGATGCTGAGCAATGGGAAGATGTTGTTTTAAACACTTTAAAGGAATACTGTGGGATATAGTGGATTAAATCCTCAAAATTTTTGTACGATATAAGAGCTAGATTTTATGACTGCTTGTCCCTTAACATAGGTCTCTACTCTGATAATCCAGCTTTTTTTTTTATTTATTCAATTAAGAAATAATTAAAGTCTTTATTGAGCACTTACTATGTCCTGGACACTGTTCCAGACACTGGAGGTAGACTGGTGAAAGAGACAGGTAAGGTCTCAGAGTTGATAAACTGTTTGGAAAATGGACAATGAATGAACAAATCCTGAAACTCATTTCAAATAGTGATCAGCATTGTGAAGATGATACAACAGGATTACGTGATGGAGAGTAACTAGGAAGATGAGGAGGGCCTCTCTGAAAAAAATGATAATCGAGGCACATTTACGTATCTACGAGGAACCAGTCTTGGCAAGATTAGGAGGAAAGATGTTACAAGCATAGAGGTCATTAACCGCGAGGTGGAAGAGGAAAAAATAATCTTGGTGAGTTAGATAAATAACAAGGAAGCTGGAATGACTGAACCACAAGGAACGAGAGGCAGAGGAGTTGAGAAGAAAGGAGAAGTAGGCATACTAACTTACTCTAAAACGTGGAATTAGTCTAAGGGCAATGGGGTAAAGGTTGTTAGATTTGGAGTATCTAGAAAAATGGGTAATTGAAATCTTCTTTGAGCTTTATTTCTTGTCGAGCAATTTTAAGAAATTGAGGGTTTAATCCATTATGTCCCACAGTATTCCTCTAAAGGATTTATATGAAATATTTATCTTGCGTATTATCATACACAAGAGCAACTAGCAACTTGCGTACTTTGATCTGGGATCATATATCTCCTTTATCCTCTCTCATTTCTATCCCTGGCTGCCAAGAAGCCCAGGACTAAATCTGAGCCCATCTTCAAACACCAGACAGAAGTTAATGGGTCACACTTGGAGACCTGAGCTCAGCCTTAGAATCATTGGATAATAACATTTTAATCATTTTATTTTATTTAATTATTAGGTGGTACTGTATACATTTCTGTAAGCTGTGTCAAATCCTATTTGGAATGAAACAAGTTGAACAAATATGTAAGCATGTTTTAAGCCTCACCATGCATTGTATTTGCTAGTATCTCATTGGTCAAAGCAGTTGCATGACCAAAACCAGATTAAGGGGTATAGAAAGAGACTTTACCTCTTCGAACAAATATTTATATGAATATTTTCCTTTTTGGTGAGCAGTTTCATGTCCTTTGGTCATTTAAAAAAATTAACTTGCAGAAGCTTTACTTTTGATATTAGAAGAAATTAGGCCTTTGCATATGATTTACATCTCAATTAGTTTTCCCATTTTAACTTGTTGTTTCACTTTTGAATTTATCTGTAGTAGATTTTTATTTATTTCTCTGTTAAGGAGCAGTCTATTTTTTAGTTTTCAAATTCATAGATGATAAGGGGTTTTTGTATACTTAAAATATTTGGTCTACTTATGAAAAGCAAATGTTTTATTACATTATTAATGGTCTCATGGTTTTTCAGTATTTATATCTTTGATCCATTTGGAGATTTAGGAGTGAGGGAGGTATCTAACATTCATTTGTTCTAGAAGAGTATCTAGGTACCCAACACTATGTATTTAATAATTCATATTTCCCAACTAATATGCTTGCTACATTTATCATATCCTAAATTTCTATAAGTTTCTGGACTTCTTTATCTGTTCCAATAATCTATCTGTCCATTCATGAAAGCTATATTTCTATTTATATTGATAGTATGTATCAATTGGGGTTCCTGTAGGAAATGGATGATACACTCAAAAGTTTATTGGAAGAGATTACCAAAGGGCCTATTTACAGAGGAGTAGACAAATTTAAGGGACCCCACAAAGGATGGTAAACCCCTCAGCGAGTAGAAACAATGGGAAGCCTTTTATCTCCATAAACCTGAAGAGATAAGAGAGGGAACATTGTTGCCATAATGCAGGAAGGCCTTCCTCCACGGAAATAAATGGCTGGACCAAAAGGAGCTGTGGTCAAAGAATGCAGCTGCTTCCAGGATTACAGCCCCCTGCACAGAAAGAGCCGAGCCCAGGGAATAATTACTTCATGTCTTTCTCCTCTGTTCCTCCAGTCTCGCACTAGTGCCAACCACTGTTGAACCCAACCAGAAGCCTGCCTGATGATGAATCCAAAGTTTCAGTCTCCTAAGGGCACAGAGCAGAGTAGAAAAAGGCAGATAATGGATCTGGAAGGGAAAAGAGACAGTGACCAGTTAGTTTATACTATCATGATTTTAATTGTTCTAACTTTGAAATATGATTTAATAAATGTTTGGTCCCTTCTCATTATTCTTCAACTTTTGTTATCTCCCACCTAATTCTTTTTTTTAATTGAGATATAATTGACTTATTAGTTTCAGGTATACAACATGACGATTCCATATTTGTATGTATTGTGAAATTAACAAAAAATTCAGCTAACTCTTGATGTTAGCTTTTCCATACGAAGTTTACTTTATCTTGTTCCAAGAGTTTGCTTTAGTAAACTTTGTGTGTGTGTTTTTTTAAAAAAAGATTTTATTTATTTATTTGACAGAGAGAGAGAAAGAGAAAGAGAGAGAGCACAAGCAGGGGGAGTGGCAGGTAGAGAGAGAGGGAGAAGCCGGCTCCCCATGGAGCAGGGAGCCTGATGCTGGGCTTGATCCCAGAACGCTGGGCTTGATCCCAGAACCCTGGGATCATGACCTGAACAGAAGGCAGATGCTTAACCAACTGAGCCACCCAGGTGCCCCTAAACTTTGTTTTTGAAGTATAAAATATATACAGAAAAGTGCACATATCACAAATACGCAGCTTGACAATTTTTCACAAACATACCCATGTAATCATCATCCAGACCAAGAGACAGAACATAACCAGCTCCCTAGAAGTCCCTTCCAGTCTCTAACTTCTCACAAGGGAAACTATTATCATGGTCCTAACCCCATAGCTTAGTTGTGGCTGCTTTTGACTTCATATAAACAGAATCATACACATATACTCTTTTGGGACTGGCTTCTTTGCTTCAAAAGTATGGTTATAATATTCATCCGTGTTGTTGTGTGTAGCTGTAGTTTACTCCCATTGTTAAATCACAATCTATTGTGTGAATATGTCATTCCTTACTTATCCATTCTACTATTGGGCATTTTCATTGTTCCTGGGTTTTGGCTATTCTGAATAACGGTGCTATGAATACCCTTGCCCATGTCTTTTGGTGAATATACATGTTTATTTATGTTAGGCATTTATCTGGAAGAATTGCTGAGTTAGGGAGCGTGCATACATGCTTAGCTTTGGTACGTACTGCCAGTTTTTTGAAGTCGTTTTAGCAACATGCACTACTGCTAGCAGTAAATGACTTCCATTTGCCCCACATCCTCACCAAAAATAGCCTTGTTTTTTGGTCTTTGTTTTTGTTTTTTGTATTTTGGCTCTTCTTCATTGCAATCTGATTTAAATTTGCATTTCTGTGATGACTAATTAAGCTGAACTGCTTTTCATGTGCTTATTGGTCATCTGGACATCTTTTACTATAAACTGCTTGTTCAAGTCTTTTATCTATTTTTTATTGGGTCATCTTCCTTTTTTTTTTTTTTTAACTGATTTATAGGAGTGCTTTATATATTCTGGATTTGAGCCCTTTGTTGAATATAGGTGAACGTGTGTCTGTGTGTCGCAAATTTCTCCCATTTGTGTTTGGCTTTTCTTCAGAATTTTAATGGCATATTTTGATAAAACTTTAGTTTAACAATGTTTTACTTTACTTATTTATTATTAGTTATTACTATTTATTTATTATTTGTTTCATTTGTTTCTTCTTTGCCTTCTTGTGTTTTAATTGAGCATTTTCTATGATTCCATTTTATCTCCTTTCTTAGCATATTAATTACACTTCTTTTATACATTTTCTTCTTTACTGTTGCCTTGGAGTTTGCAAAATACAGTTTCAATTAACCTAAATCCACCTCCAAGTAACACAATACTACTCATTTGTTCAGGTAGCTCACAACATTACAACAGAGCATTCACAAATCCTTCTCCCGTTCTTTATGACACTGTTGTCCTTCATAAGAACTCAATACATTGTTGCCAGTATTACTTTAAACAGTTGTCTTTTAAGTCAAGTAAGAATATGAAAAAAAATTTGATTTTACCTACAGTTGTCTCTTCGAAATCTCTTTTTGTATTTTGTAGTTCTGAGTTCATGATCTAATGACCTGTATCATTTTACTTCTCAGAGCAGGAACAAAATTAGTACAGATTTCCTTCTTTTTATCCCCTACTCTATGAAATGATTTCCATGGATCACATCATTTTTTTAGGGTATATATTTTTTTACCTCTTTAAACAAACTTATTCTCCTTATTTCATTTACTGTTTAAAAATACATATGTTACATTCTACATATGAAATTTGAAGGAATCAGTGTTATTTGCTTCTGTCTCTTTTTTCCCCCAATTATCATTTCTATCATTTCCAATTCATTTTAATTATTTTCCCCAGAGTTCTCCTTCACATCATTTACTGTGTTTTAACAGTCTTGTCTCCTTTTTGTTGCTTCTCTGATGGATTTCATTTTTTGTGATTCTTTCTTACTTCTTTTATGAGCTCTGCAAGATTATGTTTCATCTCGCTCTGTTGTCTCACTGCAATTTTTTTTTTCTGAGTTCTTGTAATCTTTCTTTGAAATCTTTGATTAATTCACTTGGTTATTTTGAATTCATGGCAATATGCCTGGCCAAGATTTTTATCTGCTTGGTGGCAATATTTTTTCTACTTATTGTGTTTTTGGCCTGCCATTTGTTTTTTCTGTTCTTTTTTTCCTAAAAGTATTTTTAAATGATTCTGTCTGTATCCTTTAGAAAATTATTATCATACAATCTTGATTGAGGTGGCAAATCACGTTTGTGTCAGCTATCTGCACAAAGCCTATGTGGGGAGGTGCCTGAGCAATATTAGAATTGGCAGTGATTAATTTGTATGTGAGCTGTGTAGCCTCTATTTGCCCTCCTGTTCCCACATAATCTATTGGCTTTTCAGCTGCCAAAAATGACTAGAAATCAGACTCTTTAGACTCACCTGCAGACTACTTTCTATAAAGATGACATGTCTGTGTGTTCGTATTCTGTGGTACCAAAGTATTCTAGAGAAAGACCAGTCCCTAGTCCATTTACTTTTCTCATATTGTTCTAAACAATATACATCAGTCAGCATCCCAGTAAGAATCAAGTGGCCTATTGAAATGCAATATTTGGAGAATTTACAATAAGTGAGTTTATTTACAAGGATACAGTCAGAGTTAAGAGAAAGCACTAAGAGATGATGAAACATTATATGGCTAACGATAACAGGGAGCCAGGATTTCCAAGGGCAGCGGGGCATATGAAATGAAGTCATTATGGAAAGACACACACACACACACACACACACACACACACATAGAGACAGAGATAGTTGGATGGAGGGATGGAGGGATGAGACAGAGAGAGAGAGAAACTATAGGTGTAAAAGCTGCTTTCCCAACAAGAGCTGTTTTTTTGGCAAAGGGATAAAGCACTGCCAACTTGTGGCTCAGTAAGGAGAGAACTAACAGACTAAATACCCCATCCATAATTTCCTGCTACTCTACCGATTGCTGAGGTAGTTCCCGTCGGCCATATCCAAAGGGGAAGGGGAAGGTAAAGGCACCTGGTTAATCAGTCCATCAAAGTCAGCTGACTGAGGAGAGAGCGATTAGAATAGGTGTAGAGTGTACTTGTAGGAACGAACAGACAGTAGCAGCTGAGGATCAATGTTGGTTTTTAATTTGGGGGTTTGTCATCTATTTTAAGTTAGTGGGATATTTTAGACAACACACACTGAAATTTGTCTGGGATAAGTTGCCATACATTTCCCTTCTGGGTGGATTCTTACACATTTGTTTTACCTTTATTGCATTTGAGAGCTTTCCTCGTTTTTTCTACAGATGTCTATGAATTTCATTAAAGGTAAATTTTGGGGTATTATTTTCTATTGTATTGGGTGATTTCCAAGAGGATGAGGGGGAAGAGATGATTTAGCTTATTATTCAGGTTACAGTACGGCAATGTTTTGCAAGAACATGAGATTGGACATGAAGAAGCCTTTTTGGGAGGTATTGAAGCTTTCCAGGTGATAGATGATAACGGCTTGCATTTGGTACAATGCTACAAATCGTGAGAAGTTTGAGAATTCCAAAAATATATAGCAGATTTAGCAGGACTAGGTTAATTGATTGGACATGATGAGTGAAGTAGAAAGAGATATGGATGCTTTTCATATTTCTGGGATAAACAGCTAGGTGAATGGTCATTCCATTGGCTAAGAGAACGGTTTCCTAACAATGGATTTGTCTTCATAGTATTTCTTTCTTGAGTCTCATGCTCCTCATATTTAAGAAAATAATATTGATTTTTATAATGTGAAATTGACAGTTTTTTATTCAATAAGAAGGTAAGTCAATAAGATTATAAACTTAATATTAAGACATGTCTGAGAACTTTCAATATTTTTCTCCCAGAGTATAAATAAGTTGAGGAAATCTTCCCCCGTGCCCTCCTACTTTGTGATCTAAATCTTTCTTTCTTTATCTAGCAGTGGAAATGGGTGAAACAGGGAATGACTTAAGCATGGTAGGAGATGTAGCATAAGAGGATATTGCGACTTGGAGAGTAAATAGTGCTTAAGAAAGGACTGATGCCTCTGAAAAGGGGAGGGGATGGAGGAGATGTGTTATTTATGCAGCTGAAGGGGTGTGGCTTTAAGGGTATGCATGTGATGTGCTATGTGGTGCTTGAGATAGATAGACTGAGTACACCATTCCTCAATCCTTATTTGACTCTGAAGTAGGAAACTTATTTGGAGTTTGGGATTTGTATGTGTGTGTCCTTGACAGTCCCTGGAAGGGGACAAGCCATATTTCATAACTGTCCCCTCCTCTATTACCAGCAGATACGTAATTTTGGTGGTGGGGAAAAATTAGCCTACCAGTGAGAATGTTTCCCATCTCTGACTGTCCTACCATCTCCCTAGAAGGTAAATGGTATAATGCCCAGGTTATACAGACAATATTTGATGCGAAGCAGGTTTGGGAGTGAAGATCTTAAGTTTAGTTTAGCATATTGAGGTTCAGGTACCTGTGAGATATCCAAGTGGACACCTTGGTCAAGCAGTGGGATCAATAATCTGAGGCTTAGAAAGAAATGTTTGAGCTGAAGACATAATTTTGGGTGTTGTCATATAGAAGGCATTTAAAACTGTAGGAATGGATGAGATTGGCTAGGAATAGAGTGCAAAGTGAGAAGCACTCTGAAGAACCTGGGATTCCCCCAGGCATGTGCATTTAAAAGTTGGGGAGAGGAGGGGCACATGGCTGGCTCAGTTCATAGAGGCTGTGACTCGTGATTTCAGGGTTGTAAGTTCAAGACCCACGTTGCGTATAGAGATTAAGTAAAAATAAAGTCTTTATTTTTAAAAAAAGTTGTGGGGGGCGCCTGGGTGGTTCGGTCAGTTAGGCATCCACCTTCTGCTTGGGTCGTGATCCCAGGGTCCTGGGATCGAGCCCAGCATTGGGCTCCCTGCTTAGCGGGGAGTCTCCTTTCCCTCTGCCCTTCCCCCTATTTGTGCTCTCTTGTGCTAGCTCTCTCTCTCAAATAAATAAAATCTTAAGAAAAAAAAGTTGGGGAGAGGAGAATGGATTATCAGGGAAATTGAGATGGGCTGGTCACAGGAAAGTAGAAGGAAACCCAGGGGAATCTGAGCTCACAGAATTCAAGGGAGAGAGTATTTTAAAGAGGAGAGAGAGGCCAATTATGTCAAATACTGTTAAGAAGTCCTGTAAGATGAAGAATCAAAACATTTTTTGAGTCACAAAATGTATTGGCTGTATTGAAATGTGCTTTCATTGGTGATATGGCAGAGGACATGCTGGAATGGGTCAAAGAGTCAATAGAAAGTAGAGATGAGAAAGATGCAGAACTGTTTATGAGCATGAAGAGGAGAAAAGAGATAGAAGAATAGCTTAGGAGAACTTGGGATCCAAAGACTGTTTTTCTTTTTTAATTTTGTCAAGGTGATTACAGCATATTTAAGTGCTAAGGGATAGGATCTTGTAGAGGGAAATATTCAGCAGAGAGGCCAGGGACAACCTGTCGCCCCAGAATTATGAGAAAGTATCAGGTGAGGCCCCTTTTAGGAGGAAGGGTGTTTTCTCCATTTTCAAAGTAGAGAAAGAGGTGCATCAGGGTTCCATGTGGGTAGGTCTGTGTTTGGTGATGAGAGTTGTATAAGTTCCCTTATGATGGATCTCATTTATTTTAATTTATTTATGATTCCATTTTGCTCATTATAGCAAACTCAAAGAGAGGACTGTCCACTGAAATTGCAGAGGATAAAGAAGGGTCAGGATTTAGGGAGAATGCAGAAGACTTAAAAAGACCACTGTGGAGAGTTGGAAAACAAGCCAAGCAATCTTGAGGTCACTGATGAGTTTGGAAACCATATATGTGTCTCACTGCATTATATTTCTCTGGTACTTTAAAGCTATCTGTAAAAGAAAGATGAAACGGATGACCCTGGCACAAAGTCTGGCACAAAGAGTTTCTGTGTTGTCTCTCTGCAATGTACTTAATACCCGACCACAGGGAAGCTAGTTTTATTTCTGTAGAGCAAGTTCCCTTTGTCGCTTAACTGAGAAACTCTTGTGGTAGATGTGCCATCTAAAGTGACTTTACTCTCTTACATAAAATTTCCCCATGGACCAGTGATTGTAAAGGCCAACAGGTGAATTTTGACATAAGATATTAAAATCTGTCTTTCATTGATTATACAGTCGTTTGCTACAATTCTCTACTTGAATTTCAATTTAAAGTGCTTTTTAAATACTATCACGTGCCTAGCTGTGTGGTCAGCAGAATAGATAAAGAAATACAGAACACAGACTTTCCTTCAAGGAATTCATGATTTTATGATACCCTGTGTCTATAACAAATCAGGCTTTGAAATTTCCGGTTTTGCTGGTATTCGGGTAATATTGCTCCTTAGAAAGAGCAACAAACTACCTTTGCAGGACTTAGGCAAAAGGGTTAGTATATAGATACTTGCTTTTTTAATTGGAGACCAAGTTCCAATTTTCCCAAATTCTCTTTTTTCTTATCTGTATCAGTATTTAAACCACCTTCTCTTTCCTTATTTCTCAAACAATGCCGAGGAATGTCACAAAGGTTAAAAAACATTTAAAATAATGTTTTTGTGAGGTGGGGAACTGTTGTTGTAATTGTGTATGTTGAAGCATGAGTAGGAAGTGGAGGCAGGGAAGTTAGCAGACTGTTTTCCAGGAGGCAAGTTAACTCCTTTATTGAGTCTTAAATATGGGTATGTGTGAACATTTTTACTGTGTATATCCAAACCCAAAGTACAAAGAATGAAATAAAGCCGGTAGTTTTCAGCTGCTCTAGGTGACCTTATTCAGAATTGCTGAGAAGCAAGAGTACTGTACATCTTTTTGTGTAAGAATTGTTTATATAAAAGGTATATGTGGGTAGCTTTCATTTAAAACCAAAATATTTTGACAAATCAAAACTTCAACTAGAACCACTGAGACTAAATTTAAATCCATACATTGAGATAGAAAATGGCACTAATCACATATTTCAGCTGTCAAAATCCCTGGCAAGAGTAGATTAGTGAAAAAAAGAAGTCATAGAAGAACAGGAAAAAAAAATCTGACAGGGAAAAAAAGATGGTTATAAATGTGGCAAATTTTCTCTGTAGATTCAAATGTTTTCACTAAACAAGTCAAGAAAGGATAATTTAAAATCTCTGTAAGACGACTGGGAAAGTCAAAGCAGACATGAAAAAGACAGGCCGTGCAAGTGACAGTTAAAAGTCTGGGGAGAAATCCCTAATAATTTTTATCTAAGTTCTTTAATCTCTTTGAATTTGAATGCCATTCTAACTTGGAGACATTAGGAAATCTAAGATCAGATTTGTTTTTCCTATTGCTATTCAGCGGGAAGGGTAAGTCATATATTATTTAAATAAAGAATAATAAATCCATTTGAAAGGGCTAGATCAAACTCATAGAGGTATGTATTATTCTCCCAGAACTTCACAGACTCCAAAGGCTGGTAGAAGACCCCAGAGGTCACACAGTTCATTTTCCCCTACTTAGAGCTCTCCAGAAAGACAGCTTTGTTTCTTCTTATTAATTTTGCAGACAGGCAGTTGCTACACTACTGGTCCAATTTCCTCCATTAAATTTTGGTTCAATGATTTCTTCTTTATCAACTTCAACGTTTCATTTACTCAATAATTGGCAAAAAGATACTGTACTAATCACTGAAGGGACCTCTCCTTGGAAAAATACAGAGTGCTAAGTGAAATGACCTGGATGCCCTGGGGGCTTGGGGAAGGCGTTGAAACAGATTAAGGGAGCTTAAGAAAGCACATTTGAACTTAGTCTTGAAAATGCCATATCAATTAGCTAGGAGTTAAAGCAGAACATTTCAGGAGGAGGAGGGATCACGTGCAAAGATGAGAGGGTGTTAGGAGTGGGATGGGTTCTGGCGGTTCCATATGCATTGGGTAAAGGCTACTGCAGGTGGGGGATAGTAGGAGGTGAAGCCAGGACAACACTTTCCAAAATAGCTTTTAGGGAACATTAGTCCTGCCAGAAGCGTTACAAAAAATGTTTTCAGATTCATTTGATTTGGGGCATCAAAATAAATTATATTCCTCTTCTGGAGATTCATAAAGATACATATTATCATTTTAAGAAATCCTGTACTATTGAATTTTATTTAATACCAAACTTATTGTACCAAAGAAATTCTTGCTTTAGTACAACACTTTCAGTATACAGAAACGGTGTTCCGTAGGGCATACTTTGGGAAACATGGAACTAGTGTGGGAGAATAGGCCATGAATGATAGTTTGGCTTGTACACCAAACCGAGAATTTCAGTCTTCATCCTGAACATCTTGGGGGACAGTTGAATGATTTTTCTTTTACATTAATCCAGTCCATTTACCAGTAATTTTAATTTTTCTTGCAAATATTTTTAATGTAGAATCATATTCTTTTGATCTAAGATACTCTCTTTAAATTTTCCTTTAGTGTGATCCTAAACTCAGAATTTTTTTTAAAACATTTTTTTCAAAGTTTATTTTGCACCTGACAATATTAATGTATACAACTTGATGTGTTTGAAGTTAAGTACACTCCTGTGAAACTCTCACCACAATTTATGCCATACACGTATTTGACACGTCCCTTTAATTATTATTGAGTGTGTGTGTGTGTGTGTGTGTATGATAAGAACACTTAACATAAGATCTACCGTCTTAGCAAATTTAACGGAAAATTCACCAGTATGTGGAATTTAAACAATGCACTCTTGAATGCTCATTGGATCAAAGAAGTCAAAGGGAAAATAGAAAATACCTTGAGGTGACTGATTTTAAAGCAAGGAGCGAGCATGGTCAGATCAGATGTTCCAGATCAGAACTTTCTCCTGCAGTTTGGACACTGTCAGCTTTGCCAGCTTCAGTGGCTACATTAGCAAAAGGAGCAGAGAGACTAGTTACAGATTGTCCGGTATTTAAGAACAGCAATGCAGACGTGAACTAAACAGCAATGAAATGGATAGGAGAGGACGAGCAAGCGGGATGCTGATGAAGTAGATAGACTCTAATGCAAGCTCCTGATAAAAATAACGGATCCGGAGGCTATCGGGAGGTTTGGTTGGCAGGGCAGGCGTGGGAGGAAGCACTGGAGGCAGAAAGCCTGGAGCAGTCTTGGGATAAAAGTCTGGGCAAGAAAAGAAAAACAGGTGTTCATGTCGGAAGCAGTGGCTCAGGAACATGAGGCCGAGGGTACTGTCTGGAGCTTTAGTTTCCTCACTACTGGATGGAGGGATGTGGAGGTATTATTATGGAAGATTTTATGATGCTTCAAGTCTATGGTCCAGCCAGGCTTTGTCCACAGATCCTTTCTAGCACAATACTTTGTTTTGGCTCCTCCCCAAGTGGTATGGTTACCTACACACTTGTCTGGCTTCCTTTATATCTCCTTTCACCATTGGATGTTTCCCTGGAGGTCACAGACTATGGAAGTTTTCCTCAAGGACCTGTTAGAGCTTTAAGGATTCTCCTTTGTTTACGTCATCTATTTACTCACGTGATTCCCCAGCACCCCAGTGTAATCCAGTTCTTTATCCTTTTACCAGCCCCTTTAGAATCCTCTAATTCTCATGCTCACTTCAATTCCGGATGAGGGCTAATATTTCTGCTTTCCCTTTTGACTCCTCTCTGAAACTACAGTTTCACACTGTGGTCATATCCGCACTGGCATCTGGATATAGTCTGTTAGATGGAATGTTCTGGTAGGATGACTCACAGTCCTGGTTTACCTGTGGCTGAGGAGTGTCTGGGATGCGGGATTTTCTTTGCTAAAACCGGGAAACTCCTGGACAGACCAGGGCAGCTGGTCACCCTACGCTGTTCTGCCTCCCAACATAGTGCCCATCACGCAGAGGCCTTAACCGTTTCAAATAAATACTAGCTTAAATAATCGGACACCTATGATTTACCAGATAATTATGTGCAATATATCATTTTATCTTAATGGTAAATAATACTCTATTTATTTTACAAGTGAGGAACTGGAAACTCAAGAGGTTGTCGTCTACCCAGGGCCACAGTAAGTTAGTAAGTGGCAGAGTCAGGATTCGAACCCAGGTCTGTCTGATTTCAGACTTGTATTATTTCCAGAATGCAACAGTGTCTGTATCACCTCCCACCACCCACCTGCTTCAGTTTCTGTGTTAGTGCTGAGCTCCGGGAGCTGTCAGAGACAGGCTCCCCGGGAATGAGGGGTGTTAACAGAGTGCAGCGCTCCGCACACTCCCAGTACCAGCTACTACTACTACCGGCTACTACCCTTCTCTTCCCGGGGCCCTTTTCCCCAGGCAGCTTGTTATCTACAAGAAACATGAATTCATGAGAAAGAGCAAATCCCTAACTATCAGCATGAGTTATAAGTCAGACACTGGTAGTTACTTTTATCTTTGTGCACATATGATAAAACATATTGCTTTAATAACCCTAAGCCTTCATGTACTCTTTACACAACAGCTTTTATAACTGAAATTGAAATGCTACAGGATAAATGGAAAGCTTTCTTTTCTGTGTTTACCTACAGGTACCTTCACAATGGAATCGGTACCTTATGTATTTCATAAGGACATCTTATGACAACAGCTGACATATGACATCTTCTATTTTGGAACAAAATAACGCTCCAATCACTTTGAGTTAATTCTCTTTGTAGTGTAGATTTATAATGCAACATTGAATTCTTTTAATAGAATATTATTATCAGATTACTTACTCATATGGCATCTATTATTTTAGTATAATAAACAAATGTAGCTCATAATTGTAAATTGTATTGTGATTAATGAGTGTGTCACCCTTGCACAGCGGTAACATATTTGCTCTTTGTTTAATCAAATTCAAAAGGAGATGGAAGAAGGAATTATGATATGACACCTACTAGAGATGAAACCGATAAAGGAGCTCCAGGTCAGTGCTTCCTTTTCCTGTAGATGAGCAGTTTCCTTGATATAAATTATTTATGTAGCAGAGATCACAGTGGACTAAAATGTACACAGGGTCACACATCCATCATTAATTATATAATGTGGTATGAAAAGTTTCCTGTTTCTAAAAGAGCAACGAAAATGAAAATAACTGAGCCATGAAAATACAGTAAATGCTTTGCTTAATATTTATTTTTAAACTTCCAAATTGTTACTGTTTTGCTTCCCAGATATATGAAGTATTGGCAAGTCTACAATTTGAGTATTAGTGGGCTTAGCAGATTAAACTTTTAAAAAATGTATCTCGACCATGGTCGTTAGAATCTTCTCTAATAAAAATGATAGCCTAATGCAGAAACTAATAATTTGATTATCAGGATGCTTTAAGAAATAGTTATGTGAATCATTTGAAGGCCAATACTTTATAATGGCAAGTTAAAACAAATCTACCTTTGTCGTTAGAAGTTAGGCTGTTTTCGGGGTGCCTGGGTGGCTCAGTCAGTTGATCATCCGACTTGGCGCAGGCCATGATATCAGGGTCCTGGGATTGAACCCCACATGGAGCCATGTGTTGAGGCCACCCCCTCCCCCATCTCTGGGCTCCCAGCTCGGGCATTCAATGGGGAATCTGCTTGTTCTTCTCCCTCTCCCCTTACCCCTCTCCCCATCATGCTTGCTCCCTCCCTCTCTCTCTCTCTCTTTCTCTCTCTCAAGTAAATAAATAAATCTTAAAAAGGAAGAAATTAGGCTGTTTTGTAGTTTTCATCTTTGGGGAAAATAAGAATATTCTAATTTCTACCACCAAGTATGATGAAGGCTTTGGGCAGCCAACGTAAGCACTGTGAGTCCTAAACCCAGTTCATGACAATCTGAAAACCGGTATAATGATGGTCATTGCTTTAAAGAGATTTAAACTACTCATTTGGCATACTTATTACATCTTATTCTCTCTCTCTCTCTTTTGCTTACAAAAAATCTTTTATGTGTTTAGTTCCCAGTTATCTAATATTTAAGTACCTTGGTGACAAAACAGATTTTATCTATCTTTGTAGCCCCCATAAAGCCCACCATAAGAACTCACATCTTTAAGGCACTTGTAAAGACATATTGATTGCTTGATCTATAATTTTGGAATAACTGTGTTAAGAACATGGCAAGACAGTTATTGAGACAAGCAAAATAAATTGATGTGACATATCTCAAAGTTAAGGGATTAATCAATTATACTTCAAATTTGATAGACAGAATAATATCCCACTAATTACCAGAATTTAATGATCCATTCTTGTCATCAATTTACTGTGCTGCCAGGAGCTAGAAGAGGGCCTGATTCCTGAATTGGATGTGGTTGGCTGAATGCAGGCTTCTTACTTATGCCCAATAAGGTTCAGCATTTTGCCAAACTTGACAAGCACTACTTCTATTTAAAAGTCTTGTTTAAGTTGTTCTCACAATATTATGATCATTTAGAGAATATCAGTGCTTTAGAATAGTTTCCACAATTTTTTTTCTTCATTGGGACTACGTTAAGTTATTTTTCAAAATGTAAACAGATATGTGTCAATTAAGCTCTATCTGGCTAGGATAGGAGTCAAATAACTGCCGGGAGGAAGTTAAAAAGAAAGAACAGCCCCGCTCCCTGTGAAAGCAGGCTCCAGGGTGACCATGACCATGTGGCAGGTGTAAGGACAGGACCAGAGTTTTCTTTCTTCTGCTACGTGCGAAGAAGGATGTAGAAGTTCTAAAAACAAGTTGGTTACAGAGGTAAACCAATATTTTTTCCCTAATTAATGTGGACACTCTGATTAGTAGTCTGTGGCTGTGACAGAGAAGTTAACAGAATCTTGGGCACTCAAATGCTGAGGATCGTTGAGAATGAACTTCTGGAGAGATTTTTAACTACATGAGGAGATGTGTATGTGTGTTAAAAGGGAAATGACAGAGGTTTTTGGTTTTTTGTTTTTCCTTCAGAGTAGTTACTAAGAAATATATCCTAGGTCTTTATTTCTGAAAGAAATCTTTCTCTAAAAGAATTGTGTTTCATTGCGCAATATTACTTATATTTCCTTGCTTTAATAAAGAGTTATGTTTCAGTACCAAAAGATACGTTCTAATCTCTTAAATATAAATGACTACACTCTGCTTCTTTAAAAGCACGGACGTGGTATGGTGTTTTTGAGTGGTGAATAAGCCTAATTTTAAAGGTTGGCTCTCCTAACCCTAAATCGAAGTACGTTGTGTGCCTGAATAGAATCAGTCATAATAATGAACTAAACCATTGATTTGGGAACAGAAGGGACAATATGGATTCTACTTACTAAGCCTCGGAATCTTTGGAGGCAAACCCCGTATTACTAAGCAGTATTAAACCTCTCAGTTCCTGGCTCTGAGTCCATGTATAGCAACATATACCTTATTGTTGAACAGAAAATCTGCAAAGGCCAGCTAATTAAAGATGCTCCCCTTCTCCACCACACAACTAAAGGAATGGTCTAAAATTTCTCGGGCAAACACAAAACTTCAGATAAAAATCTGTAGTGTAAATATAATATTAGTGCAGTGAGGAAGGTAAATGGTTGACCTTGACAGTTTTTTTTTTTTCAATGTTCTATTGAGATGTAATTTACCTGCCACACAATTCACCCATTTGAAGTGTACAACTCAATTGTCTGGTATGTTCTAGAGCAGTGCCGCCGTCGGCACAACCAATTTTAGAACATCTGAATGACCTCAAAAAGAAACCCCGAAAGTATTAGTTTTCACTTCCCATTCCTTCCCAATGTCCCCAGATTTGGGCAACCACTACTTTCCGTATCTTGGGACAGAAGGTGGTCTTTGGTGGCTCGCTGATGTCACTAGTATGTTTTCAAGTTCCGTTCATGTTTATAGCAAGTATCAGTTTTTCATTCCTTTCCTGTTGACAAGGAATACCTCATCGTATGAATATACCACATTTTATTTATCCATTTACCAGTTGATGGACGTTTTGTTGCAAGGGGAACTGGGAGACCATGGGCCCTCAACCCAGCCTGTCCCAGAGGGCTCGCTGAAGATTCTTAATCTCCTCTCCAGGAGGAATTCGGGGACAGACGCAGTACACGGAGGAGTGACAGAAGCGCAGCGGGAAGCCTTATTAAAGCAAAAGTGCACTCTGTAGATGCGAGTGGGTGAGCTCAAGAGTGAGAGAAAGCTCAGTGAGTCCCCGGGGTTCAGGTCTCTATCCTTTTATCGGCAGTTGTTAACTAGGGGTGGGATATTCGTTCCTTGAGGTGAGGCAGCGGAGTTTCTGCCTTTTTCTTTCTTATTTGGTCAGGGGTTTTGGGTCATGGCACCCACCATCTTGGGCCTATCTGGTCTGATCCCACTTCCTATGGAGTGCTGCCCGGACAGGTGCCTAGCCTAACACTTTGGGTTGTTTCCACTTTTTTAGTTACTATGAATAATGCAATTGATGTCGTTTTTGAATATAGGTGAGGTTCGGTGGGGTGAGGTCCTGAGCCGACAGCCAAGAAAGAATTCTTGAGACATCTTTGGTGCAAAATGGTGGTTTTATTAAAGCACAGGGATAGGACCTGCGGGCAGAAAGAGCTGTGGCACCTGGGTGGTGACGGGTGGCGGATTATATACTTGGGAGTTGGGGGAGGTAAGGAAAAGGGAGGTCTCAAAAGGATTTTCATATGTTAAAAAAGACTCACAGGGTAGCGAGGCCTTGCCATTGTCAAGTTAAAGTTGTTTTTCCCTCTAGCAAGGCATTAACCTTAAGATAGTTGGGAGCTTCCTGGAAGAATGTCACACCCAGGAGTGGGGAGGGGGGTTGCAGGGTGTCAGCTTGTGCTTTGTCCTTAGCGAGCCTTCTGCTCCCACATCAGTATGAATATTTGTTTATACATTTTCAGTGGAGATTTGGGGGGGGGAGGGGAGGAGTATATACGTAGCAGTGAAGTTGCTAGGTCATATGGTAGCTCTATATTTAAACTTTTGAGGAATCACCTGTTTTCCAAAGCGGCTACACCACTTGGCATTTGGCATTTCCAGCTTTCTATATGGTTCCAAGTCCGGATACTGGTGCGCCCCCTCCGGGGCTTGCTGTGATTGTTGATGCTTGTTTATGTTTTTAGTTGCTTGGCTGGATTATTTCTGTGAAACCTGTGTTTCCCACAGTGTCCTGCCTCAGAGGATGCCCCTTTGGCACCACACATAGTCACTCTGGAATGACAGTGGCTTTAGCAGGGCTCTCTTTGTCTTTTTCTCTGATCTTTATTAGAACTGTTTGCTTCTTATGGTATCATATCCAGCTGCCAGCTTCCTCTAATTGCTGGCTGATTGTTCTATTGTTTTCAACAATGTCCTGGGGCTTATATCGCTCCAGTCTAATCCAATTAAATTTTGGTCTCTGCAGGGGTAGTCTTTGAAGCTAGCCTTTGAGGTTTGTCCTGACCCCAAAAGGAATCTTCTTCACTGTCTNTTTCCCTGGTCTTCTGTTACTTCTACCTGGTCTGTGGTTTAGCTTGTTGGAGCTATCAGCCTTCTTTTAATTGCTCGCAACCAAAACCTCTGTACTATTTCTTTAGACCTTGGGGTAAGGGAAGTGACATCCCTTTATGAGTGGGGCGTTGACTTCTGATCTTGGCTTGCCTCTTCCAGCACAGAAACTCTATCCCAACTCTAGGTGAGCAGAGACAGGCAATCAGGAGTCAGTACTTTTGGTCTGATGCACCTGGAGTAGGGCCTCTACCATTTGAGTAAGAGCTGGGCGAGAGGGGGAGCCCCAGATTGCTCAGCCACTCTTGCCTACAATAGAGCTTCTGCAACACAGAGCTGTAGGATGAGTTCTAGTGTTTGCCCTGCCAGGAGAGAGAGAGTAACCCTTGACGGGTTGCTGGGAAAGAGATCCCTGTGTTCTTGGCTCCACCTGCCTGGGGTAGAGCTATGATCACAGTGAGCCGGGGGAAGGGCAAGTAAAGGCTCAAAATGCCAAAGACTCACTATTCTTATGAAGATTGCATAGATTTTCTTAAATAAATGTTTCTCCATTTTCTATATGCCCATAGGACAATATCCAGAAACTTAATTTATTTTTTCAATGATTTTCATCAGTTATGGTTGTTTCACTGGTGATAGTGATGTGGGAAACAAAGGTAGAAAGAAATGTAGATAAAATTAAATTTGCTTATAACCTGCAGCCCATTGACAAATACTTGAGGCAGACAGAATGTAACATTCCTCCAGGAAACTCCCAACTGTCTATTGTTAATGCTTTGCTAGAGGGAAAAACAACCTTAGCTTGATACTAGCTAGAGCTCCAGGATCCTCTGAATATTCTTTAGCATAGGAAAGTCCTTTTGGAAGCCTCCCTTTGTCTTGACCTCCCCCAGCTCGGGAGTATGTATAATCAGCCATTCCTCACAACCCCATTGCAGCTCTTTCCGTCCACAGGGCCAGTCTCTGTGCTTTAATAAAACCACCTTTTTGCACTGAAGATGTCTCAAGGATTCTTTCTTGGTTGTCAGCTCCGAACCCCAACATTTCCTACATCAATAGGGTCAATGGAGCTCCTCATGTTGCTATTTCAGATGTATCCCTATCCATACTCTTGAGAAGAATGCATAACTTGTACATACGTCAGTTTGGCTAAGTCAAAAAGAAAATTCTAAGAAATACAAAAAGAACAAGAGCAAACCATGTACAAAGGATCCCAGATCAGTTGTATGTTATACTTTTTGCAACAGAAACCCAATCGCAGAAGATAATGGAATGTTACTAAAAAGTATTGAATGAAAAGGAAAAATAAATAAATACACTATTATTGCACAGCTTCTGGGGGGCAGGAGTACAGACACGTATGATTTGGGGTTTCTGCTCAGGGTCTCAAATAATCTGCAATCAAGGTATTAGCCAGACTATATTTTCATCAGAGCCTTGACTAAGGAAAGTTCTGCTTCTAAGCTCCCTCCAGTTGATGTGGGAAGCAAAGGCAGAAGAAAAATTATGAAATTTCCTTACCACCTACAGCCCACTGACAAATCCTGGAAACAGGCAGAGTGACATTCCTCTAGGAACTCAACCGCTTGGATGTTAATACTTTGCTAAGGGCAAAATCCTAGCCTGACCGCTCCCCCACCCACCCACCAGGATCCTGTAAGTCTACTTTAACATATAAAAATTCCTTTAGAAACTTCTTTTATCTCTAACCGCTTGCCCCAAGATACGCGTTGGCGATCATCCCCCAAGAACATGGCCCACCGATACACATCTGAAGGGTCTCATGACTAAGGTTTTATTAGATGGTAATAAATGACCTTTTCCCAACAATAGCTAGCCTCCTCAAGGTCCTGGAAACCTTGCTTCCAAAATTCCTTAGAGACTTAAGCTATCCCTAACCCCTTCCCAACTTGAGGGTATGTAATGGGCCATTCCTCATGACCCTGGGGCAGCTCTTTCTGCCCGTGGGTCCTGTCCCTGTGCTTTAATAAACCACCATTTTACACCAAAGACGTCTCAATAATTATTTCTTGGTCGTCGGCTCCAGACTCCACCCCACCCCACCTCACCTCACCGATATCCCACAACCTTATCACAGTTATCCACAGAGTTCATCTTGTGCTATGCAACAAATGAAGCGGGAGAGCTAGGTTCTTGTCTCACGGAGTCAAAAATGAATCTCATGGACAAAGGAGAGTGAGCAAAGCCGTGAAGGAAAGAGAAAAAAGCTCTCAGGAGTGAGAGGGGTCCTGACAGGGTAGCCACTGAGGACTTTTAGGGTTGGTCTTTTATTGAAAGCTAACCAGGGAACTTAAATCTTTTTAACTTCTCTACTGGCAGCACCATTGATTAAGGACTAGTGATAACATCTTTAATGGCTTACTTCTTTTTAGGGTATTGTTATTTTCTGTGGACCACAGGAGACTGTCATAAATACGACACCCCCCACCCCTGCCCTGACACCTAGGGCAGGGAGGGTCTGGTGTGCTCCCTTATCTCTGGTTTCCTTACACCTACGCATTTTGGGGATTTCTGTGAGCCTAATCACATAGCCCCCTATCTCTCCCTACCTAGCCCCACCTGTCCCTTACTCACTGAGGGCACCATTTTCTTGCTCACTGTTGGCTGGAGTCCGCACAGCTCCCACAGTTCCTTGCTATGGGAGCTTCCCCATCAGTCCTTCACAACATGGCTGCTTACTTCACCGCCAGTGGGTGAATTTCTCTCTTCGGTCTTCTAAGTTAGAGTCTTATATAATGTAACATATTCATGGGAATGACATTGCATCACCTTTGCTATATAAAGTAACTTGATCAAAGGCATTACATCCTATCTCTTTTGCCATAATCCATCATTTAGAAGCACTAGCAGGTTCCACCCGCCTTCAAGAATAAGCGGTTATACAAGGGCATGACTTATCGGGATCACTTTAGGGTGTGTCCACCAAATCTTTCCATACTTGGAATATTTTAAAGGAATTCCAGTACACAAGGTTTTTACTTAATTTTAGAATAGTCTGTGGTAGGTTACTAGTTGAACAATCAGTTCACGGAGAAAAGCCTGCTGAACATCTTCCTTCCAAACCTCCCTGATGCAGAATCCCTTCTCTCAGGGCAGTGCCCTGACCTTTATGTATTTGCTCTGTAGGCTCTGATGGGAATCACAACATCAAATTACAATATACATTATTTATTTTCCATTTCCACTTTATATTCTGTGGCTTCAGCCGCCAAGGAGTAGGGTACAGCCTCGGAAACTTTGAGTTCTAAACTAAATCTTTAAAAAAGTAGAGGAGGAACTCTGGAACAGGGAAGGCGTGCAGAAGCAGGACTGGGTTAGCCCAGGGGCAGATTTTAGGAGACAGGTGCATACATAAGACAAAGAAGAACAGGAATCGCCAAAGGAACAAAAGGGCAGACTTTGTAATCTTGTTTATAGTTTGGTAGCAAAACCAAAGAGGAATAAAATCAGCTCAGTTGTTTACTCTCACACCTATTTTTAATTGCCAGTGAATCAGTTAATAAAGTGTTAAAAAAGAAAGTTGAGAAGGTGTGAGGAACAGTCAAGGCTACGGCGTGACTCAAGATTAACGTGATAAGTTTCATTCCGTAGTCAGCGGTGACTCCAACTAAAATCTATTAAGGCTGCCAGTGACTTATCAACATGACACAAAAAGGCTATTTCTCTCTCTTTCCTTGTGGTTCTAGTACTCACTGGACTGCAAGTATATGTCAGCACGGAGGCTGCGGTTGGCTTTGATTTCCAGAAGCTGATTAATGATGGTCGTCCTAAGTAAGCAGAAGTTACCAATAAAATTGACTCTAATGGGTGCTTGGGGTGTTGTTATTACACAGCTGCAGACTATAAGCTAAGAGGAACAGCTGATGTACATCTTGAGATCAAGATAAGAGGTGGTGCTTGGAGCTATAGTTCAGTAGAAATTGCAGAGTATTTATAGTACTTATTGTATTTGTGGTGCATCAGTTGAATTGGCAAGAGTAGAGCTTGGAGAGAGCTATGGAGCTACTGCTCAAAAGCATGTCGAGTAGCAACTGAAAACTGCTAAGTCCGGCTCGTCTTCGAATACGTCTGTGCCGGTCATTGATGTGGACGTCCTCTCCAGTCAGAGCATCTGCTCACAGGTTTCATCTGCTTAATTTCTGTCATTTGTTTTTATCCTTTCGGATAAATTCCCCAAACCTTACATGACAAGTCTTCCCATTATTTCTTCCTTGGCTCCAGCCCTCTCATCAGGGGTCCACCCTTCCTGGATATCATTTTTCTTTGAAGTATCTGACTCATTCTTGCTTCAAATTTTTCATGCCTGCTGCTCCCTTCACGACAAGTACTCTCCCTTTCCCTTATTGATCCTACTCATTGTTCATCTCAAAATAAATGCCTTTTCTCTGAGGGGTCCTTTCCTTATCCTCAGAGTAAAATTAGTCTCCCTGTGACATGCTCTTAGAACTTCTTATACCTCCTATGGGCCATGACACTTACAATGCTGACCAGGAAGTATTTCTTTTCTAGCTTCTCTGCTAGACCGAAAGCTCCATGAGAGCATGTGTCCTCAGCGGCTAGTCCGGTACTGGGCACTCAGCCGCCTCCTTTGTATTTATTCCTCAGATGGAGGGACGAGGAGCAGGAGTCTGGGGCCGGAAGCAGCCGGCCACCCGTTGAATGTGCAATGTCACCATGGGCCAGATACTTAATCTCGCTAACCTTATTTTCTTTCCATGTGAAGACAAATGATATCTTCCTTGCACAGTTTCCTGAGAATTAAATTAAATGAGATCATGCATATCAGTCTGTAGGAATGGCATGGAACCTGTGGTTGGTGAAGCACAGAGAACTTGGATGTGGCCTTTGCGTGATATGGAGCTCATTATCTTCCTGCATTTTTACTTCTTTTTTTTTTTTTTTAAGATTTATTTATTTATTTGAGAGAGAAAGAGAGACCGTGGGAGGGTAGGGCAGAGGGAGAGAGAATCTCAAGCAGAATCTGCACTAAGCGTGGAGCTCGATTTCATGACCCTGAGATCAGGACCTGAGCTGAAACCAAAAGTCGACGCTCAACCGACTGCAACACCCAGGTGCCCCTTTCCTTCTTTTCTTAATGAAAAATTTATTGTACATGTCCCAGAGTAATGAGAAACATATTTCACAATATACATAACTAATTTAATCCTTTTTTGACAGTGGTGGCTCATGTCTGATTTTTTTTTCCCCCTCTGGGTCATCAGCCATTATGTTGGGTAATTGAGGGTCATAAGTTTACACCTAATTCCTCCTACGGTCATATGTGGACATTGCTGCCACATAGTAGACACTTCATAAAGGTTAGGTCTCTTGTTTCATCCTTGTGTGATAGAAAATATCCTTGTCTGCTTATTTATTCTCTTTCTTTCAAGAGATTAACAGTATTAGGAAGATTGTAAAAGACAAAAAAGAAGTTTCAAAGCCTTTAATCTTTTTTTTTTTTTTTAAATTTTGAGTAGGCTCTGGCTCGAATTCACAACCCTGAGATTAAGAGTCATATGTTCTGGGGCGCCTGGGTAGCGCAGTCGTTAAAGCGTCTGCCTTCGGCTCAGGGCGTGATCCCGGCGTTATGGGATTGAGCCCCACATCGGGCTCCTCCGCTGGGAGCCTGCTTCTTCCTCTCCCTCTCCCCTGCTGTGTTCCCTCTCTCGCTGGCTGTCTCTCTGTCACATAAATAAGTAAAATTAAAAAAAAAAAAAAAAAGAGTCATATGTTCTACTGACTGAGCCAGCCAGGCGCCCCAGAAGTTTCAAAAACTTTACAAATTAGCTTTTAATGAAGAACAGTTAGCATGTTGCAAAAACTGCAAAAATGCAATAGTACAATAGGGTCACCACTTGGATTTCGTTGAGACTCCACTTTTTTTAATGACTTACTATTTTTATCTAGGTAGTGTTACTGTTAATAACAGCTGGAGCCAAGATTTATTGAGCCAGCTACTGTACTAAACACTTTCCATGTATTAATCTTTGCAACAACATTTTGGGACAGATACTCTTAATATCTTCATTTCAGTTAACAAGGCACAAGAGAAAGGTAACATGGCTTGGTTAACGTAAGTGACACCATCATTTGGCATGACGGCACTGGCGTTCAAACTCTTAACTACTTGGCCATTCAACAAGACACCGGAAGTACGTTTCTCACGTTTTAGAGTTATTAAGAGCCACCTGGGAAGCATTTTTTTAGCATACATTTTCCCTGGACCTGCTACCATAGATTCTGATTTAGTAGCCGGGGTTGGGACTTAAAAAACTGTATTTTTAACCCATGATTCTAATGGATTAAATGCAGATGTTCCACAGATCATTTTGAGAAGCCTGGGATCTATATATATCCTTGAAGAAAAGTCAATTAATTCTTTGAGTTCTTTTATAAGATAAAATGTAGGACTGAAATTCTAAAGTCGACTCCTAGGAGGAAAAATAATTTCTGTATGCAAAACCATTTCTATCTTGATGCAATCCAAACCAATATTAGTCAGTTTAACTATTACTACATTCAAAAAAAAGGGTTTCAGAATAAATGATCATCATATGTGTGCTGAGCGTAAGACCGTCCTCAGATTCTAGGAATCGACACTCTTCCGCGTGGTGCACTGTGATGTGGGTTCCTCAAACAAACTGGGCCTTCATCCATGTACCCAATTCGTTGCACAAAGCTCTTTCCGATTTCTCTTCTGGGTTGCAAGCAAGAGAGAACTGGCAAAGAAAACCTGATAAAATATATTTGGTTAATTCAGGTGAAGGAAATCCAGGGCCTCCTATAAAATAAGCCTGTTGTCTTATTATTATAATAATTCCCTCTGCTCCACTCTGAGAAAATAGAATGGGTCTGGAATGACTTGTTTGTGGTTGATTGTGCCATATCCCAGTATACTGTTTCCTTTTTTAACCTCTTTTTCGTGTTCCTCACTAAAAATTACATCTCCAGTCAGACAAAAATATAGCACCTGTCTTGACTTCAGGCTTTTCTTTGCCAAGTTGTGCTCAGCGAATCCAAGATCAGATTCTCCTGAGGCCAAGCAGGGTAATCAGCCTGCCCAGACTGACCCAATTAAGTTTAATTAGTTGTTTCTTTATCTTTAAATTTCCTAGCCAGCTGGATTTTATGGTTTTTATTAAACAACGAAGAAGAGCTGAATCTTTGGAATTAGTTGGCCTCTCAGGTGTTTTCTGTTGGTAATAAAACTCCAGGAAATCTTCAAGTCTCCATAAGGAAGTCAAACGATACTAAAAAACAATTTGGCTGCTCTTCTCTCTGGCTCTCTCTTTGAAACCGAAAGTGTTCCTGTCTCCGCTTGAACAAATCTCAATCTCCTCTATCATTCTTTGCCGAGACCGTGTCTCGCTGGCGAACCCTCCGCCGTGGCAGTCTTGAGTCTCCCCATTCCTCAACTGTGCCCTTGCAACTTCTTCTGGTAGTTGGAATTCAGGTGGGTGAGCTCCAATACAGGCAGTAAAGGGGATTTCAAGGAAGTCGTGAAATGTCTAGAATGAAAGCCAAGTTAAAGTAAGCCAAGGGGTGGATTAGATGCGGAATAGGACTCCCAGGAAGTACTTGCCTTGGAGACAACAAATGGGAATAGTTATTAATAATGGTGAACAATGAAGGTTAAGGACGTGGCTGTGTTGAGCAAATTTCATATCGTGCTGTTTTGTGACCAGTCATTTTATATAGATGTTACCGATACTAGGTGCCAGGGTACCTGGAAAAGTGTTTTACTTTAATTTTCTCAGTTCGTACAGCAGTACTCTGAGGTAGTTCTCATGCCCTTCTCATTGGTAGACCCCTAGTCGCTTATTACTATCTTAGGATAGCTATGATTCCCTCTCTTTAGTGTTCTGCCTTTCTTGCCATTTTTCTTGTTTTCCCTCTCTGTCTTGTCCCATTCTCTCTTCTCTCCTTTCTCTCTTCCTCTCACCCCTTCTAGTCCTCCTCCCCTGGGTCCCTTGCCCTCCCCCTTCCCCGTATTTCACTCCATGCTTTTCAGACTCTTCTGTACATCGTAATCAATGGGGGAGCTTGTGAAAAAACAGCGGTGGCTGGCCTCTACCCAGAGCGTAGGGTTCAGTGGATTTGGGGTGGGGCCTGTGAATTCACATTTCTAACAGGTTCCCAGGTGAGGCCACTGCTTCTGCTCCAGGGACCACACTTTTAGAACTACTTTAACTGACATGATGACCCGGTCTCTGCTTTCAAAGTTAAATCAGCACAACTCTTGATCAATCTTGGAATTTATTTGTAAAATTGCTAGTATTGTCCTAGGCAATCTTTATTGTCATTCCATGTAATGAAAATTGGGGTTACAAATACTTAAAAATGAATATTTGATAGCTTTTCTGATGCAATATTATAGTATTAATACCATCAATCAGAATTACTTTCAAAACGGGAAGCACTCAAGCTCCTAAATTGGGGTACTCCCTGAGCTGTGTGTAATGCTGCCGCGCTGAGTTGTAGAGGCAAGAAAATTAGAAAAGCATAAACGATTGCAAAATTTTTCACCTGATTTAAACAACTTATAATTTTATGTCCAAGGTAATTGCTTTTCAAGACTGTTTTTCTTTGCTTCTGCTTTCTCTTGCACTATTAAACCATTGCCCCTGATACATATTAAATGTGATTTAGTTACCCTATCTTTAGGAAGAGATGCTAAAATTGAAAAGGGCTACTTTCCTGATTGCTAGGAGGCAACCAGCTGTTGCCAGAAGGCAGGGCTACGCTGGAGACAGAATAAGGGTTAAGGCCAGAGGGACATAGAATGGAATTGCTGAAAACGGTTTTCGACCCTAAATTTGAAAATCAAGTTTTCAGCAGCATTTGATTACTCCTTCTTCCTAGAAACGTATTCTCACCTATTTCTTTCTGATGTTCCTTGGATATCATTGGCAGCTCTTCCTTCTCTGTTTCCTTTGCAAGATCCTTCTTTCCAACCTCTGAATGTTGAAGCTCCTGTGTCCTGAGACTTCTTTTCTTTTTATACTCTTTCCATGTGTGATCTCACATAGCTGAATACCTTGAAATGATGTATGTATGCTAATGCATTCTAAATTTATATCTTCAGTTCTCACCGTTCCTCTTAATCCAGACTTCGATGTCCAACTGCCTACATGGTATCTCTATTTGAATGTCTAATTATCATCTTTATCATATGGTGGTTATGAATGAGGTCTTTGTTTTCTCCTAGAAACTGTTTCTCTTCCTGTCTTCTCCAGCCCAATAAGTTCTATCTCCATTTCCCCCGTTGCTCAGGCCAAAAATGTTGGTGTCATTCTAGCTTCCTCTCCTTTACTTGTCTAATCCGTTAACCAAACTTGTTAGCTCTTTCTTCAAAATGTTTCTTGCCACATTCACCCTTGTCCAAGCAACATTGTTTCTCCAGTAATATTCTGGAAATATCCTCCTGATTTATCTGCTTTAGCCCTTACCTCTCTAGAGCCTTTCTTCACAGGCCATCCAGAGTGATTTTATAAAGCATAAATTTTATCAAGTCATGTTTTTGTTTAAATCCTCTGTTATGCCCCTTCACATGCTAGGCCCTCAGTTGTATTCATTACAATGGCCGTAAAAGGTCTCATTTCTTGGTGCTCTGATTCAACCTTGCTTTGTCACTCGCTTGGGACTATGGATCTCTGCATACACCATACCAATGGTTTCTCTATGCCCTCTAGACTGGGTGTCTGTGTTGGGAATATTCTTTATGCCTATTTTACCTCCTGCCTTTAACATGTCTCTCTTCTATCAGGTCTTCCTAGATACTACTACGTCCTTCCTTTACGTGTTTGGTTAGAGAACTGTCTTTGCTTCCCACATGCCCTTTGCATGTCTTTATCACCTCATTTAACACAAATAACAATCAATTGCCCGTTTCTATGTATGTATGCTTTACTAGGCAGTGGGTTTCTTGAGAGTAGGAATGGGCTTAATCCTCCTAGCTCCAAAGCCAAAGTCATTGTCACGTGCGTAGTAACAAATGTGCAATGCATGTTTATTGAAGAAATGAATGAACGAAGGGGTTGAACTTCAGTTTGGGAAAGGAGGTTGGTAATTTTCCCCTTGAGGTTGTACCAAAGAGGAGAAGAATAGTAGTAGATAGAACAGGTTCGAGCACATGCTAGTATTAGAATGGTCCAAGAAGTTGGAGGTTTCACATGATAGACTTTTTTTTCCTTTTTCTGTTATCACTTAGTAAGAACATCTACAGAAACTGGGAAGGTTGTAAGTAGATAGGATGCCTGAAATGACTAGTGTTTGGGAATAGCTATTTTATAAAGTGGTTCATTAGTTAGATTTCTTATGGGAATAAGTGACAAAATCTCAACTCAAAGTACTTTAATCCTAACACCCCCCTCGTCCCACCACAAATGGGAGCTGTAAAGAGCTGCTAAGTCTATGGTCATATCAGTGTCAGAAACTCACATGATGTAGGGTATTTTTCAGTTTCTTCTACTCCCCTTTTCTTCCTGTCTTTTTGTTTTCCTCTGTGGTCTGTCCTCCTTACCATAGAAAGTCTTTCCACGTGGCAGGAGACGTTAAGAGGCTGTGACTGTTTTATACTTGCATCATTCAGGCTAACAACCCCACAGGAAGCAGACTTATGTACAAAAGTCTCTGTGAAGGACCCTGGCTGATCCAGCTTGGATTTTATGCTCATCGCTAGGCCCACCACCATTTGGGGGATGGGGCTGATTCAGACTTTAGTGGTTGTAGTAGATGTCTGTCATTTTAGAATGATCTGACATTCATTGTTTTAGTAATAGGATCCCAAATTTTGGAGGTGTGCATGTGTGGGGGGATTACTTGTCTTCTTACTGTATACAGCTTGGTGTAATTTTCTCCAAGGTGTCCTGGCCCTTCTAATGAGACTAAGCCAGGTCCACAGGACTTTTCTCTCTGGGATTTGATTGTTGATTTGAGTGACATAAAGACAGAACATAGTTGGAGCTCATTCTTTTGTAAAGAGACTGTGGAGAACTGCCTGCTCGGTGAGCTGCAGAAAAGCTCTGGTTCCTGCCAATTTCTAAGCTAGATATTTTCTTAGCTTTTCATTTGATTTTAGGAGCCTTCTGATATACTCTTGTTTCCACAGTTTTCTTCATGTAGCCAGGGTTGTGTTTTGTTACTTGTACCCAAAAAATATATATATATACAGATACACACACACAGATACACACACACACACACACACACACACACACAGTGATGGAAACTACTGGATTATGTAGCTATGTTTGATCTCTCTACCAAACTCTGGAGAAAAACCTCTGAGATAAATTAGTAAATCTGATCTGAGGGGGGAAAAAGCCACATCTTATTCTCTTCTATAACTTTTCCCCACTGCTAAGTACAAAATTCTCTAGATGCTAAAGAATGGAAGAATGCATCACTCTAAGGTCCTTATGTCTATTTCTAAGTGACACTTGGTCTTTTTTCTTAATCTCCATGAAATTTTGTTTCAAGTTTCAGTTCTATCTCAATTCTTTTTATCTTTTTTTTTTCCTGTTACAATCATGATATGGAGGGAACAGTATCTGTTAGCTATTACTGAAGTGCGATGTGAAATGCTTAATGAGTTACCATTTCCTCAAGCTCAAATAATTCAGTAAATGAAGCGGGATGATCAGTCTAGTCTGTCTAACCTAATTAAATTTAATTAGTGCTTTTGTTTTTAATTTTTCTCATTCAGGTGGATTTTGCAGTTACAAGCACTGGCTTACTATTGGTTGCATCTCAACTACAGCCCACAAATTATTGAAAAGTAGGGGGGGAAGTAAAATAAGTCATCAGGTAGTCTTTATGATAGAAGAAATGTTCAATTTTGGATTTTCTGAAGTAAAATACATTCATCAAGTAATTTTTGTGTGAAGAATGTGGAAGCTCAGCAGTGTAGTCAGGTCAGGAGAGGACGTTTAAAAGAAATGTAAAATTGTGGTCTTTATCCTTATAGAAACTTCAGTCTCGTGAAAGAGCATAAGAATTAAATGTTGGTAGGAATTGAGCACTCTCACCTCGTCTGAATTAAAACATGGTTTAGTCATGTCCAGCCAGGCACTTTGCTTGGCTTTTCCTTTTCCTCCCCACTCCCTTCTTTCTGACCTTCTGTATATTTTTGTTGTTTCTTTGTTCTTTTGTTTGTTTTTAACCTTTGACTGACACATTGACTTGAAAGTCTATTCATACCCCCAACCCCCTCTCCATGTCACAGACCATAGTCATGGCTTTCTTGGAAATCTTAGAAGGATCTACTGACCTTAGGGTGCGTGTTGGCATCAAGAGAGTATGTGATAGCATTTCAAAGCATAATTCAAAGGAGTAAACGTGCACAAGTTTATTTAGAACAAATCTCTCTATATATCATGTAAGATCATTCATAATAATCTTCTCACGATTTTTAAAAAATTTTTTATTATGTTATGTTAGTCACCATACAGTACATCATTAGTTTTTGATGTAGTGTTCTACGATTCATTGTTTGCAAAAAACACCCAGTGCTCCATGCAATAGTGCCCTCCTTAATACCCCTCACCGGGCTAGCCCATCCCCCCACCCCCTCCCCTCTGAAACCCTCAGTTTAATCTTCTCATGATTTAACATTCTGATTATCATCACAGCACCCATTCCAGCATGAGCAGTGAGGTCCCTGGCACAGAAGATAAGAAAAGTCAAAAGAGCAAGTCAACAAATGCAAACTTTGTTTTCATTTCAGAGCTATTTCTCATGGGTTCTTTTCTAGGTGTCTTATACTTCCTCATGAGCCCTTCAAATTCTCAGGCACATCAGCCAACCAGGATGTGACAGTCCTCTGTCGATTTAGGTGTCCCTGACAGGGTGCTGCTTGACGGCATACTGTTCTTCTCAAGGTGCAGAAGCAGTTGATAGGATAGATGTAAGAATTCTTGATCAATATGAATTATCTTACCAGTAACAGACAGCCCAACTCAAACTGGCCTATCTAATGAGGCAATGAATTGATTCATGCTCCCAGAAGTTTCTCAAGTGTCACCTTTGGGGAGCAGCCCCAACACCTGTGGCATTTACCTGTACCCTGTAGCACAGAGTACAATAATGTCTATTAAATCATTCCAACTCGAGCTATATGATAGGCTAATCATAAAGCCTATAAAAATACTGGAATAAAATAGAATTTTCACTGGATATCTTTTAAACAAAGGTGGTGGAGATTCATAACATATTAGTAAGGTGAGTTAATTGATATGGAATTATACACGGTGGTAAAAGTTTCATTTTTGGTTGTGGAAAAGATAATTAATGATCCCCAGTATTAATTGTCTTTTTCTTCCTTTCTGTAATAGAATTCTGTAAGTTTTAGCTGGTGTATGGCCGTATGGCTAAAGACTGTACTGCCTAGCCTTCTTTGGCGGTTAGTCATGGCCTATCATATGTAGAATGAATATTCTGGTAGGGAGTGGGGGTGAGATAGGGAATGAATGGAAGTGATATGTGCAATTTCTCTTCCTCCTCCTCCCCCTGCTTCTAGCTTCTTGCTCTCTATTCCTTTTAACCCTTCCACACCAGCTAGGAAATGGTGGCAAAAAAATAAACTGCCTTGGGTCTAGAGTTGAAAGCAAGTGCTGAGTGTGGCAGGACCACCCACCAGATTTGTACTAATCCCCTAATTACATTTGGTTTGTTATGTGTGAGAAAAATAAACTTCCATTTTGTCGAGAGGGTAGATTTTTTTTTTTTTTACTTTTATTGTTGTAGCACTTAACCTGAACCTTAAGTGACATACAAAGCCAAAAATGGTAAAGCAGAATTGAAATGCTAATTGCTTTCCTTTATCCTTCCATCTGGGTATGGGTATAGCTCAACCTTCTTTCAAGCCTCCTTGAAGAATGGACTCTTGGATAACGGACCCATACATTCCCTATTTCTCTGATCTGTTTACAATATAACAAATGAAGTCATGTCATTAAACTGCTACTCTCTGAGCTATGGCCACTTACGTCTAGTTTGGTTATCTGACTTATGCAAACGGATCAAATTTCCTTTTCTGGGAATTAGGAATTCTGACAAGAGAAAGGCAGAGGCTGGCGGCTGAATTATGTTACTGGCAGTAAACCAGATGAAATCAGAAGCTCCTATACTGAAGTCCCCTGAGCGCTACTTCATCACGCTTTTCTTGAGGTCTGATTGTTATGTCTCCCTTGCCTTCAGTAATCTATCCTGTATCCTTAGAATCATGTGTTTGTTTTTTAAATAAAAATTTTAATTTGGAATAGTTTAAAATACAAAGTACAGAGAGTTATTGCATACCTCATACCCATTTTGCCCAGTTATTAATAATGATACATTTATTACATTGCTATTAACTAAAGTCAACAGTTTATTCAGATTCCCTTAGTTTTTAACTAAGGTGCTTTTTCTGTTCCAGAATCTCCTCCAGGATATCCTATTACATTTGATTGTCATGTCTTTTTAGGCTCCTCCTGGCTTTTTCTCAGACTCTTTGTTTTTGATGACCTTGACTGTTTGGGGGAGTACTAATCCAGTATTTCTTAGAATGTCTCACACTTCTGCTGTCCTATTTTCACCATCATTAAACTGATTTTATGCATTTTTTACAGCAAGACTAGAGAGGTAAAAATGCCATTTTATCACCCCATATGAAGGGTACATGCCATCAGTAATGTGCCATTTTTTCACATTGTATCAAGGGTGCATATTGCTAATATTGACCTTAATCACCTGGCCGAGGTAATGTTTGTCAGCTTTCTCAACTATAAGATTACTCTTCCCCTCCCTCCTTTCTATACTATCATCTTTAGAAAGAAGTCACTATGCATAGCCCGCACTTAAAGAATAGGACATTCTACCTCTTTTAGGACTGAGTATGTACATAAATGATTTGGGATTCTTCTGCATGGGGTATTTTTCTGTTCTCTCTCATTTATCTATTCATCAATTATTCATGTAATGTGGCCCCATGGATATTTATTTTACATGTAGTTTGTAATCCAATATAACTTATTTATTTAGGTGTTCCAATTGTTCCAGATATGATCAATAGGAGCTCTTTCAGTTGGCCTCTGTGTCCTTTTGACAAAACCTTATTGTAGTGTTTTCGGTTTTTATTTATTTTTATATTTATTTATTTATTTATTTATTTATTTATTTATTTAATGCTTTTTGTACTTTCTGGTACTACAAGATGTTTCAGGGTCATGTTGCATATTTCCTGCCCCAGTCCACGAATCAGCTATTTCTCTAAGGAAACCTAGTTCCTTTTTGGGGGGAATAGAAACCAAGATCTGGGTACTAGATGTGCACATTACTGATGGGGTATCACTGCTTCCAGGCCCTCTCAGCTGTCAGAACAAGGAAGCATATGTATATACTAGCCTGTGTACATGCGCGTTTCTACAAATATTTCTGTATGAAACCATCTGTATCGGTATTAAGCAGAATATGAGTTTATACTGATGTGTCCACCTCTAGATGCATTACCACATGGATCATCCTATCGTCTTTGCTTTGATTACCTATAATGTTGTATTCTAATAGTTAAAAATCTGGCTCTCCCATCTGCCATCCATTTACTTAATTGTTCAATTTCATTGCAAATGCATTTTAATACCAGAATGGTTAACCTGTATCCCCAATGGGAAATAATTTTGTAAACTAGAGTGCAGTCCTTATGTACAGTTTGTTTTGCCTTTAGTCTTATAGACTGCTCATTTCCGAAGTTACTTGGGTCACCACCGTTTCCCCCAGTCATTTCAGTGAGGTGGTTTAAGGTATTTATAGTATGCTTAGATTGTGTGTGTGTGTGTGTGTGTGTGTGTGTGTGTGTGTGTGTGTGTTTTAGATTGTTTTGTCATATTCTGCATTCCTTCTGGGATTTCCTGACATATTATTATTATTTTCAATATTACTAAGGCCGGTTTGAATTCATTTCTGTTAATTATAGCCAATCCAACTTTAACACACTTTACAATAGAATCTACAGGGAAATTGGGTTTGCAATAGTAGGGAAGTCCATATCAATCCCATTTGATGCCTTTGTGTGAATTAGAAAGAGACGTCCCCACCCCATGACCTTTTACTCCCTTCTACCAGAAAATTCTCAAAATAAGTTACAAACAGAGGGAGACTGTGGCATGAATGGCATACCTGGTACAACTTGACCAACCTTACCAAGTGACCCTAATCCATGCTCCAGGTATCAGAATCACTAGGTGGGTAGACAATTGTTTGGTACCAATACGCAACTATGCTGGCCTGGAAGTGAGACGAATGTCCATCTGTGGGCCATGGAGAAGACTGTATGATAGAGAACATCTCCAGAAATTTAGGTTCAGCGAAGTTCCACAGTCTCGAGAAAGACTTTAGGCAGACTGAAGAGCAAGAGACCTACCAGCTCCACAGGATCTGAGAACCAGGGTAGAAATCAGGTTGGTAGAGTCAGGGCACACCAGATGTTTGTCTCAAGAAAAGAAAGAGATGGTGAAAATAAGTTCAAACTAGCACTAATGTTATTGCACTATATGTTAACTAACTGGAATTTAAATAAAAACTTAAAAATAAATGTAGGGGCATCTGGGTGGCTCAGTCAATTAAGAGTCTGCCTTTGGCTCAGGTTGATCCCAGGGTCCTTGGATTGAGCCCCCCGTCAGGCTCCCGGCTCAGTGGGGAGTCTGCTTCTCCCTCTCCTTCTGCCACTCCCCCTGCTTGTGCTCTCTTGCTAGCACTCTTTTTCTCTCAAATAAATAAAATCTAAAAAAAAAAAAAAGTAGCACTAACATGAAGGCTTAGTGGAGTCTACGCCTAGAGTTTTTTACATCTCTCATAACAAAGAATGTCTAGAGCAAATTGTTAACATATACTTCACACATTCATGTTTTTTCTATCATTTACACAATTATTTTTTAAATATTAAATTAATTGCCAATATTTTAAGAAGTCAGTAGATTGCGTATAAAAAAATATAGCTTTCAGCCTCTGTTGAACAGTTGGAAGATCTGACCACCTGGGCCTATTTTGTTGCTGACAACAGGCTGGAGCAGAATAAATCTGTCCCCCTGAGAGAGGTATGTGCCCCCTGCTTTGCCAGCATCCCCATCATTCTTGCTGTCTTACCCTGGGTTGGTGAGTTTGTAGTCTCTGTTTCGAGTCCAAATCTAGAGGTTACATAGCCCCAAGTTTAAAGTTTAAAGGTCACAGAACCAAGGAGCTTGGTGGGTCATTACATCCATCCTCGTAGCTTAGCCCTGCAAGGCAGAGTGTGAGAAAGATTGCACTGTCATGACCAATGTGTTCTTTTTCACTAATCATATCTATTTCTTGAGTATCTGTCCATTCTCTAGTTTATTACATTATTTATGTAACCTAAACTGCATTTCTATCCTGGTTGCTTGTTTTGACAGCAACCTGTCCTGCAGGGGTCATGCTGAGCCTGCCTGGTTTATGTTGTTCTGTCTGGTTTATGTTGCTTCCAGGTTCCCACGGTTTATCCGTGCTTCTCGATCTTTTAACTATCATAACTGCTCTCATTCCTTCCAATGCAGTCAGACTTTCCTTCTGAAATTTCTAGGCATTCACTCACATTCATTGAGAAGAAATATGGATCAGAAAGCTTCAAAGTCTGCTTGAAGATTTGAAGTCTCCAGGTGGGCATTAGCAAGCTCTGTCACAACGAAGACAGTTCACATCAGCATCACTTCCCATGAACTCATGATGGTCATTAGTAACCCCACTTTCTTCCCTGTGTACTCATAACCCATTTGTCTAATAACTTGCTCTGAACTTTGGCCAGGGAACAATGCCAGTGTAAACAGTCGGTATGTACAGAATTCAATAATCTCTTCTTTCTGAAAATCGAGATATTTGATAGTGTTCAGTATTGTAATACTCTTCTGAATGTTTCTGTAATTTGAGGATTTAAAAAACGATTAACCTTCTCTACAAGTTCTGTTTCCTAGATTTTATTTTTCCAGAAGGAAATTAATTATCTTCTCATCCATATCGTATTTGATTTTAGTTATCTCTGATAATATGTATTCCTACTCTTTCCGTGTTGAAATTCACTTTGCATTTTTTAAAAGATAAATGCAAGATAGAATTTTATTAAATCTGCTTTCTCTCTCATGTGAATATTATACTATTTTTTTGTAAACTGGTTTAAATCTCAACAAGTTTTTCAATGCAAGGTTACTGTCCACTAACCATATAGAAGAATCTCACATGAACATTTCATGAGAAAAACTTCGATTTTGAGTAACTTAGCTTATTGTACATCACTTGAATGAAAAAGGAGCAAAATATGAGCTCTTTAGTAATTATTCAATTTCTGTAAAGCAATGACATTTGGAGGACATTTGCACAACCCTGTGTCCCCACAGTTTGGTCTTTAAATTTCTCCTCTGATACCTCCCCTGGTATCTGCTTATAGACTTGTAAAACAGCTTTCTCTCTTTCCTTCAACTTTCTATTTAAAGACATTTTGATGAGTCAGCAAATACCCTACTTCACATGTTCTCCCTGTTCTGTTCTCTTTGACATTCTTCCTTTTACGTGCTAAAATTCTTTATTCTGATATAAAACTGATAAGGATTGTGTGATTATTAATACTAACAATATAATACAAGGATGTTTTTGACTCTGCCTCAATTTTTCTTTCCTCCTGTACACACACACACACACACACACACACACACACACACAGACGTGTGCGTGCGCGAATTCCCTAAAATAAGCCCTTTCCTTGGGTTTAGCTAAATAGATGGTCACTGCTTTTTCTTCCTCTCCCACTGGCCTTATCAGTAGGGTATTACATTGGTGGTTACTAACCCTTTAAGGATCATTTGAGAATTTGATGGAAGCTGTAAGATTCTCAGAACAATGCACACAGATTAACAAAGTATACTATGTGATGGCAGGGAGTGGGGTTGGATTTTTGACTTTCCTGAATAGTGTTGGTGGACCTACATTAAATACTCTTGCATTAAGGTGCCAATCCAAATTTCTTTTGGAGGTATTTTTCACTCTCGTGAGTTAGAGGAACACACAGGTTGTGTGCTAGGTAAGTGTTTGCAGTCTTTTCGCTCTGTCTGCAGAACAGCACTGTTTACTGGTAATGATGGTTAGCCGGACCAATAATGGTGGTTCATAATGACTGGTACGAATATAGTCTTCTTTCTTTTCCTCAAAAAGATCTCACCTATATCTGTAAAATAGAAATTGTTTCCTGCTGGGGCCTAAGAAGTCCCTCTTTATGTTCAACAGAGGATATGGTCCTGTGACTTTCTTATTAACACTTCTGTAAAACTTTGAATCTTAGATAAACAGAGATGCAGATTTTCTTCTCATTCTTCCCTTCACTTTAAGAATATTTATATTCTGCTCATTCTGTTTCAGCTTCTAGAGTTCCTCCTGGACACTTTCCCCTCAACTTTCCCTTAATATTTTTTTTTGTGCAGTCTAAGATTTTTCATCTGCTCCCATGAACTAGAGTAGAGAGAAGACATTCTCCAGACACCACCTCATTTCCTCTAACGAGATCAGCAAGCACAGAAGGACAATGCTTTTACCTGTATCTGGCAGGAACACCATCCTCCCTGTAGGTGAATGGAAGGGTTTCCATACCTCTAGTATTCGCAGTCATGGTACTTTGTAACCTTCCCTGGGAAAATCCTCCATAAACATCACAACAAAAGGCCTATTTGCTCAGACTTTCGACATCTGGACTACTTGATTCTGTGTTGATTTACTCCCTTTCCTGTTAGTTTCTGTCGATTCATTAATCATTTGCAATTGGCACTCACAAGAACTAAATGTTGCTTCCTTTCCTTCAGCAAATCCAGAGAGGCCGTTGACTTCTTTTGTAAAATCTTTTGTAGTTAGCATCAAACTGGACATTGAGTGATTTATTTTGGTTTGGGAAAAGATAAGCTTTGTTTCTCAGTTTTAAGCGCGATAAAGAAGTGCTTCCCAGCCTGGTCAATCAGAGCAGTGGTAACAGCGTGCTCTTGTCTCACTAAGGTTGAAACTTAGCCCTGGAGAAACCTATCTAAAGGAATGGAACATGGTTCCTAGTAATCACTCTTACTGGTTGTAGTGGGTAAAGCATGAGGCTTTGAAAACAAAGCAGTTTGTTGTTATTGTTGTTTTTAAAGCACTTGAATCCATCTGATGGATTTTTGAGGTATCAGTTAGACAGAGAATAGTCAAGTTTAAAATTGACTGGTCTTCCTTGGCTCTGATTTACCCTGGAAGATGATAGTAAAAACCCCATCCATATAGGTGGATCGACAGGAGTATTATGCGACGTCTGGAAAACTCTTTAATATTTGAAAGATAACATTTTTCCCAATATTTATCTTTCTTCATTGATTATCTTTCTTAAAGTGACTTTGGCCAAATTAGAATATGGGATTTTAGATAGTGATGAGATAGTATCCATTTATGAATGGAAATGATTTTCACTTTTTAAAATGCCTATTGGGCTATATCATTTTAATTTTGGGCTTCTGGTCTTCAAATATCCATAGCTTTCAATGTATGTATGCCAAATATAAAAGTAAATTTGCTGACAAGGAAATTACAATTGATTATAAATAACATTTTTGCAGGCTAAATATGTGGTTTTCTCATTGATTTTAATACATGCTAAATTAAGGTATACTGAATTACTCTTGTAATTATTAATAATAATGGTCAGCATAATTATGAAACCTTTCACCCAGACAATCAAAGCATTCTACTCATTTCTCATCTTAATTAAATACATGGAGAGTTAAGTAATTAGGGGAAATTCAGAAAAACAGAGCAGCAAACAAAAGTATGTTTATTTATTGATCTTTTGTTTAAAACAAACATTTTCTGAAGACTCTTCATACCAATGACAACTAAAAAATTATTTGAATATGTGTTTCTTGAAAAAGATAAAGTTTACACAGTTTTGGATTATATTTATAGCATTAAGAAGAATCGTATGTAACAATTAAGACAAAGCATTTATGAAATACTATCATGAGAGTAAATTCTGAATTGCAAATGTCCCAATAAAGCTGGGTGGATGACACCTTTTTTTCTTTTTCTTCCTCCTTTCTCTGCCTTTCTCCTTCTTTTTTAATGAAATCCTTTTTACTTCTGTATTCCTTTGTATTTTGAGAATCTGGGAAGAACTGAAGCAAAACTACTGAATATCGTAACAAGAACCCAATCCAGACATAAAAACTATTACAGATCTCCTAATGAGGCAACCTGCTGGGGAACCAGTAGCCCCATTTCCTAGTCCTACCAGATCTTTTTTGTCTAGAAAAGCATATGAGTTCATAGCTGACTCACTGAACTTAATGTGGGTGATGTGCAAATTTGACTCTTTGAAGAGAAAAGAATGTTTTGATGAAAATTTTCTCATATCAGGCAATCACCCAGTTAACAGGTACATAAAGAATTCTCTGTATGCCCAGCTCTGTTAGTAGGTATGCAAATACAGAGTCATGATTCCCTATTTACAATTCTGAAATTCTAAATCTCAGAAAACTAAAAGCTTTCTTTCAAGTCATTTGGCTGCAAACTCTGACCTCAGCTGAGCTGAGGCGACTTATAATCTTTTTAAAGCTATACTTAATTTGAATATTCATACATTTCACTACAGAATATTAATATGTTTAATTATGGGGTGCTGCCTCAGACCTCACTGGAGGTATGAAATACGCAGACTGTGCTGTATATTATCTTTCTAAGATCTGAGTAATTCTGAATTCTGAAACATGGCCCAAGAAGTTTAGTTAAGGGACTGCGGACCTGTGCTACCATCATCGCAAATCATTTGGCAAAATGGTTTATAACCAATTCTTCAGTACTTTTTTTTTTATAGCATATTGATTTCATACTATGATCGATTACTTGTTTGGCATACAAACTTTCTAAGAGTAAAATATGTTTTTTGAAGTGACTTTCTATTGAATATTTACCATGTCCACAGTTCTCACTAACTGTGTTTTATGTATGTATATTATACAGATTAGAAGCCTGAGATGAAGTAATGTGCCCAGCATCCCGTCGAAAGTCAGAGTCAGGTTTTAAAACCAGGTATTTGTAACTCTAGAGCCTAAACTCTCGACCAATATATTATTTCTTCTATATTATTATTACTCCCCCTTCTTACTCTGTTATTGCTTTTGTGGTTAGAAAAAAGAAGAAAAAAACCTAAAAAAGTAAAAACGAGTTAAATGGAGTTTAACTCCTATAAAAAACAACAGCCCTATAAGGCATAATATTCCCATTATGCAGGTAAAGAAACTGAGCCTCAGTGAAGTCAGGGAACTAGCCCAAGGGCTAAATGACAAGTAACTGATTGAGACTGATTTTGAAACCAGATAAATCGATTTTATGCTCTTAACAGTTATCTCAAATGTAAACCCTTTGGAATTGCTTCTGTGCTAATGTTGTAAGTGCTTAGTTCTTTGCCCATAGTCTCCATTTCCTAGAAGTTCCTACTGGAAAATTATTGAAAAAAGGCAGTCCTGGGAAGAAGCAGGGTCTGTCTGAAATGTATTATGTGCAGTGTTTCTCATTTTTTTGAAAGCCCTGTTAGCAACCAGCTGTTTTAAAGACTGTGTGTAATAAGAGAACCAATAAATACTAATAATACTGGTGGATTGGTTTATTTATTCTTAATGCATGGTCATTTTTGATGTGAACTTCTTATCCTACCGTTGATAGTTGCCAGTAGGTCAAAGCAGGTGACTGCTACACTATGGTTCTGAAAACCTCTGCAGTGATACTCACACCTGTATTTACAATTGCCAGTGAAAGTGACCAATGTGGGCACTAAGCCAATGTCTAATGAAGTTAACTGGTTCTGATCAATTAAATAAATGGTGATAAGATAACGTGATGAGTCATGTAATCATATGGAAAACATAATTTTCCATGGATGCTTGGTTAGGCTAGCTGAATCCGTCTTCCAACAAAGCTGTCTTTTGCTTTGTTTAGAAATTAGCAGTTATTGTGAGAATGAGTATTTGATGATCTTAGAAATTTTGACCAGAATAACCACAAAGTCTAGGGAGAAGCTACAAATAGATACGCTGAAGAATTTCCACAACAGTTTTCTGAAATTATTAATGGAGATGCTATTGCTTACTTCAAGTATTTAATTGTCTATAAAGTAAGAAATTATTGAAGAAGAAATAACAGCTACAGAATCTTCCCCTCTCTCAGAACTCATCATCCAAATGATTTTAGACATATTCATGAAAATCAAATTGACAATGAAATTTTTGAGGCACCTGATGATAATTTTGAGTACACTTTAGGATCCTTAGACCATTGGCATATGTAACTGGTAGGTAAGACATGTGTTAATTCTCTCTGTATTAAACGGCTGCTGTAATATGTAGCATATTGTTAGTTTTTCTAACAATTGTTTTAGGCAGTTAATGCTAAAAACATACACCTGTTATATATTTTAATGTTTGATAATTTATTATATTTACATAGGTTTGTGTCAGAAATCCAAGATATACTACTAAAATAACAATATAAATTGTTCACTTGTAGTACCTCAAATTAAGATGCTTATCTAGAAATCCACTGTCTTAAATAGAAGCTTCTCTGCTTAGAGATTTCACGATCCTGTCTTTTACCACGAATTGATGAAGGTTCTATTACACCAAGGTAGAAAGAAGTACAGTAACTCAAACCTCAAGAGAACCTCATGAGACAATATTGAAACGTGGCTTCAGAAGAGATGAATAAGGAAGAGAGAATGGGTCAGGTACTGCCTTGAAATGCTCAGAACATTCTATTTCAGTGAATCATGGAGAACCGTAGACATTGGGAAAGGGTCCATTCTATTTACATTTTTTTCTTACTTCCAACCAACGAAATGGTTTATTGGAATGGGTTATTCTTACAACCTGCTGCATATCCATATTCTCCAAACTAATATTGTACCATTTATTACTACATACTTAATATGTGTTTTTTAATTATTTGTGACTTTTTATTTTGAAATAATTTCAAACTTCTAGAATAATTGTAACAATTCAAACAACTCTCATTTACTCCTCACCCAGACTTCTCAGTTGCTAACATTTACCACATTTGCTTCATCATTTTCTGAATACATAGGTATACTCACAAACACACATACACACACAATTACTTTTTCTGAGCCCTTTGATAGTATGTTACAGGCATGATACCACTTTATCCTAAGATACTTTAATGTATATTACCTAATGACAAGAGCACTCTTATAGACTAGAGAACAATGACCAAACTCAAGAATGTTATATTGGTATAATACTATTGAATCTACAGACTTTGTAAAAATTTTACCAATTGTCTTAAATGTAACAGATAGCTGAATATATGTTTATGAATATATGTACATATGTATTGTCTAATCTAGGATGCAGAACCACACATTAAGTTTGGTTGTCATATCTCTTTAATCTGGAACAGTTTTGAATATTTGTCTTTCATGAACCTTATTGTTTCTTAAGAGTAGAAGCTAGATATTTTGTAGAATTGAGCTCAGTGAGTTTGTCTGATATTCCCACCTGATTATATTCAATATATGAAGAATGTAAAGGTTCTTTAGAGCAACGAGGAATACATGTTTATTTAGGGGACATGTATCTGGTGAGGAAGACAGCATATTAATTCCATCTTTATTAAACCAGTACTTTAATATGCTTTAGTGCTTTATATCAGTTTTGGTATCGAATGTTTGGTTTTAGGCAATTAATGTTTCTAAAAACAGCTGTCTGTTATCTTTTTAATGTTTGATATTTTTATAAGATCAAAATAGGTGTGTGACAGGTGTGATATGTCCTCAGTGCTCCGTATCAGCAGACGTGTGATGTTGGTTTGTCCCTTTAGTAGTGATGTTAACTTTGATACTAGGTTAAAGTGGAGTTTGCCTTGTTTCTCCTTTAGAAAGTGTGGGGGGTTTTTGTCCTCTTTGTAATTACCAAGTAATTTGTTGGAGGTACTTTAGAACTATGTCACCTCTCTTTGTTTATTATATTTGTATCAGCATAGATACATGGGTTCTTTTGTTAAATCAAACTGAGGTATAATTTACATGTATAAAGGCATTCATTTGTAGAGTGCAATTCAGTGAGTTCTGACAAGTGTAAATACCCATGCAACCACCATACCATCAAATTATAGAACAGTTCCATTACTCCAAAGAATTTCCGCATGCCCTCTGCAGTGGGTCTCCAGCCTCACCCTCAAACCCAGGCAAACAGTAACCTGCTATCCACATCTATAGGTTAGAGTTCCCTTTTATTTCATGTCTCTTTCAGGCAATCTAATGTTTTTGACATTCATCCATATTATTGCATATATCAGTAGTTTGCTCCTTTTGATTGCTTTTTATTACTTTGTATATGTATAGACACATGAAAATTGTATTTTCACTCATTAATTTTTGGTTTTTATTATTCCCTTCCTGTGGTTTTCTTTGGGTTACTTTATTGTTGTTTTCTTGCCTTTAATTGGAGAATTTAATTCATTTAGTTTATTTTTCTATTTTAATTGACATGAGTTTCAGTTTATGAATTTTCATCTGATTACTGTTTTCAATATAGCCCAGAGGTTATGATACATAAAATTGTCACTTTATTACTTTTGAGAAATTCTATCATTTTGGTTTGTTTTTGCATTTCATGCAGGAGTTGTTCAATATGTTTTTTTTTTAATTTCTATATAGAAAGAACTGTAAAACTTTTGTTATTAATTTCGAGTTTTATTTTGTTTAGAACAGAGTATTGTTTGTAATATTTCTAGTTTATGGAATTCATTGGTGCCTTCTTTATAGCAGCATATATAATAAAAAATTGTGAATATTTCCTGTGTTGTTAAGGAGGATTTTTCTCTGCTGTGAAGGTATAAAGTTTAAAGATTTTATTTATTTGTCAGAGAGAGAGAGAACAAGCAGGGGGAGTGACAGGCAGGCTCTCTATGGAGCAGGGAGCCCGATGCTGGGACTTGATCCCAGGACCCTGGGATCATCATGACTTGAGCCAAAGATGACCACTTAAGCAACTGAGCCACCCAGGTGTCCCAAAGGTATAAAGTTTAGATACACACAAATACACACAGAATCTATGTTATTGATTATATTGTCAAAATTTTCCATATTCATGCTTACTTTTTGTGCCCTTAACTTGTTCTTGTATTAAAAGTAGTATGCTGGGGCTCCTGGGTGGCTCAGTCAGTTAAGCATCTGACTCTTGATTTCAGGTCAGGTCATGATCTCAGGGTGCTGAGATAGAGCCCCACGTTGGGCTCCATGATCAGTGCAGAGTCTGCTTGAGATTCTCTTTTTTCCCCTGTCCCTTCACTGCCAATCTCTCTCTCACTGTCTCTCTCTCTCAAATAAATAAATAAAAAGTAGTATGTTAAAATCTTCTATTAGTGTATGTTTCTTAGCAACGTCTGCAGTTTTACTTCTTAACCATGGTCACTGTGTTGTTTGTTGTATAGTCACGACTGTTTCAACTCTATTGCGATTTTTAGCATTTGAGAACAAATTGTTCTCTTTTATTATATCCACTTTTTGTCTTGAATTGAACTTTGATATCAATATTTAAACACTCCTTTTTAAAAAAGTATGCTTTTATATCTAGGTTATACCCTTTTCCCTAGTGATTACCTTTATAATTATACATTTTTATCCCCTATTGCTCTGCTTTTTTTTTTTTTTTAAAGATTTTATTTATTTATTCGACAGAGATAGAGACAACCAGCGAGAGAGGGAACACAAGCAGGGGGAGTGGGAGAGGAAGAAGCAGGCTCATAGCGGAGGAGCCTGATGTGGGGCTCGATCCCACAACGCCGGGATCATGCCCTGAGCCGAAGGCAGACGCTTAACTGCTGTGCCACCCAGGTGCCCCCTATTGCTCTGCTTTTTCAATTTAACCTTTTAATGTCTTTTTGTCAGTTTTTAATAATATATTTTGGCTGCTTCTTATGGCCTATATAACAATTAATTGTCTTATTATATTTCCATTTTATATCTGCTTGTTCCACTGACTTTTAGTTGCATTCTTTCTACTCTTCAGAACGTGAATCTTTTATATATTACTCTTCATCTCTTACCACCACATTTTTAAAAAATAGACTTTATTTTTAGGACTGTTTTAGGTCTACAGCAAAATTGAGCAGAAAACACAGAGGCCGCATTTACCCCTGATCCTACTATCAAAGTCTCACATGTGAGAGTAGTTTGTTATGATCATGAACCCACACTGACACATTCTTACCCACAGTCCATAGTTTACACAGGGTTCTCGCCTGATGTAAATTCTATGGCTTTTGACAGATGTATAATAACACGTATCCACCATTATAGTGTAGTTTCATTGCCCTACAAATCCTCCGTGCGTATTCATCCTTCCCTTCCCCCTAACTCTTGGCCACGACTGATCGTTTTGCCGTCTCCATGGTTTTGCCTTTTCCAGAATGTCATTTAGTTGAAATCGTACAGTATGAAACCTTTTCAGATTTTCCTCTTCTACTTAGTAATATGCATTTAAGTTTCTTCCATGTCTTTTTATGGTTTGATTATTCATTTCTTCAGTGTGGAATAATATTCCATTATCTAGATATACCACAGTTTATTTATTCATGAACCTACTGAGGAACATCTTCATTGCTTCTAACTTTTGAGAATTATGAATAAAGCTGCCATAAACCTCTGTGTCCAGGTTTTGTGTGGACCTAGGTTTCTAACCATCTGGGTAAATACAAATGATTGCTGGGTCATAGGGTAAATGTATGTTTAATTTTGTAAGAAACTGCCAAGCTGTCTTCCAAAATGGCTGTACCCCTCATATCCCCCCAGTAAGGGATGAGAGTTCCTATTGATCCACACGCTTGCCAACATTTGGTGTCATCAGCATTTGTAATAGTTTTCACCTTCACTGCTTGAAGGCCAAGAGACAAAAAAAAATTAAAGAAAGGAAAATAAAACTCTCCCAATCTTTGCAGTTGGGATCTCCTTCAATGCCTGGTCAGGTCCTTTATCACTTTGCCTTTGCCTCAACTTGGTGCTCAACCTGAGCCTTAAGGATAGCTAGAGGTTGAAATCTTAGGGTCTTCTCAAGTCTTTCCTGAGCATGCATTTTTGCCCTGCTCATGAACAGAGCTTTTAAAATTCTCCAGTATGCATGCATGTGCTTTTGAATGCTCTCATTTCCCAAAGGGACTCTCTCTCTAGAACTTTCTCCCCAGTTTCTTCCCCCATACTTTCCACATGTCTGTTTTTGGCCTCACTTGCTCATTTGCCTGCACTGTTTACTTGGAAGCCCTCTGCATTGCCCCTTTTCTTTCCTGAGCACATTCTGAGTTAGGCAAAAGAAAAGCAAATGCCTTCTTCAGCGACTCAGGTAGGTTAGAACAGACAAACACAATTCTCTGAGAATAAGATCTGATCTATTCCCTCTCAAACCCAGGACCAAGGTCTCTCACTGTGAGTGTGGGCTGTGTCTCAAGACCACCACTGAGCTGTGAAGGCAGGTGGGACAAGAGCAAGTAAAAATGTTGCAAAGTTTTCTCACCTTTTTTAAGTTGTATTTTCTTGATTAAGGGTTCAGTAGGTTTTGAAAACATTTGACTTTTTTTTCAGAATTCTTGCCAAGTTGTTTATTATAGTTATGCTTCATTTTTCAATAATTCTGTGGAGGGATGGGCCCTTGGAGTTACCTACTCTGCCATTTTTGCTGACATCGCTATGTAAATTTTTAAGTCATTGCTCTGATGTAGCATGACTCTTTTTAAATTTTGTTTTGTTTCTTTTTGGCATTTTTTTTTAATTCTCTGTGAGAGTATTTTCTTTTTTAAGATTTTATTTATTTATTTGACAGAGAGAGAGACAGCCAGTGAGAGAGGGAACACAAGCAGGGGGGGTGGAAGAGGAAGAAGCAGGCTCCCAGCGGAGGAGCCCAATGTGGGGCTCGATCCCAGGACCCTGGGATCAGGCCCTGAGCTGAAGGCAGCCACTTAACGACTGAGCCACCCAGGCGCCCCTCTGTGGGAGTGTGTTTTATCTCCATCCCCTCTTCTCTCTTTTGGACTATCTTTCCAAATCTCACTAACTCTCTACAGAAGATTGTGACAGGGGTTCAAGAAATAGTTCTGGTATTTATTTTTCTACTTTTAGTTAATCTGATGTTTGTTATGTTCTCTGTCTTTGCTTTTTTTTTTTTTTTAAGATTTTATGTATTTATTTTACAGAGAGAGAGAGAGAGAGGGAGCACGCACAAGCAGGGGGAGCTGCAGAGGGAGGCGGAGAAGCAGGCTCTCCACTGAGCAGGGAGACTGATGCAAGGCTTGATCCCAGGATCCTGGGATCATGACCTAAGCCATAGGCAGACGCTTAACTGACTGAGTCACCCAGGTGCCCCACTGTCTTCCACTTTTGCTGAAAACATAGAATGTGTATGGTTTCATTTGTTCTTTTGCTGATCTGTATTGTTTTTGGAGGATGTGTGGAGAGGCTTGGGTTGAGGCAGCTACCTTATTCTTGGTTACCTAGAAGTTCCTTTACTATATGTTGTATTGGGTATGATCGTGACAGTGCTGATGCCATTTTTATTCAAATTGAGTTATCGTTGATTATTGTATTAACAGGTAGTTAATAGTTACTGAGCATATCTTAAGTGTTAAATCCTGTGTTGTGTTTAGTTTTACAAGTGTGAAGAGACTGACATGATCAGTATCCTGAGGGATTTGTATTCTAGCAGAGAGAGAAACAGAGATTTTCATAGAATGTGGTAATTGCTCTTGTCTTACCACTTTCTGTACTCTATTTAAAGGGTAAATATATTTATATGTCTCATCCTCATATTCTAAAGAGATATCTTCTGTTGGCAAGTGGGAAACTCAAAAACTCTTTGTATAATTCAAAACAACGTGATATATATCTTATAAAATTATTGGTTGGTACCTGCCGCCAGTTGTTGGTACCAATCAAAAACAAAAGTACCAGGGAAAGGATGGTTGACTTTCATGTGTCTAAATCTCCAAGTCCTTGTATTTCAATTAATTTGTAAATATCCACTGAGTATCTACTACTCCACTTAAGGCCCTATGTTGGTCTTCCGTGGACAAACAATAAAAAATAAATAAGATCAAATTACTGCTTTCCATGTAGCTAGTATTAATCAGTAAAGAAAAACACATACAGAAATTATTCAGAAACAAGCCAAGACTTGAAATAAGTGCTATAATAATGCTGTGTTTGAGGCATGGGCCAAAAGATAGAGGCACAGGGCTATGTAAGAATGTTAGGTGTTAAATCACCATATTGTACACCTGAAACTAATGTCATATTGTGTATCAATTCTACTTCAATAAAAAAACTAAATAAATAGATAAATACCAGTTCCATCACTAAAGAAAATAAAAAGGTTAGGTGTTAGGGGCTCATCTGGAACCTTAGAAGCAGGAAGGCATTTTCAGAAGCCTTGGGAAATGTTGCACTCGGGGAAAATGTTCATTCCTGTGCATATTTAAACTTTGCTTTAAATACAGTTAACAGTCATGCCAGCCTCCCTGTGAGAATAAACTTTTCATTTTCGGAGTGAGCCAATGAATACCAGGGACCACGACAGACAGGGTACAGGAATGAACAATAACACCGACTTCACTAGGCAAGCCTCTGAGCACTTCCAAGCTAGCAAGTCTACAGGACTTTTGACTGAATTGCATCCTGTAATTGTTGTACTTGTGAAAACAAAATGACACGATGTTTTCTTTTGCTTTCTAAAAGGGAGGCAGGTGCACAGAAGCCTAGAAGCTATAACTTATGTATATGTCAACTGAAGATTTATTTCTAGATAAAAAATAGCTGGTTTGGCAGCAAGAGTTTTAACTGTTGAATCTGTTATTGTTCTAGTTTTAATTAGTTGTTTATTGCTTATTTAAAACAGATTGATGATGTTGATTTGAAACACTTTGTGATCATAACCAAATTGCTTATATAGGATTTTTCCTGATATTTTTCTTAGAAATTGTTCTGCCTGTCAGAGCACTGTGTGTTTGCCTAATTGAAATAAGCCCACCCCAATCGTATTGCACATGTAAGGTAATATTGTTCAATTAGTTTGCATAATTTTACAACAGGAATTGGATTTATTTTCTGTATTAGCTTTCATAAACTGAATCGTAGCTCACAGTTTTATTTTTGAGTGTCTGAGATGTGTAGCACTCTGTTCCCATTAGTTAAGGAAGCTGTATGATAGGAAATTAATTTTAAGTATTGTTTGACCAGGGAGTTGATAGCCAGTGGCCAGAGGGCTGAAGCTGGGGCATATCCAGGTTCCCAGCACCTACCCATCCAGCCACCGCACACAGCTTTGAATGTTAAAAAGTACATTATTGATACTTTAAAATAATATGAAATTTGGATTTCTGGCTTTTTTGACAATTCAAGGTGTCTGGCAATGCTTGGCCTCAGTTCCTGAGCGGCATATTTCAACTGGAATGAGAGATTTTTTGCCCCACTTCACGTGGCCACGTTCTCCATATGAACAGTCTGTGCCTCCTGTATTTCCTTACACTTGCTCACTTTGCTGCCGAGTCATTGCAGGCATTTGAGCTTAAGTGAAAACATATTTAACCTCTTCTCAGATGCCCAAGTTGCCACACTTAAAGCTCTCTTAATTTTTATTGAATATATACAGTAATAGTGATAGCATAAAATATGTTCCAGACAGATCAGGTATAATTTTAAGAAATTTTTTGGATGTTTTAGCAAGACCCCAGGAGTCGCGGCCATGTGTGTTCATACCTAGAAAATACTAGAAAACAATGAAGAATGAAACCCCCCAAAGCATGCATCTAACTCTCTTTACTGCTCTGAAAATTACTCTTTACTGCATGACAAAGCTTATTCATTTTGTTACATAAATATTTAGTGGTATATAACTAGCAAATACTAGATAAATAATAAAATTTTAGAATGAGTAGAAAACAATCACATTAATTCCTTTTTGTTTCTCTTGGATTTAGTTATACATTGTCTACATATTCTGGTACACTGTGGTTTACCTCTGTATCTTATAAACTGGCAATTATATGTTTGCCAATATATAATTACTTCTGTAGTCAGGAGAATATCAATTACATATCTGTTTGATCTTTGCTTGGTAGAGATAAAGATCTTGCCAGTAACTTAACATGGCCCAATTATTATTATTATTTATTATTATTATTTTTTTAAAGATTTTATTTATTTATTTGACAGAGATAGAGACAGCCAGAGAGAGAGGGAACACAAACAGGGAGAGTAAGAGAGGAAGAAGCAGGCTCATAGCGGAGGAGCCTGATGTGGGGCTCGAGCCCAGAACGCCGGGATCACGCCCTAAGCCGAAGGCAGACGCTTAACGACTGAGCCACTCAGGCGCCCCTATTGTTGTTATAACAAACTTGAATGATGTCATCTTTCGGGAGAATACAGTACTGCTACATCTTAGTTTCACAGAGATGGAGAGAGAGTCAAGAGTCTATGATGGGTTTTTCCGAACAAATTTATAATCAGAGCAAGGAAAGATTTATGATCTTAAACTTTCAAGTGAGAACACTTTCTTTTCTATTCTTCAAAGCTTACTGTGTAGATCAAAGGTGAGAACAGTAGGTTGGGAGGAAAACTATATCACAAGAAGTTGATCTTTTCTAAAATTGTGCTTTTCTTTTTCTATTTTCCTTTATTATGTGTAGTAAGAGCAAAAGGTAAGGTAAACTGAGCCTCAATCTTCCACACTGCATCATAGAACGTTAACCTTAAAATCCTTTGTGGTTACCATATGACATCCCTCTCTTTCCTCCTGCCTCCAACTGTCTACCAAATTAGGTTTGTTAGTAGCCTTCAAGGCTATGTTTTTATTAGCTTCTATTTGTTAGGATTAAGTCTTCAATGATAAACGTACTCTAACATTTAAATCTCCCTAAACCTTCAGATCCCTTCCTCTCTAGTATTCCATGGCCATTTTCACATGTCATTTTGCTTATTGTAGGCCACCTTTGGGTCCATGTTTCAGCCAACCAACCAACCAAACTGTTAGAATTACTTCTCATCCACCAAACTGCAATGTTAAATTCAAACCTCCAGTTAGTAGGCCCATATCAATAAATTTGGCCTGATACCACTCTATGTTGCACTACCATCTCACACCATTAATATCCATTCTCACACATATTCCCAGATTTCTGTTTTATCCATGTTGGAAGCATTACATAGTTCTTTTAGAATGTAGCTCACCTCCTCATGGGTCATGATTTATATATAACCTAGTTGGGCCTGCTGGGACTTGAGTTTAGCTTAGATTGAGAAGCAAAGAGGAGTGGTGGGCATGGGTCCTGAGGTGAACTTGGAGTATCTTGCAAGACAGTTCCTTAGGGGAGGCCATTTCATTTTCCTCAGGCAAATCAGGGTTATTTGCCTCAAATGGAGGTTGAATGGCTGCTTCCACTGGCAGAGAAACCTCAATAGAATTTAGGGGTTCAATGTTTTCACCTTCATCAGGATCTTCCCATATGTCCCCATGCTAATTTTTAGGATCCCATTCCTTCCCAGTCCATGCCCTCATTTTAACAACGGATGTCCTCTGAGACCAGGAATTCAATTTGTGTTGCAATTCGGCCTTTTACAGAATGAGATTCTGGGTTTAGTTTGCAGCAACCTCAATCCTGCAGCTGTAGGAGATAAGAGTTCCTTTCAGGGTAGACCTAGACATTTGCAGATCATTTATACAGTGCTCTAGCAGGGAATTTGAATCCCTGAGCTCATCCTTTTCTCTCTCCAATTCATCCAGCACAATTAGGAGCAATCAACCAATCTCATAATACTCATTAGTTTGGCAAAAATGTTCTAAGTTATCAAATACATGGTCACTTAGAAACTGTCTCTTCTAAGTATTTCATTAGGAATATCCATTGGTGATATTTTCTGTATCTCCATTGCCACATCACACTATGAACTATCACTGCTATCTTTACTACTGGACATAGAGTCATTCGTCTCTTCAAATCTAATCAGAATAGCAATTCCAGAAACCCCAGAACCAATTTAGAAAACTCACCCTTAAGATTATGTTTCTCTAGAACCGCTTTCAGTAACAAAATCTATATTAGTCTGGGTTCTCTGGAGAAAAGACGTAGTGGCCCATGTGGCCAGGATTATACCAGATAATGCTACCTCTTGGAGCAAGGACAGATTCAGAATCCAAGCTGAGAATATCAGATTCTCTTTTTCAAAGAACTGACATATTCTTAAAAGAAACAGAAGCTGAATCTGGTTTATTAAGCTTGGAGGCTTAGGAGCTGGAGAATCGAGAATTCAGCATCAATATCATGGTGATCCAAAGCCAACCATAACCCAATGTTTGGAGGAACAAAAATTATCAGCCTGTTAGAGATAGCTGGCAGACAAAAGAATATATCAGATATATTGCAGAGAGTAAAAGAGGAAGAGAACAAGAAAAGACCTCTCAAGTTCCTGTGCCAGCTGGGTGTACTTTTGGCCCCTGGGGCCTGTGCAATTCTCCTAATTCCTTGTATAGCGTTCCCTTTTACTTAGTATGATTGGGTTTCTGATCATTGCTCAGTTCACTTCCCTGCCTCTTCCCTGAATTGTTTTAGGTAAGTTTTTTTTTTATCTTCTAGAGAAGAACATAAGTTTTAGAAGAGTTAGGTCCTTTTTGTGAGAATTATAAGTACTCTGCACTTAGAAGACTCTAAAAAAGTCTCTCAGATTAAATACTAAAATATCTGCTTAAACTCTTATTTTTCTTGTTGCTACAATCTTTTCTTCCTACCGACTATACCATAAATTTGTTGGGTAAAAATCCTCCTTGAAACTCTGGTGAAATCTATGATCACTCCAGAAAAATCCATATTATATACATACACACACACACACACACACACACACACACATATATAATTAAACACAGAATTTTGCATATGACTTCAGGGATTTTACAGACTTCAGGAAACTTAGTAATGAGCCCCAATAACCCAGGTTAGAAATCTCAATCTTTAAAGTATAATTACATTTCTATAAACACGTTGACATCAATATATTAATAATTCACTATGGGAGCTTTCTATTTAATGGAATCCTATGGTGATTTGTAGATTAAAGAAAACTTCCTGAAACACAGAGATGTTTAAAATTTTTTCTTCTCCAATTCTGAATTTTAAGGAATACAACATTTAATACCAATATTATAGAATTCTAAGCATGTGTCAGATTTAAATTGCTTCTATTTTTCTTGGTTATAAAACTACCTCACCATATGTCTAATTCAGAGAATGTAGCTACATCCATCTTTCATATGAGAAAAAATTCCACTTATAAGGGAGGGTTTTTAAATTTAATATTAAATAATTAAAATCCATCCTCACATAGACATCTCAAATTAAGATTGTTTACATGCTCTTTAATTAAACGCAATTAAGAAGCTCTCTCAAAGCATTTAGGCCCAGAGGGAGCCTCGGTTGCACTGATAGAATGACTCTTAACACACAGGAAGTTGCCGTGGTATTTGTGGAGGAGTTTCCCTTTGGAAGACATGAAAGGTACACTCGTTTTTGCCCCATGAGGAAACAGATGCTGAGAGTTCTCATTAGAGAAGGATGGATGAAATGTTCTGCCCACCAGTCCTGGACAGTAAGAAGGCTCCTCCCTTCTGCTCTTGTCCTTCCAAATCTTTTCTCATCCCAGCGGAAGCCATCATGACACCTAAGGCAGACCACGTTGTTCTTTGCTCAAAACCTCTCAACGGCACCGCAGCTCCCGGGGAGTGCCTACCGTAGCTGACCAGGCCCTGGGACTGTGCGAGCTCCTGCTGCTCCTCCCTACCTGCCCTCATCTTAGGTGCCTGGCCCTCATCTCCGTCTAATCTTGCTCTGGCTCCCTTGGCTCCAGACACACACTTGCCCTCTCTTCCCAGAATGCCCTGGAGGTTCGTGTGTCTTGTTCCTTCATCTCTGTTCAATATGTGCTCGCTGCCCCCTTTTCAGTGGGTCCTTCGCTCATTACCTTCCTCATCCCTTTTGCCCCTTTTCCTCCTTGACCCTGCATGCTGGACTCCACGTCTCTGCTTTATTTTTGCTACATCACTGAATACCAGCTGATATATTTCATATTTTATTTAGTCAGTTTATTCTGGGTTTTTTTCCTGCTAAGATATAAATTCTTAATTGGCAAAGGTTGTGACTTTTTTTTTGCTTTGTCTTTAGAACCTATAAAATGATACAAAGTAGGTACTCAGGAAACATTTGTTGAGTGAATGAATTTTTGAATGAATGCATAAATGAATGAAAAAAGGGTTTAATGTGATTTTTTAATTAAATTGATTATAATTATGGTTTTGTTGAATTTTTATTTTTTAAGTGATATTTTTTACTTTTGGGGGCCTTGGGCTTGTCTATGCCTGTTAACGGCAAGCCAAACCCACTTTTCGCATGCACACTGATCAATTTAACATTGCTTTGTTTAGTTGTGGTAGCAACTCCTTGGGCTGAAGCAGGAACTTCATGAAATTTGGTGACAGTAGCTGCTATAAACTGACGAATAAGATTGTTTGATATGGCCCTCTGTTCACAACAGTGAATAAACCTGTGGAGAAGCCAATCTATTTGAATAAGTGATTAGGAATCTTAAGACCAAATGTAGAGTTTGAGAGTGACCTTGGAAAAGAAAATAGGTTTTGGGTCAGTCTTATCATTTTTTGGATCTGATCAGTAATCACTAAAAGCTCAAACTGAGGGGCACCTGGATAGCTCAGTCGGTTAAGCATCCAACTCTTGATATCTGCCCAGATCATGATCTCAGGGTCCTGAGATCAAGCCCCATGTCCGGCTCTGCACTGAGTGTGGAACCTGCTTGAGATTCTTTCTCTCTCTCCCTCTGCCCCTCCCCCCTTTAAACGCACACACTCTCTCTCTTAAAAAAAAATTTTAAAAATTTTTTAGAAAGCTCCAACAGAAAGTGAATGAGCTAGAAAGTAAAAGTAACTAAAAATTTCATGTTTAACAAAATTCTCAAGAGACTTAAATAAGGAAGAGCTGCAATATATTCTGATTTCTGGGTGATGGGTTCTTCAATAGAAGAGAGGCTCCAGCTTTGTTGTTAGGAATTGTTTTGTGTTGGAACAGTGTAAGAGGCAAAAGATGAGCAAGCTTTCAGAAACAGACCTTATGCTATAAAAATTACTCTTGGCTAACCCTTTTCCTTAAGTACAGCATGTAGTGAGTGATGGGAGAAACCCCAAAGGGATCAGAGCTCTAACTTTGAACCATAGCAGATGTATAGAAAACACATTCATCTTTTTTTTTTTTAGGGTCCAAAATACCAGGCACCCAGAAATGGATTGTATTCATAGGGATTCTTTGGGTTATAATGATTCTGTTTTTATAACCAGAAACTTGGAACATGAGGTCTGGCAAGACTATTGGAAGTTACAGCTGTGTGTTGTTAAGAGCTATGAAACATAAACCACTCCTCCAGCAAGAGCTGTCAATAGGCTGTCTTTCCTCCCCTGGTGGGTTTGCCAGATTGGGTCATTCTGCAGTTTTGTTAAGGGACTGTGTTAAGTCAAAGTCAAATGGATGTCTCAAGAGTGGCCACTGCTGCAGCTAATTTTGCTAAAAGAAGGCAAGGAATTTAGTAGTTACTACTTGGGTAATTCGGGCAACCTCAGGGTGAGTCAAATGACCTTGTGTAATGTAATGTAAGGTGCAGTGAGAAGAGTGATTTGCTTAGTTTGAATTGAGCTACTGTGATGTATTTAATTTCTCTGTTCAGTTTTACAGCCCACGGATTCGTGAGGCTACATCACAGTCGTAATCTGCTGGTGATTATTCATTCAGATGAGTTTACAGATCCAGCAAGGACAAGCTTCATATTTGTTTTCTATGAGCAAATATTATCAAAATTACTGGCCCATAAAAGAATCTGGATCCATGGTTAAACTGGTGAGATGTTAAATTCTCTTTCCGTTTTGTAAAATACAAATGACAGATTATTAGGTCACTTAAATAAAGTGAATGTACTGATTTGTCAACACATTTTACCAGTCAGAATACTTAACAATAATTACACGATGTTCCAAATTTTAAATGACTATGAAAGAGAAATAGTTCTTTTACTAATGAAAAGTGGTGGGTGGTTTTTTTTTCTTTTTTTTGAATATTCAGCTCATTTGAATCTATTTTCCCACGTAGTAGTACGTTTCATCTGAATATTTAGTTTGTGCGTTTATGTATTTCTCCAAATTTTTACCACACTAGCTGTCCTCTTGGCATTGCAGGTAAGCATTACCTGCCATTAAATAAATCAACTCTTGTTGGTATTCATTTCAGAATTTACTGTTGCCCATAGGAGAAGTAGCTTAGAGAGAAAGTAAGCACCTGCAATTGAAAACATCTGTCCTTGAAACTTTAGTTTTGAGGCTTATAGCTGGAGCCACTTCTTTCTTTTTCTCGCATTTCAATATATACGGTGTAGCTTTTCTGATTGTGTCCCGGTTTCACTTTTTCTGCACGGTGCTGACTTTCTCTTTTTAAGGCACTTCCTCCTGCATGTCTCAAAGAGAGAGTTTCGAGAATGCTTTGTAGCCTGTATTTTCCCCGTATACTCCAAACCTGTGCAAATATGTTTAGGCATTTTTTGCATAATATAATAATAGCCCAACAGAAATTTCACTTTTTTATAAAACTTAGTAAGTAAGAAGAAAACTGTAAGCCAAGAATTCTCAAAGGAAGTAGACAGGTTTTCTTATAGGAGATGCAGCATGACATAATGCACACAAGCTTGGATGTCATTTACTTATCGTGAACTTGTGAGCAAATAATGAAGATTTCATATTTTTATCAAGTAGTATTACTTTACTTGGAATTTACTATATATTTGAACTGTATATTATTACACATGCACATTTGAAGCTCTGAAAATTACAGGTTAATAAAATTATTTATTCCCAAAAAACACCGTTTGAGAACTCTGGCAGTGAATCCATAAATTCTCAACATTTCTAGGTGGCCCAGGTAAAGTTTAGAGCACGAGGACAACCTGCATGCTGTTATACGGGGAATACTTTGAAAACAAAGGTTCATCATGCTAATTTTGCAGGGATGGAGGGTTAAGTTCCAGGCGTCAGAAATGAGTCTTTCCTAAAGGAATCATCAGGTTGTGTTTTTGTAAGATGGTTGGTGCTGTAACAGTTTATAAATTACCTCAAATTATTCCAACGTAAGACCTAAGAGTCAAACGATAGGAATCAAACACCATGTAACAAACCCAACTTATTTGGGAACTAACTTTGTGGCATTTTTTTCTAGCATCTCTCCTTTGTAAAATGAAGCACGGACTCAGAAGACAAGCTGTTAAAAAGACGTTTTCTCAAATACCGAGTACACACTTTGCCCGGGAACCACAGTAGCTGCGGCCCCAGCTGACAGACACCAGTGGCCTATGCAACGGAACAAAGGCTGGAAATGTCGCTCATGGTAGGAATCTTCTGATCATCATTAGGAGTTTTTTGTTTGTTTGTTTGTTTATCAAACGCAGCGTGTACTAGCACTGTGCAGTGATTCAACCCATTGTAGGATGATAAAAAGTCCCTCACACAATGATGCTAACAATAACTCCTCCAGATTCGCTGAAATGTATATTTTCTTCAACACTTTAAAACAACATTTATTACCATGTGTTGGGTTGTGATAGGAACTGAAGGACAGCAGAATATGGCTACAGGAATTCAGGGGCTGCCATTCCCAAATATGCCACTTCGGCGTACAGATGATTTTGAGCTGTAGGCACTTGAAACACAGCAAATGCAGGGAGAAGCTTTCTCCGAACTCCCCTTATCTGCCTAAAGACACATCCTCCAAAAAGAACTCAACTGTCTCCTCTCCAGGAGTTTCAGCAAATAGGGAAGATTGACTTTCGTCACAGGAAAGGAAAATAGAAGTCGACAGCACATCCAGACACACTCTGTCACCAACGCTCTCACCTCCCATCTATTCTTCGAAAGGCCCGTTCAATTTTTCCTAAAACTCATGTACCCTGAAGAGACTTAACGTTTCCCTATTAAGGCCTCTTTCCCTTTTCCTTGTATGGCATGTAAGCCTGAATTCTAAAATCACCTCATTAGGTCACTCATTTTCCTCGGGCATCTCCCATGTATACATGAGGTACACATGTTAATAAACTTCTGCTTTTCTTTTGTTAATATGGGTTTTATTTCAGGGGTCTTAGCCAAGAGCTGCGAAGGATAGAGGGAAAATTATTTTTCCTTCTCTATGGAACAGAGATCAAAGACATCGGAAAACATGCAAATATTACACAATATGGTGTAGCCAGAGCTATAATAAAAGGGAACTTATGAAAGGCATCTTGTCCCCACAGCGTTTGCTGGGAAAGGATGGGAGTAGGGAAGTCTTCTTAAGAAAGGTGCTTCTGAGGGGCGCCTGGGTGCATCCAACTCTTGATTTCAGCTCAGGTCATGATCTCAGGATTGTGAGATCGAGCCCTATGTTGGGCTCCGTGCTGGGTGTGGAGCCTGCTTAAGATCCTCCCTCTTTCCCTCTCCTCCTGCCCCTCCCACCACTCTCTCCCTCTTAAAAAAAAAGGTGCTTCTGAAAGTATTTTGGGAGACTGGGACTCATTTGTCAGGTGATTCAAACAAGGGGAGATTAATGTCACGGGTGTATATTAGGGAAACTGAAAATCGTTTTGATATAATTTATTGCGAATGGGGAAAATGTAATCAAAATTTAAAAGAAATAATCCCCAAAGAGGACAAATTTGATTATAAGAAACATGAATAGTTTGAAGACAAATGCAATGAAACTTTTTTGTTGCTATGTGATAGCATAGGAAAATGAAACTCACTGGGATCTTTATATTATTAAAGTGGAAATTGAGATGAGTTATTACCAGAATAAGTGTGGTTCATCTTCTAAAGTAAGGAGCAGATGAAGTGGTGATTTGAAAGGAGCATCCACCCTGTAGTAAAAGGTGATAAAGCACGGGTGAAAGATTGTCTGTCTCTAGTTGGGGAGTGGTTTGTCTTGTCTCAGTGTCTAAAATGGGAAGGAAAATGTACTCTTTTTTTTTTTTTTTAAAGATTTTATTTATTCATTTGACAGAGAGACAGCCAGCGAGAGAGGGGACACAAGCAGGGGGAGTGGGAGAGGAAAAAGCAGGCTCCCAGCGGAGGAGCCTGATGTGGGGCTCCATCCCAGAATGCCGGGATCACGCCCTGAGCCAAAGGCAGACGCTTAATGACTGTGCTACCCAGGCGCCCCGGGAAAATGTACTCTTAAGTGAAGTCAACCTAAGACATCCACAGAAATTAACCCCGCTTTTTTTTTTTTTTTTAATGGATGAATGGTCTTTGTTTCTTACTAACCAGTTGGTATTAGTAACACCAGAGTTTATTAATACTTCTCAGCTTATTTTTTTAGAAATACTGAAATTTTTTTAAATTTGCATTTTAAGCGTATTTAAAAGGCATCACATCTGTAATTGTTTCTTGCTGCAATGAAAAGAGCTGGCAGCTGGCTCCTCTGAGCTGAGAGTCAGCTGTCTTTTCTTCTCAGTAAGTGTAGAACCAAAGATAGGGATTACTTTTATAAATATGTAATTATAAATTTTTTTCAGATTCTGATTAATAATTCATCTGCAATTCCTATAACATTAGGTTATGAATGTTAAACAACTGGATGAGTCAAAATTTGATATTTAAGGAGATTAAGGGGAATATTGTGCATGTATTTTAGTTTCCGTAGCTGCCTTGTAGAATATTAGTAGAGTATAATTTAAAATAAATTTGTTTCTCTTTCTGAAGCCACATATCTGTATGTTTTACTCAAGAAAGGTCATTATTATCAGTGGCTTTTAATACCCGTACGGACTCCCTTAGATGGCTCCTCTCCAAGACAGTGATGCTGTTTTCTACCAGAAAGCACAGTGAGGTCGAATGTATTCTTTCCTCTCCCCCCGACTTTTTTTTAACACAGAATTTGAAGTCTAGTTAAAAAAAAAAAAAAAAAAGTCTAAAGTATAACATAGCAGTTAAAAGTTGGAATATTTTAATTCAAGTCCTACTCTGGTCTCTTAAAAGTTGGGCAAATTTGGGTAAAAAAAAGATTTAATCTCTCCTTGTCTTACCTGTAAATAGGAATAATAAAAGTCTTTCCCTACAGGGTTGTTATAAAAATGAAACAAGACAAGGTCTACAAAGTGCCAAGTACAGTATCTAGTGCATAATAGGAATAAACCTGTGGAACCTTAGCTATTTTTCTTTTTATTGAGGTAGGGGTGCAATGGAGTAAAAGTGTGTATGTGAGTGTAACGTGCAAACATGCTCACAGTGACTAAGTAGGAGTGGGATTGGCTACATGATTTGTGGGGCCCAGGACAAAGATAAATAGGGGTTTTCTCATTCAGGTGTTACTAAGAATTTGAAATTAGCAACAAAAGAGCCTTAAACTAAGCATGGGACCCTGCCCAGCCTGTGGCCTATGTGACCACCCAGGTGGCATGTCCATTAAGCTGGCCCAAAGAGGAACAATAGGAAGAATGAGGACCTATTTTTATTAAAGATTTTATTTATTTATTTGACAGAGAGAGAAAGAGAGGGAACACTAGCAGGGGGAGCTGCAGAGGGAGAAGGTGAAGCAGGCTCCCTGAGCAGGGAGCCCAATGCGGGGTGATCCCAGGACCCTGGGATCATGACCTGAGCTGAAGGCAGACGCTTAACCGACTGAGCCACCCAGGCACCCCATGAAGACCTATTTTGAATAAAAAGCCAGAACAATACAATTATTTGAGTGATGCTATAAAAATAAAGAATACTTGAAAGTTGCCTTTGTTGTGTTTCTGAATCAATTATTGCCTTAAGTGATTTTTAGGGAAAATGAAAACAAAGGTAGGGGCACCCATAGTACATAGAAATCATAAAGTAAACGTGATGATCATTTTATGAGAATACAGCCTTTTTATAATTTATTTGTCTATATATTAGGGCCCCAATTTTTAGTCAGAACCTGTTTGTTTTTTGTTTTTAAACCCTATAGCTTTCTCCCGTTGCATGAAGAATAGAATCGAGACTCCTTACCAGGGCTAACAAGAGTTACTAGTAAAGCTCGAGCCAGCTGCTATAATAAAACCGACCCTCGAGTAGTCAACACAGTGAAAGTTTTCAGGTGATCATGAGCTTTCATTTATTTATTTATTTGTTTGTTTGTTTGTTTTTTAAGAGAAAGAGAGATAGCAGGAGTGGGGTGGGAGGAGGGGTAGAGGGAGAAGGAGAGAGAGAGAGAGAGTGCCAAGCCTGACACTGGGCTCCATCTCACGACCCTGAGATCATTACCTGAGCTGAAATAAAAAGTCAGATGCTTGGGGCGCCTGGGTGGCACAGCGGTTAAGAGTCTGCCTTCAGCTCAGGGCATGATCCCGGTGTTCCGGGATCGAGCCCCACATCAGGTTCTTCCTATGAGAGCCTGCTTCTTCCTCTCCCACTCCCCCTGCTTGTGTTCCCTCTCTCGCTGGCTGTCTCTCTCTCTGTCAAATAAATAAATAAAATCTTAAAAAAAAAAAAAGTCAGATGCTTAACCAACTGAGCCATGCAGGTGCCCCAATCATAAGCTTTTTAAAAGGAGTGCCACTACAAAAAAATTGTCATTTGTCTGTTTCTCACTAAATTTACCAATCCACAGTGTGAGAAACAAAGGGGCCTCTTCTGAAAATTACTGGTATATCTCAGCCAATCAAAGCTTCGGTCATTTATTTATTTTACTAATTCTGGCCTCTGCTTTGCTCAGACCATTTCTCAGCTTTGTGCATTGGTAGAGAATCAGATTTATTTGCTTAGCTAATTTCAAATATGATATGCTCTAGAAGTGTATGGCATCGCAGCAGAACTGGCCATCGCAGTTCCAGATGGTCAATCTTTATACCACATTGTCCAGAAAAAGAGTCAGAGCTTCTTCAGGATCAAGAAAGATGCTTTCTCCACAATGTCTCTGTAGATTTAGTGAGCCATATAGATCATGTTCCCATTTCTGAACCACTCACTGTGGTTGGGGATGTGCGGTTTGGCTCATTGAACCAGAACTTTCCAGGAAGCACCCCGTGAAACATGCGGGCTACTTGGAGGTGACGTAGATACTCGACAAGCTGACAAGACAGTGGGAGTAAAAAAGTCAACATACTTCTAGTATTTGCAGGAGCAAGTGGAAGATGTGGAACAGGTCAGTGGTGAGTAAATAGAGGAACAAGGCAAAGAATTAAAAGTAAGCACGTTGGAAGCTTTCTTATGTAACAAAGTGGAAACGGAAATACCAGTTATGACCCAAGTACATTTTCGAGAGTGTCAGTGAACCAGCATCTTAAGTTTCCCGAAATAAAAAGGAGTGATTCTCATCCCCGCACTTACCGGAGCCTGTGAATTACTGTAAGAAGGGAGTGAACGCGGGTGGCGTGTCAGATGGAACGGGTTTTTAAGGGGCTTGGAGGAACAAGAACACCTCCCCCACCTCAAAGACAGTCATGTGGAGAACGTGGAAGGGAAGACCACTTAAAGGCAGTGTCCTTAAGGCAGAGCCAGGATTCTGTTCAGCAAGTAAAGGGAGATCCAGAGAAACATCCGAATAGAGGCATTTGCATATGAAGAGGCAGAGTTTCAGGGGTCTGTGTGGATGCCTACCCTGTCTTTACTCAGGGTCTACTCTAGTCTATTAATTCTCTCACTACCTAGGAGCCCAATGCATGCTGGTCCCCCAAACACACACACACACACACACACACACACACACACACACACACACACGCATCCTTCGTGCTTCTGTGCATGTTCAGCCGCCGCGCGCGTGGCTCAGGGACTGCCCTCCACACCTGCTCAGCCACGGCTACATTATGGACAGTGTCACACCATGTTGGATTCAGTCCTGCGCCAAAGCCAAGGCTTTCCTAAGGTGTGGTTTTCCCTGGTTGGTGTGCAGAGCGGTGGGGTACCATCCCAGTCTCTGTATTTGGATTCTCCCAACCCCACGTGTGCTGTATCTACCCCTTAGCATTTCATCTGCTACCACCTCCGCTCTCTATACTCCGAACTGAAGAAAGTGAGAACAGTTCTCACCCCTTCACCTGGCCATTCTTTTCCTCCCTGGCTCTACCACCCTTTCCTCTAAAACATAGATAGCCACTCTCCCCAAAGTAAGTTCCCCCCCCCCCCTAGTTTTTATCCTTTGAGGGGGATGACCATACTAGCGCTTTCTTCTTTCCTCTTTCAGGCGCTAGTCTCCCGGCCTGCCCCTAGTGATACAAAGCTAAGCAGAAGAGAAAATCTGTATTAAAAAGAGGTAAGATGGGGGCACCTGGGTGGCTCAGTTGTTAAGCGTCTGCCTTCGGCTCAGGGCGAGATCCCAGCGTTCTGGGATCGAGCCCCACATCAGGCTCCTCTGCTGGGAGCCTGCTTCTTCCTCTCCCACTCCCCCTGCTTGTCTCTCTCTCACTGGCTGTCTCTGTGTCAAATAAATAAATAAAATCTTAAAAAAAAAAAAAAAAAGAGGTAAGATGCACCTGGAAATTTTTCAAAATAGCATCCCCATCACAAAACTTTCTAGAAGGCACATCGACATGTAATGCTTGCTTTCATTAAAGTTGATCTGGAAGTAGCTGTATGAGACAATTTTATTAGCTGTATTTCTATACCTAAAGTATGTAAAAATAGTTTTCACCCAAATGGGTCAGTTCTTCTGGCCCATCTTCCCTGTATTTTGCATTAGTCAGATTTTCTAGCACCTATTTATTACTTCCCTTTCTCTCTTTAATTGTCTTTTTATGGTCTATGAATAAGGATTTTACAACTATAGTGGTTCTCTGACTTTTTGTCTGAATAAATAAGCCAAGTAACTTATATCTAAAAATAGGAGAAGAAAGCAAACAGACTTGGGAATCGAGTTACATTCTAATTCTTTGATACTAACTTTCTGGTTAATTTTGCACCAATCCCCTTATTGGTCAGCCAGAGAAATGGTTACTCTGTGTCTCCTGCCATGTGCCCACTCTCTGAGCCCCCTCCCTCCTGGAGCTCTTGTTTCCCTTACTGGTAAATGGAAAAGGTTAATCAAGATAATCTCTAGGGTCCATTTCAGCTCTTTAGCCTACAAGCTGGATAATGTTTACCTTACATTTTTTTTTCTCTAAATGTTTATAAGCCGTGAGTTCATAAAATTAATTTATTGCTGATATAAAGGCCACAGACTTCTTTACATATAAATATGTGAACAAGCATGTTTTTGCTTTTATTTTTTTCCCCCTTTCCCTTCTTAATTCTGTGGGAAGAATTCCTTCATAGCTCCCCTTCTCCTTCTTCTACAGGAAACTTAGACGCATCGTCTTCAATGAATATTTGTTAATTACGGGCCATTGATCTGCTTCTCTGTGCTTCTCTGAGATGAGGGAAAAAGGTGAAACCTTTTTTTTCCTGTTGGTTTTTCCTGTTGGTTGCCTGTTGAAAGAGTGTGCTGAGGGAAGCTAGAGGCAGCTGCCCTTCCTGAGCCAGGCTGGAAGCCTTCAAATGCTACTCTCTGAGCTGCACACTGGGGACTATCTCCACTTCTTACAAGATTCATTTACCTACAAGACTGGAAAATGCCTATATTCTAAAGGTTAATAGGCTGACGTGGCTTATGAAAACTGTCCTTGCACCATACAAAGTCGGTGGTAAAGAAGGAACACTGAACAAAACGTACTGTACTGTGGGGGGGTCCCCAAACTGGGCTCTCAGACCACGTGGTACCCAGAGAAAAGAAAAACTGACAAGGCTGGGACTTGCCACAGGACATTCATGACTCATTCCTGGTGATTCGATAGCATCTAGCGGTTTGCCGCAGGGTTTTCTTTAATGATATGTAAATGACGGTAATACTCGGATTCCCTCCAGGGTCCTGGGAGTCATCCACATTAAGGACTCCCATTCTGGTGGCGGGTAATATGGTCGAGAAATGACAAGGCAGTCGGCTTCCTTCCCCTAAGGGATGTCCCAGAAGACTTTCTTCCAGATCATCAGGGAAAACCCCAGAGTCAGGATTCTCTGAGAGTGGGTGGGATTCCTGAGGGTGCTAGAGCAGCTTTCTGGGCTCCAGGCTGAATTCTGCTGGCTGCTCGACAGAAGCTGAGCCACCCTGATGGTGATTATCGGATGACAATTTCACAGGCTGTCAGTGTCCGTTGTGCCTGAGTGGCCCTGCTGAAGGGTAATGGGGTTTCATTGCTCTTTAGGGGGAGGATGTGGGGATGCTTGGGGGTGGAGCGCGGGAGGGTATTCTATGAAGAGGTGTTAGATAGACATGGAGGAATCAAAATCTATATTCATCTGAGCAGTGGGATGATACTGCTTAAAATAACAGCCTGAAATTCCCAAAAGCATTTTGAAGCTAAATTTGAAAGAACTTTAATAGGTTTCTTCCTTCTTTCCTTCCTTCCTTCCTCCTTCCTTCCTTCCTTCCTCCTTCTTCCTTCCTTCCCTCCTTCCTTCCTTCCTTCCTTCCTTCCTTCCTTCCTTCCTTCCTCCTTCTTTCCTTCCTTCCTCCTTCTTCCTTCCTTCCCTCCTTCCTTCCTTCCTTCCTTCCTCTTTCTTTCCTTCCTTCCTCCTTCTTTCCTTCCTTCCTCCTTCTTCCTTCCTTCCCTCCTTCCTTCCTTCCTTCCTTCCTCTTTCTTTCCTTCCTTCCTCCTTCTTTCCTTCCTTCCTCCTTCTTCCTTCCTTCCCTCCTTCCTTCCTTCCTTCCTTCCTCTTTCTTTCCTTCCTTCCTCCTTCTTTCCTTCCTTCCTCCTTCTTCCCTCCTTCCCTCCTTCCTTCCTTCCTTCCTTCCTCTTTCTTTCCTTCCTTCCTCCTTCTTTCCTTCCTTCCTTCCTTCCTTCCTTCCTTCCTTCCTTCCTTCCTTCCATTTCTCCCTCCCCTTCACTCGCTTCTTCTTCTCTTCCCTTCTCTTCCCTTCTCTTCTCTTCTCTTCTCTTCTCTTCTCTTCTCTTCTCTTCTCTTCTCTTCTCTTCTCTTCTCTTCTCTTCTCTTCTCTTCTCTTCTCTTCTCTTCTCTTCTCTTCTCTTCTCTTCTCTTCTCTTCTCTTCTCTTCTCTTCTCTTCTCTTCTCTTCTCTTCTCTTCTCTTCTCTTCTCTTCTCTTCCTCTCCTCTCCTCTCCTCTCCTCTCCTCTCCTCTCCTTCTCCTCTCCTTCTCCTCTTCTCTTCTTTTCACGTTTGGTGGTGTTTGTTGAGGACTTCTCTGTAGTAAGAGCTGGGAAGGATGCCTGCCTTGGCCATGCCCCATGATTCAGCCAAGAAAGGAGGCTGAGTGATTCTACAACTACTTCTTTGTGCCACCCCCATCTCACAACCTCTGGCATTCCGAGCTGTTTTAACACACAAATGGAATGAGTGTGCCAGTCTCGCGTGTGTCTCTAGTGAATTCCTAGCTCTATCAGGAGAACAAATCATGCCTACCAAAGCACAAAATGAGTTTAGCATGTGACGTTGTCAACAGTCACTATGCAGTCTTGGCTTAGAGAAGGACGGAGTGAGCTGAGGGATGCTTTGTGGCAGTCCTTTACTGTCAGGTTGCTCACACTTAACGAATGTCTCCTCTCACTACCCGAACTGCAACATGAGTCTTCATGGTGGGTAAACGGAGGCAAAGGGATTTTTCCTAAACCATGTGCATTGCCCTGAAATGGGACAAGGCCACATTCGTTTTTTCTCTTTGTTCTCCCTCTCTGCTTCTCTGACTGGTGATGCAGGCCCTGGCAAGTCCAATTTGTTTATTCATTTTTCATTCTTAACTGCGTGTTTGAAACCTTAACTAGTGTTATGGGAAATGAGCCATACCTTCTGAGCACCAGTCCCTTTAGGACGAAAGTCCAGTCTGAGCTACTGAGGGGTGTGACATCTAGATGGAAACCTGGCTGCTCTTTTCCAAAGTCTAAGACGGTTCCCATGCATGTAACATTGGAAATTGCCTAAATGGCAACAAAAATCACTACTTGGTTAAAAAATTTAGAAGGCGGTGGGGCGCCTGGGTAGCGCAGTCGTTAAGCATCTGCCTTCGGCTCAGGGCGTGATCCCGGCGTTCCGGGATCGAGTCCCACATCGGGCTCCTCGCTGGGAGCCTGCTTCTTCCTCTCCCACTCCCCCTGCTTGTGTTCTCTCTCTCTCTGGCTGTCTCTCTGTCACATAAATAAATAAAACTTTAAAAAAAAAATTAGAAGGGGGAATGAAGCATGAGAGACTATGGACTCTGAGAAACAAACTGAGGGCTTCAGAGGGGAGGGGGATGGGGGAATGGAATAGGCTGGTGATGGGTAGTAAGGAGGGCACGTATTGCATGGTGCACTGGGTGTTATACACAACTAATGAATCATCGAACTTTACATCAAAAACCAGGGATGTACTGTATGGTGACTAACATAAAATAATAAAAAAACATTAAAAAAATTTAGAAGTAGCAATTCAACAAATATTTAAAAATGCAGCTACTGCTTGTCTCATGTCTGTGAACAATTGTACATGTGCCTTTCTAAGGAAAGCCAAACTCACAAAATACATATCGACTTAAAAATGAAGTTTGAAAAAAAATTGAGGTTTGATGTTTATCTCGTTGACTATTTTACATACATTCTCTGAATCTCCATTTAAACTTCGACAAATGTCATTCAGGCTTTTTGCACTAGTGTTAATATAATAATTTTGTCATTTGTCAGAAGCCTTCATAATTTAAACTAAAAAAAAAAAAAAGTCTTGCAGGGAAGCAATGATAATGATATGAATAATTAAGCTGCTGCTTTAAGACATCAAATGCTACCCGCAGCAACTGTGAGGCATCCCCTCGTGACTTCCCGGCTGTACACCTGCTAGGTGATGTGGAGACGAAGGTAGGATGTGCTGTTCCGGGACACACTAAGCATGTTGTCTAGAGGTTGCATTCAGAACACTATAAACATTTCTTTAGAGTTCAGCTTTATGAGTAAAGAGAAATCAGACCTGAGGTGGAATTTTAGGCTTATTTGAGTACAGTACTCATGCTCTGCCTCGTGAGATTGCAGTTGTCCTTGTCATCTTCCTAATTTTCACTTCGAGGGGAATAGAATTGGGAATCAATGCATTTGGAGTCAATTTCTTACTAGAAATCCATTTTCAAAGGAGTTGGTATAAGGTGATCAAAGCCGTGTCTGTTACACCTCTTGTTGCAAGTCCATTTTAAAACTTCTCTGTTGGCAAAGATTCAGATTTTTTAAAGCTGGATACCAAGAGCCTTTGACTGATCTGGTTCTAACCGCTCGTTAAGCTCATGGGATTCCTGTAAGAAACACGTATGTGTCTGTGTGTATCTATGTGTACATATATATGCAACCTTACACTTTTAATGAATACCATCTATCCTATAATTCTGTAAAAAGCTTGTATATAAGGCTTCTTTGTATTTTGTAACTTCGCTAACTTGAAATTGAATACATGCTACGTGTATATCACTTATGAAGCACAATAAAACAAATGTCTATGGTCTCATTCTAAGAACTGTAATTTCTTCTTATCATATCTAATGCAACCCATTCTTCAGTTTTCAGATCAAACGTCCCTCCCCCAGCAAGCCATTTCCTTACCTACCGATGTGAACTAGTTCTTTTGCTATTTTTTATAATAGCACCTCCCCCTCCCCAACCACTTGTCACATTTGGAATTATGGATGTTTAGTATTTGTCTTCTCTTCTAAAATATAAGCTCCCTGATAATAGAATCCATGTCTGTTTCATACATCACTCTTTTGTTCATCTATTATTGTGGCTGGCACATAGATTTCCCATAAACACTTGGAAATTTCTTGATAATGATTTAATTGAGAATACATAAACAAAGCTCTGAAAGTGAATAATTGTACAAAGTCAGTTATTAGCAAATGCTTGGATACAGTGAATTAAATTATGGATGCCTAGGACCACTCCACTTTTTGATGTGGAATGCCTGGCTTAATGATAATTTTTAATCAGGAAACATGAGTGTTAGTGAAGAGCAGTCTGAAGATTTATTCAATGCAAGAAAAACATACTGAGCTTCCTCTATGTGTGCAGTGAGAATATATATGTGTGTGTTTATGTGTGTGTATGAGCATAGATATATGTATGTATTATGTATGCATGTGTGTATATATGTGTGAGATGTGTGCCAGGGGAGAGAGAAAAGAGGAAGAGAGAAACAGTACATTCAAAGTGAAATTTTTGGAAGAGAAAAAAAGGAATTATTAAAACCTAATAAAAGAACAACAAAGAAGAAACCAGAGAGGTGGGAGGAAAAAACAGAAGTATGTACCAGAAGCCACGGAGGAGAGAGTTTCATAGGTGAACTATGATTGGGGTTTTCTTCTAAATCTAGGTATTGAAATAAGTAATGAATAAAACAAAGAACAAAGAAAGAAAAATAACAGCATTACTACTGCAGAGCCAAATGGGGTCCAAATGCACATCCTAACAAGATCCTAAAAGTAAGCCAATTTACTGATCTGATTACAGTCAATTCTATACCTGGATCAGCTGATGTGGGTACCTGAATGTATAAGACTGAATGGATAAGAATGAATACAAGCTCTGCAGGCAGATTCAGCACCTGGAAGAAGCAGCTGGAGATGAGCTCAAGAGGCCTAGTTTTCCCTCCCAAATTTATGAGTCAGATAAGTCACTTCACCTCCGCAGTTTCAAATCAAAGCCCAGAGTCATGTTAACTGAACCCTCTTCATAGGAAGGAGATGTCAGGAGTTGAAAAGACTTGAGATCACCTTTCTAAGGACAAAGACCGGGTTATCAGATTTGGAGGGTATAATCGGTAAATACTGAGAATGTTCTAGCATAACGGCAATGACTGGGACAAAGGTCAGATTAAACACAGTAAGAAGCAAGCATTGGTGAAAAAGCAAAGAGATGTATTATAAACCACTGGTTCTAATCAAAGAAAAGGACAAAATATTTGTCTTTTATAATAGAAGAATATATTGGTAGCAATGGATTTTTTTCCCAGAGACAAAGAGAAGCTTTTCGTCTCTGAAGCTAGAGGGGAACTTGATATTGGAGAATGAAAGATGGAGAATGTTGGAGATGTGGAATAGCTGAAAAAGAAAGGGCTCAAAGAAACAGGGAGGTAATAAGGTCATGGGCACTTCCTCATCAGTTTTTCGTTCTGTCTAAAGTGAATTCAAGATTTTGCAAAAGCAGAACTTTTCATTGGCCCGTGGGCTTTTGGCAAATCCTACCTGTTCTCTCCTATAGGATCTGAATATCCTGCCAGGGAGACAGCTTTTAAAAATAACAACATGTTGACCTTTTATTAGTTCACATTTTTTTCCCATGGATATATCTTCCTTAGGAAAACTGCTAATTTTTACAAAGGAACTTAAGTAAAATAAACCGGATGTGTATTTTTACATTAAGTTAGAATTTCTTTATTCTAAAATACTGTTAGTATGAATTATCTAAATTTTCCTTGGTCGATACAGCATACTCTCAATCTGCAAACAACAGGGCAAATTTTACACATTGATCCTTTAATGATGGAATTGTATGAATTGTCTGTGCTTTCACTTTTAATTCTAGTCTAATGACTTTCATCTGATACAGTGTTGCCAGCACCTAATAAATCTACTTGGCACCTTGAGGAAGTCATTTAGCATTGTTGGCCTCAGTCACAGCCATTTAAGTCCTTTGAATCAAAGTTTCAACTAGATAAGTTGCTGTAGTTGCTTCTTACTAAAAAAGAAAAAATTTGTTTCCTTCATCCTTCATTGGTTAGGCCTGAGCTGTATCCTCCGAAGCCTACATTTCCTACGTCAAGATTGACTGTTCAGAGTCTCACTTTAAGCACACAAGTGAACTGAAAAGAAATGCTGTGAATGGACATGGATTTGTAGGCAGAACCACGTACAGTCTCTTCCAAACAGACTAAAAGCCCTTTAAATAAATAGGCCCCTGGGTTTCCTCTGATTGCTATGGGAAACACATATAGGTAGGGCTGTCTCTATTGTTGTTAAATTCTATTCTTGCTAACAAAAGCCTTGTCTATTAGTTTCTTGAATAAGCTCTGGTATTTCACAAAGAAATGCATCCTTTGGCTTGGGTCATAAAAGACTTTCTTGGTGTATAGTGAAAGATACATTTACCAAGGTGTTTTATTAGTCCATGGTTGGAATTAATCTCTCCCTGTTTTATGCTTCCTTGGCACGTTGTAAGTGCTTCTATTATAGCAGTTATCACCATCTGCCTCCATTCAGAGTTGTTAATGTATATTTTTAGATTATGAGCTCCTGAAGGGCAAGGACCATGCCTTTCTCATTTTATATCTCCATTAAGGCTATATGCAGTGACTTGCATTTAGTTGGTGCTAAATAAATGTTTATTAAATTGACTGAGTAGGTGCCATATAACCTAGAAATAGACTGCTGTTCTTTGAAAAGAATGTTTTATTTTAAAATCTTGGTTGCCAGGAAAATTTGGAAAAACGAAGAGCAAAGAGGCTTAAATATTATGGGGGACTTCGGTAGAGCAGACACGCTCTCTTGGTAGTTTTCTTTGATGTCACATTTTAATATGCATTAACATATGTTATTTGGGTGTTTTATTAATCAGGGTTCTCCAGAGAAACTGAACCAATAGGACATAAATGTAGATGGATAGGTAGAAATTTGTCGTGAGAGATGTGCTCGTGTGATCTGGAGGCTGAGAAGTCCCACGGTCTGCCATTGGTAAGCTGAAGGCTCAGAAAAACGGGTGGGTGGTGTAGTTCTAGTCCAAATCTGAAGGCCTGAGAGCCAGGAGAATTGATGGTAGAAGTCCCAGTCTAAGTCCAAAGGCCGGAGGACCGAGAGTGTTAATGTCCAAAGGCAGGAGAAAATTAAAATCCAGCTCAAGTAAGACAGCAAATCTCTTCTTCCTCCACATTTTTGTTCTATTGAGGCTCTCAAGGGATGGGATGATACCCACTCACAGGTCAATCTTTTTCACTCAATCTATTGCTTCAAATCTTAATCTTTTCTGGAGACACCCTTACAGATACACAGAGAAATGATGTTTTACCAGCTATTAGGACGTCCTTGGCCAGTCAGGTTGACACATAGAGTTAACCATCACACATGTAGTGTGGCATAAAGACTTCGGCTTTAGAGTCAGGCAACCCTGAAATCAAATCCTTTTCACTCTCTTCCTAGATAGTCAATCCCATATGATTTGCCTAACTTCTGTGAGCCACGATTTCCTGATTGTAAAATGGAAATAATAATAGCACTGTCATAGAGTTCTTGTAAGGTTCACATAGGCTATGTATGGAAATCAGGAAGCACATTGTAAATAAACAGAATTGCCTTCCATTTCCTTTGCTCCTTCTCTTCTTTAATCTAAAATATTTTGATGAATTACGATCTCTATATGCGGGAGGGTTTTACTGAACAGTGATTTATTGAACACTATGTCAGCGGCTGGACTTAGCACTGTAAGCACATCTCACAACACTCCCAGTCCTATGTGGAAGAGTCAGTTAGGAAGAGAATGTCAGTGCAATGCTATCTTACAATACAGTTGTATTTTAGGTACCACAAGAGTGGAGAGGATGAAATCCCACCCTATTCTGTGGTCTCAGAAAAGGTGTCCTGGAGATGATAATTTCTGAGCCCATTTTAGACACAAGAGTGAAGTGAGTTAGGTGAGGAGAAGTGGGAGGAACAGTCCAAGCAAAGGCAGCAGCGTGAACCAAAGCAGAATCAGCATAAACCACGCTCTATGCTGTAAAGGTATGGAGGAGGTGGCAGGAGAAGAATCTACAGAGTTAGGTAGAGATAGTTCATGAAGATCTTGACTAGATTTGCTAAGAAGCTTTGACATTATTCCGTAGGCCAGTGGTTTTTAACTTATTCTAAACAAAGAACATCTTTCTGTTTGTTTTTTGTTTTTTCAACAGAGGCCTATAGGGGAATCTCATGTAATAAGAGTAGAGAGTAAGATAACTCACATTCTCCTATGCAGGGTTTACTAATTCCTCCTCCCCCACAGGGACCACTGAAGCAATTCCAAGGAAACCTCAGAATTTCCGGAATCTCATTTGAAAACCATTATTGCAGAGGACAAAGTGTGACTGGAGAGTTTAAAGCAGGTTGTAAAATGAAATGGAAGTAGGAATACCAGTCTTTTGGGCACTGAACTTGAATGTTGAACTCTGCAAAATATCTCTACGTGAAAGCAAAGGTCTCATCTCAGTTGTTATTGGTTCTTTTGAGGTTGGACATTTTGAGGTCTTTGTAAATGAAGAGTTTCATTCCATATGTCAGATGATTTGGTTGGCTGGGGTGGTTTCCTATCTGGCTACTATTTTAGATCTCATTGATAAGTTTATTCTGTGTGTATGGTCTGCGTTATCTGAACCAGGCTGCAAGAAATAGGGGAATGATGCTAATTGATTGACTGGATTGAAATTTGTTACTGATGACAATTTTTTTCTATACATAGGTCAAGTGAAAAAGCTACTTTCAGAAAGTAAAATGTGATACCTGCAATTAGTCTAACACTCTACAGGAGGGCAGAGTGCCAAAGTGCTCTAAAAACATTTATTTGGTAGAGAGCTTGAGGCTACATTATCATCAAGTTTTCAACCTCCTATGGTTGGACATGCTTTTTGATTTAATTCTTTATTATGGATGATGATTAAGGGTAATTTTATCTGAGTATTACAAACATGGCAATGAGCAAGAAACCAAGTGTTTTCTCACTTAGGTCTTCCAGGACATGAGTCATTTACCATTTTATAGCTACAGATTGAAGTCTTCTGTCTGTGTTGACAATGTTCAAGCCATTGGCAAGTCTACATTTTCTAAAGTCTCAAATTTGAATAGAAGTGTGTAGTGCTTATGTCCCCATAAGCACGTGTGCAGAAAAATTTCTCTAATGAAACATGACTTTATTCCCACTAAGCTTGGCACTGTTTGGTTTGCTCTCTACATGCTGCACATCAAGTTGGAGATTTATCATCAATATCGTTATGTACAGCTCCCACGTAAAGAATGACTTACAGCTATCAGGAAGCCAAATTCTTCCCTCATGTGTAATATCTCATGGAAGTGCAATTCAAATCCTATTACAGCCAATTCCAAGGAAATACTTCTTTATCATGTTGAAAATAGGTTCAAATGTTTCCTTGAAATAGATGAACTCTTGGCTGAGGTTGATGCACAGATTTCAGATGGGATAGAATCTGACCTGGTATTCCATAAGCCGATTTGGGCTCTTATAATGATGGTGGAGGTTAATCCAGAAGCCTGAAGATGGAGAATATCACAAAGAATATGTTTTAAAAGCCACGTCTAATAAAATAGTCCTTTCTTGATGAACCTAAATAGGATTTCTTCACCTTTCTTTGACTGTTTAGTCAACAAGCTTGCTCTGTAGGAATGTGCTTTTCTTTACCTGAATCCCAAATATGTTTCTATTTGGCCAGATGTTAGTTAATTGAAACTAATTACATTTCCAGAGTAATCCTAGCATCTGGAGTCAGTCAGGCTATAAAGTAACGCTGAACTGAAGCATGGTGTTGTCCCTGCATTTCTCCAGCTGCTGCTGGGAAGGCAAGACTGGTGGTATAAGCACTTTGAAGTCAAATAATCCAATTCAGTGCACTTATTTTATTTTAATTCTTTTGTAAGTAGCAAGTAACATCCTGCGTGGTTATCGTTAAGCAGGGTTATCACGTTTAGGCTAAAGAAAAAGTCCTGCAAACATATGAATGAAAAGCAGCATAGAAATTATGGACTGCTTTTTTACAAAGCTGACTGTTTTGCTGACGCTCTGCTTGCATACACATTACTGCCTAACATGTTTTCTCATGTGGTTGTAGTTCTAAGCCGTTACCACCACAGTCTGCATTCCGGAAAGGAGGTTTAGGATTTTTAGTCAAGAATTTTGTTTAACAAAGTCTTCATGATGAGACAGAAAAGATTTAAAAAATTGCCCAGTTTTTAAATTGCCCCTTGTTTTTTTTAACTTTCAAAAGCCTGAAGAGAGTTTTTAGTGGCTCTTAATTATTGATGATTTCATGGGAGTTCATTATTCTGCAGTGTTTACCACCTTGGCAGCAGGCTGACAAGCGACAGAAAGTAGCTGTCCCCATGATGGGACTGTGTTCGTTCTGAGAACAGGTGATAGGGTATTGGACTTTAAACCACCTTCAACCCCTAAAGCACAGCACGAACATTCAACCAACAGTGAATAAGTGAATGAATGAATGAAGTCAGTACTATGCCATCCTATGATCTATCTGAATATGATCATGCTGAGAAACTTGTGAGACTTCTAGAGATAGAATGACTTCTGCTAAGTCTTTTCCATCCACCCGTACCTATCATCGGACCTGCTAGGGAGTTGTAGAGGGACTAGCGCACCAGTGCGAAGGAAGCCAAGAGCCGGCAAGAGAGGCCGAGTCTGGGAGAAAAATGGATTTTGAGGTGTGTTCCCATAGGGGCACAACAAGTACAGGAGAAAACTAAGATGAGATATTATCTGGGATATAGGTTTATTTATAGTGCTGGTAGAAATTTTAAGATGACCATATTATTAAGAGACGGTATGGGTAGGTGTTGGTATGGACAGGTAATTTGGGAAATAAGAATTCTTTTAGGAGTTGTCTTAGTAAGCATTTTAACCATTAGAGTGCTGCTCGAATTGATGACTGTAGAGAGAGAACATGGCAGTCTCCATCATTTTGAGCAAAATCATGGCGTAACTACTATTAGTATTTGGGTGAATTGCTGATATGTCTGTACTCCAACATGTGAAACACTTTCTCTGGAATAATATAATGCCCACATTGATTTGGCCATTTATTTTATAAAGCCATAAAGTTTTTGGCAGCAAGCATATCCAACATGGCCTAGCTATTTTTGGTTATTAGAAGCCAGAGAGAATTCATGGCTTATGAATCTACCTCTGTTTTTATTCTTAGTAAAATTTAAAATTAATGGATCTTTAAAAGATGCTCCATTGAGTTTCCTCAGGCCAAATCTAAAGGGTTTCTGAAGGGAATCTTGAATTCCTTTCACTTCTTTACCTATAATTTTTCTGAAACAGCAAACTTCCCAAATCACCTTTCTATTCAGTGGGTCATTTACTTAAGAGAAACAAACAAACAAAATGAAAAACTCTCCTTTCAGAGGCATGTGAGGATTGTAAAACCTAATTTTTTTTTTTTACATTCATCCATCTATATGTTAAACATGAGTTGAATTTCTCTCACATGGGAGACACTCTGCTAGGGACCCCTTTCCACCTGTGGGAGAACTGTGGACAAGGGGAAAGTCCAAGCCAACAGCTTCTAAGCATGAGCTCGTCGTGTTGCTTTGTTCCATGCTTATCATAGTGAACATTTTGTAACACCCCTGTCCTCTCTTAATACAAGCTCATAGCTTATGTAAGCCATCTATTTACCTAACTCTTAAAAACTTAATAATATCCCTAGAGCAATATAAAAGAAAAGGAATTTAGAATAAAATATTATATATGTCAATATTTAAAAACTCTAACAAAGGATATGGGGCCAACCTAACCCAGGGGACCTAACACAGACAACGTGGCATGAATGCTTACGTCTGAAACTCTCAAGGCTTTCTAGGGAATCCCTAATCACTGAAATTGTCTTTTTTTGTAACCTAGTTGTGCTCTTTGAAGTCCAAATGCTCCCACATTAGTTTCCAGCCAACAGGCTTAACCAGCAATTTGTACACACGAGATTCTTTGTTGCCAGGCTAGAGCCTCCCTCCTCTTACAAATACTTGTTCTTGCCTTTATTACTTTATTCAACCTACAAGCTTACTCTCTCACATTTGAGAAACCAATTTTTAGCAAGAAAAATAACTATGTAAACACATCTGAATTATTCTCTGACACGATGAACATGTTCGGGAACCACCATGAGAGAATAAATGATGAGATAAGAATGTGCACATCTTTATAGTGAACAGGTTTTTAAGACTTATAAGAAACCTTGTTTTACATTTAACAATTTGAAGTCAGTGAAATATAAGTATATTTCTGTGTATGGGTACAATTCCGTAAATGCAACAGCTGTAAATACAAAATGACTTAGGCACGATAGATTGGTAATGAAGTGACACATGCTCCTTTGCCAAGACGGCCACGTATTTGAAAGGGATGCAAGTTATAAACAAATTCCCATTACTTACATGGTGTAAAATCCAGTTTATATTAGAACCATACGAAAGTACATCATATTCATATAAAAAGACTCAAATACTTACAAATAGAATAATCGCCCATTCGAACATCAATTGTCCAGAAGCACATTTAAAACTAGTGCAGAGCATAAAATACACTAGTCCTTTTTAGGCTTGACTGTTCTGCACATAGAAGACCATCTAGGATCCCTGACCAGTAAACCATCAGTGCTTCACAATCATTGCAACAACCAAAAATATCTCTACAGATTTCCAAAACACACCCAATGTGTGACATGGTTCCCCCTGAGAATTGCTGCTCTGTGCATTAGGTCTCATCCTGTGCTTAACATCCTATGGATCAATACCTTCTTCAGTAGAACCCTTCTTGACCTCTCTGTCACCACTGACCTGCCAGCGTAAGCTTCAGGTAATCCTGGTTTTAGCAGACCTTCTTGGTAACTCCCTGAAGCCATCCTCTGGGCCCTTCCCCCAATTTTTCTGGAGAAGGAACAGAACCATCTCCCCAGTGAGCTATCCAGCATCAGTACCACTGAAATGCAAATCTGTTGAGAGCAACTTTACTAAGAATTCTCTCTGTATTGTTTGTGATCGCCTAAGGAAACAAATTCATGCAACAACACAGAGTGTCACATTGTTGGCTCCCCAGGGCTTCCTTTCTGTTCTTTTAGCTCCAAGTGCTTTTCTTCTCTCTAGGCAGCCAGGGAGACCCCTTGTATTGTCCTGAAGGCATCTAAATTCAGACCTTTAGACACATCATTAATCTGTGATTTCTTTTAAAGTCCTCCTCCAACAAAACCAAACTCAGGTTTTGTGGAGCCTGAAGCTTATACAATTTGGGGTTCTTCTTTAAGAAAAAAGAATATAAAATTACTTAAACAGAATAAATATTTTATGTAGAATGAAAAAAAGAAATCACAACAAAGTACAAATTCTGAAAAAGAAACAAATACTCTAAGAAGCACCAAATCCAGAAAAAGAGCATGTTACTTTTTGTTAATTAAATGCTTGACACACCTCCATAATACCTTTTGGTCTTCATTTTGGCTGTATCATCTTTAACAACAATTTTGCAGTACCAGTTTCGACAGAGAAAAGAGAAACAAGATTAAGTTTTTTCTTTACCAACATTCATAAAAAGATTATATTTAATTTTGACAACATGGCAAAGTTCTTTTAATCTTTTCAACTCTATTGGTTTTGTCATGTACATTTTTGGAATTATTAGATTTAGGCAAAAGTTTCTTATTTGAATTGTAAGATATCAGAGCATTACAAGTCTCTATGTACCCTGAATATTCTTAAATATTGTTTAATTGGATAACTGTCATGAAGCAATTGCCATTGGTATCCTCATAGAAGTGGCATATTATGATTTTTATATTTGTCAATGTCAGCACTTTAGGTTAAGTCAATCAGAACTTAATAAGAATCTGTAGAAATATTATTGGGTCTGGCTATTTCAGGCCAAGGAAAGAGCGTGTGCAAGAAGACCTATATGAATAGAACATAGGGAGTTGCGGCGTACTTACGCTGTGTACAGCAAGGGAGCAATCAGGGATAAGGCTAGACAAGTGTGTCAGGGTCAGGTAAAGAAATGTGCTATGCTGTCAGATTTTGGCAAGTAGCTGAAAGCTCTCTACTCTGCCTTTAGATGAAGGAATCAAATGCCTACTGATAGATTGCTACACATATGAAGAGCCATTTGGTGTAGTGTTAAATTCATTAGCACTGGGGTCAAACAAGGGTCAGTTAGGTTCCATCTCTTACGCTCACTAGCTGAACAACCTTGTTACGAGGAACTTAACTGTTCAGGAAAGTGACTGTAAACCACACAAATATATTTTATAAACCCAAATGAATGTATCTCCAATTTAATGCACCTTTAGCCAGTTCCAAAATGTACCAGTAGCTACTCTAATGCCTCCAGATGTAAGGAGAAATATAACAGAGGAATAAATAGAATAGAAAAATGTAGCAATTTTTATAAAATTTACAAAATACGTGACTCTGTACAGATATTATTAGGACCTTTTCCCAGGGTCTTGGAAGGGGCCCGTGCAAGTGAGGGGTCCTACAGCATATGCTTCTTTTAAGTTCAGATTGAATCTGCCTCCCTCAAAGGACGCAGGAGCACATCTGCAAATGGAATCCCAGGGAAGGCACAGGTAGCCCAGAGCTCCCCAAACAATGCAAAGTAACTCTAATTACAACCTTAGGCTCCCTATAAATACTGACACTCTCCTCTCACAGTGCCACGCTGACCTAGAAAGCCACAAATAGACTGTCTCTGATGGGTGTGCCAACTGGATGTCAAGGATGATTAGTGAGAAAGGAAAGAAGCCCTCCTTCCCCCACTGACTTCAGGGGCACGCAGAGCAGAGTGTGACAGAGGTCTGGAAAGCAGCTGCCACATGGTCTGGAGGGTGTGTGTCCCTGCAGAATTACAATTATCTCTTTCACTTTGAAAGGTTGTCCACCTGTGCCTTTACAGACTTCTCTGTCTTCTGCACAGTTTTCCAATTTTTACTGCACATAGACTTGTTCACTGGAGGGCTTGTTTCTATGAGATTAAGGCTTGTTCTTTAGTCTTTCATTTTACACAGTTTCATTATTACAGCTATTACATAGCAATCCAGTGTGGCAAATGTGAGACATATCCTTGCCTCCTCTATTTAGTATTTGTTGGTTTGTTCTCCATTTCCTAAGTGTATAATAACTCTGGAATGCATGTGGACCTAAAGTGCTGGATAGAAAGCAAATTTTCAAGAGGAAAGGGTAAGAACTTGGTCAAATCTTTATTAGCTGTGTGTACCCAGGCAAGTCAGCCTCTTTGAGCCTCAGTTTCTTGTCCTCAAAAATTGAAAAAATAAGATCTTTCTGACTCTACAAAAACAGTTATGAAGATTATCAAATAAGGTGGTGTATGGAGAAGTGATTGCCAAAGTGTAACTGCTGATGTGGGTAGGGATGACTATGTTACCTTCTTGCTTGGGCACCTTCCCGTCCTGCCACTCAATGGCAATCTTACAGTGTTTCACTATTGGGTGCCCAAAGCATTGTCTAAATAGGAGTCTAATTAATAACTAAATGTTTTCACTGTAGTGACTGTAGTGGGTGTTTTTGTCTTTTTTTTTTTTTTTTATAAATGGGTTTTGAGTAAGGAGAACATAATTTGGACAATAAGGTGTCAAGTCCGATAACAAAAAATCAATGTAGACAGAGAATCACATAGGGGCATGAAACATCAAAGGCGATGGTGTGCTTAACTGAGTTAGATGAAACATTACAAAATTCAACAAATGTATACTTAGTGTAAATTAGATGCCCAATGTTGTTTGGGTGTTTGGAATGCATTATTATTATTATTATTTTTAAGATTTTATTTTATTTATTTGACAGAGACAGCCAGAGAGAGAGGGAACACAAGCAGGGGGAGTAGGAGAGGAAGAAGCAGGCTCCCAGCAGAGGAGCCTGATGCAGGCAGGGCTCGATCCCATAACGCCAGGATCACGCCCTGAGCCGAAGGCAGACGCTTAATGACTGAGCCACCCAGGCGCCCCTGGAATGCATTATTAAACAAACTGAGCTAAGAGTCTGTCCTTGTGGAGCTTATATTCTAGTGATTCAGAGTAATTGAGAAAGGCAGTGCTATGGCAGACTTATACATAATTTTGGAAATTTTAACAAAATATTTGGGAGGAAAATGAAGAACAATTAATGGATTCGGCTAGTTGCTGATTCAACCCAACTCTAGAATTTTATCGTAAAACAAACTTGGGTTGGGGTGGTCTTCTTGGAAGAATGTAGCAGTTGACGAATCTTGAACTGAACTAGGTGTAGAAAGATAGCAAACTGTTTCAATTTAGATTTCGTATTTGTTTGAAATGACTTTGGGGAAGAGGTGCTGGAGGTATGAATTCTAAAGCCCCCTCTCCCCTACCCCAAGCTACCCCTTATTTCCACCACTGAGCTAATTATTTCAGGCCAAAGTGAGTTTGTTGAATTATTAAATTGTTAATAAAGTTCACTGAGTTACTCATTCATTTATTTATTCATTCAAAAACCAACATGTGTCTACAATGTACCAGTTATTGTGTTAGATGGTAATGAAAGAACATAAAATGAAAAAAAAAAAGACTAACATTTTTGCCTTTAGAGGATTTATAGTTCATAATTACATTTTTAAATTCCATATGATCCCTGTCATAATGTGAAGGTCATTAGTAGAGAAAGCTTTCTATCTCTTGTCTCAATGAGTAAAATATAAATCATTTTAGATGCTATTAGCAAGAACTATTTCTCTATGTAAATGATTCACTCCTACCTGAAATGTTTAGATTGCACCTTCTATACTGCTCGGGGAATTGAATTAGACATGGAGGATATATTCAGGTATTAAAATGTGTAGACCATTTCACCTATCACAAGATAAATGTTAAAAAAAAAAATCTCAGCATGTCAGCATAAGCCACCCACCTATGACTAAGAACTCTACAGATAGAAGGTGAGAGAGGGAAAGAATGAATAAGCAAGAGTAATGGCATACTGAAAGTCTCATAAAACTTATGCTGCAATAGAAGATCAGCAGATTTAGTGTTTAGATCTTGCTGTCACATAAAAGAAGAATAAGGTGAAAAATATCAAAGTGCTAATCAGAAAGTCACATTAATATGTGTCTTACAGCAGAATGCTGGTACTCTATGGCAGTAGATAGGTTTTAGTGCACTCGGAGTAAGTTTCAGTAATTCTATCTCTTCTTTGGATTGAAAATTTGGTAGCTGAAGCACTTTTCCTTTTTTTCTGATTTTCATACGTATCAAGTTTATTGTTTTCTCTTTGGAGATGCTTCTAAACTCTTTGGAATGAGAGGAACTCACCTGATTATCAACATTTTTTACAATTCTTCACAATCTTGCTGTCAGTTCAACTTTTAGAATCGGTTAATAATAAAAAAATATAACAATCAGTAGATACAATGCTTTCAGGAAATATTTTAAATACATCTCTGTATTTATTAATGTCAGTATACATCTGAAAGTACATTTATGTACAAAAGATATTTTAGTAATTCTACTAACAATGTTGCCTTTGCATTTGGATTTGAAGACTCAATTACTCCATAGAGTCCCCCAGGGATTTGTGACTCCTAGTGTAGGAAATAGTTCTATGATTCCCATTGGAAGATTCTAGAACAACAGCTAAAAATAGTCCATACATGACTGTAAGAATATAATCATTGATATTTTGTCTTCTGATTTGTACAACTATGTGCTCTTCTTTTGTCCAGTGGTCCATGGAAATCACTTGGCCATGTATTACCATTCATTTCCTGCTCTGGCCCCTGGGGCTTCTTAGATCTCAGAGTCCCAGAACTTTCTGTGATTTCAGAACTAGGACTTTAAAAGATAGCTACAGATTGGCTCTACTACAATCACACAGGCCTGCCATTGCCATGACTTAAAGAAAATCTTGGGATTTTCCTAAATACACTCTATAAACCACTTTCTGACCTCTGGAAAATTGTAGGCTAAATATGTAAACTTGAGAATATCAAATGATGCCAGGGATGTAGTTTAATAAAATATTTAGTTAGGAGAGCAGGCAGAAAAATAGATAAGGGAGCTGTAATTGTACACCACTCGTGAAAGACCATGGTTGTATCAAACGCTTCTGTTTATTTCATGACATACTGTAAGGATTAATAAACCAGTGAGCCCCTGAGAAAATTCGTGCATAGCTAAGGCCTAAAAGTAGTTCAGAATGAGGAAGTGGAGTAGTCTGCAAATGTAAATGTCTTTCCTAACGCCCAAATGCTAAGCTACTGACTCCATGTAGAGACACCTTGCTCTAAACTAGACTCTGGGTGTCCTTTGCCCTTGCCAAGTGTCATTTAATTAGAGGGATTTTGTTTAGTTACTCTACTGTTGAGAATCCTGTCTGTCTTACTGGTCACGAAATTGCTCAGTTGAGCTAAAAGGCAAAGTGACAATAATTGGAAACAAAATGTCTTTGTTCCCTGTCCCTCTGAGCAGCAGACTGCACCTTACAAGCACCATATTGGTGGAGGCAGCCTCTTTATTACGCCTGCTGACAGAGGCATTCTGGCATATTTATAACAGCTGAGGATAGCATGCCCTGAAGAGTGAACTTAATTCTTAGACTGCCAGGTAGTCTTCTGTGAATGACAGTGATTTGTCCCTTGTGATTTCTTTTTCTTCCTTACTGACTATTCATAAAGCCGCATTTGACAGCCTAATTTTATATAGCTAATAACACTAAGTAGCAATGTGATTTTAGAATGTCCATTAGACTTTTTCATGTTAAACTATTTTTAATAAACAGTTCTTTCGATCCCCATCTTTTATGGCTTACCGAAATTTGATTACAGTGTTTATGCCTTTTATTAAATAATCTTTCAGAAATGCAAGCTAAGGATCATGTAAACTACCCTTGATTCTATTTGGCATTAAGTAAAACATGAATTTGGGTGTATCATAGGAAAATTCTTAGGTAATTCAGTGGTTGCATTAAAGGAATAATTTATTTCATATTTTATCCAACAACTATTTTATTTTCTACTAGGAAAAGTAGAAGACACTGTATTAGGAATTGGGTATACAAGCTGATTCCATGAAACATACTCTGAGCCCTCAAAGAATTCACAGTTAAGGAAGAAGAAAAGCATTTTCCTTCATCATACCATGACATACCATTACATGAGGACATGTAATCCTCATCTTACCGATTAAAAAACTGAGGCTGAGAAAAATTAAATGTCTTGCTAAAGACCACACTGCTAACACCTGTTAGGATTCAATCCCAGGTGGTTTGATGATAGTGTCTAGGCTCTTACACACAATAATATATTTCCTCTCATGGTTGTGTCTAGGGATAAACTGCATTTATATCTCTCTTTATTCTGGGTTTTATGCTAAATTCCTTCATACTCTTCCTGTCAGTTATGCTTCTCTGTGGTATTTCTGTTCATTGTCCATAGGTGATATTTACACTCAGAGGTAGTGAGAACAGAAGTGAGGGAGAGAAAATCGTTTGCTGTTCTTTTTATCCCAATCTAATAAAGTGTTTCCTTAGACTGAAGCTATGCTCAGGGACCACAGGTTATCTTTTCATCATTTCTAGCCCTCAGCTATATCTTATTTTTATGTGCTATTGGACTCCCATAGGCACCCTTTAAGGAATTTGTTTCCATTACAGGACATGGTCTTTCCCGAGTTTGCCATTCAAAGGTCAAGCTTCCGTGCTCGATAAATAACTTTACTTTGTCAACCTGACTTTCTCCAGAATCTCCCTTTTGTTTTCATGTGGATTTGACTTCAGAATTATATATATCCTCCCTTCAATTCAGTTAGCCAACGCTGTTAATGTTAAGAGGGGGAAGTATCATCCTCACGGTTGAAACCCCCTTCCTGGGACTGGATTCCTCCAAAGATGGGTGCCTGCATCGAGACTGCTGCACGTTCGGTCAGAGGAGATGATTCGGTGGTTAACTTTAGCGTGCTGGTGTACTAACGGCACTTTTTCAAGGACAGTTGTCCTCTAGAACACCCAGAGAAATACAATTGCCTTCTCTTCTTGAAGTTTTCAGGTCAGAAGAGGAGAGTTTTCTAAGACAAGAGGGCTGATTCATTCCACAGCAGCATAACCTGTCAGAAGCAGCACTGTCCTGTGGGCATGGCTGCGTGTCATGTGCTATGAGTATCCATGGTTCCAAGTCAAGTCACCTTATCATTCAGCTACAGAGCTCAAGGATGTTTTCCTCTACGATCTCTATACTGTAATCAGGAAAATTATTTTTTGCTTTTTAATGAATTTCAGGCATAGATCTTGGAAAAATCTGGCCCGACTCTCATATTCTTTGGCAGGACACATATATCTTTCACCCATGAGACTGCTGGAGTTGTTCCAAATGGAGCATACTCTAAGACAAAGTTCCCTAGCATTAGCTTTTGTACTTTTTAAACATACTATCTCTGAACACTTTTAAAAGGGAATGTCACAGTTATGATTTTCCTCTTTTAGGTCACTCTAATAAAAGATAACGATGCCGAGGATGAGAAATAACTTTCACGAATTAGGTATTTACCATGTGGCAGGCACTATGCCAAGTATTTTGCATAAATTATATCATGCATTAGGGAGGAAAGATTTTAATCCCCATTCATCAGATGAGGACATCAGGGCATGAAAAGGATAAATAACTTGCCCAGCATCATAGACCATAGACAATCTCATTCCAAAACCAACATTCTCATCCCCTACATTCAGTGTTTGAAGTATTTCCTGCTTCCCATGCTGTTTTTCTAAACACATTCTATTGCCACTCAATTTCTCCAGTCAGAATGGTTTTTAAATTGCACTCACAGACCTATTTTCTTCTTTTATACAGTATTTATAGTAGCTGATTTTGATAGCTGAGAATAGTACCATATAAATAATGATGTAAGACCTCAGGCAAATCACTTAACCCCTCTGAACTTCAGTTTCCTCATTTGTAAGATGATGAAATAATAATACTTGCCTCACAGGATTGTTCAAAGATCAAATGCAGTAATGCAAGCGAAGTACTCTCCATGAATAAATGTTAGGTCAATCCCCTTTCTTTCTCATCCCTTTCCTTGTAAGTCCAAGGATAAGGAAACATGGCAAGACTCATGGTAAGTTTGAATACTATCAGGATTCCTGATTGATTAAATCATTAATTTCTCATCCAATTACCCAAAGGATTTGAAGCAGCTTGCGGAATATAAAAGGAATATAATCATTATAAATATGTTATGTTTCCTTAATTTTATCCTGTTAACTATTCTCCCCTTTTATTTCATTCATTCATTCTGGTAGTCATTCAGTCATTGATTGCATACCTATTGTTTGCTAGACATGGATTTGCATGCTCCACTACTCATCTTATAAATCCTCTTCTATTGTCCAATTTTCCCCCCTCCCTCCTTGTCTGTCATAGTCCTTGGTTCCTTTAAACGTTCCATTCACTTGTCAACTACTGCAACCCGGTTTCTGACTTTTTTGTGATGGTCCCAAACAACTTCTTTTTTTAATCCCAAACAACTTCCTTTCTCTTTTTTTTTTTTTTTTTGAATGTTTATTTATCTATTTTTGAGAAAGAGCAAGAGAAAGCATGTGCAGCAGAGGGACTGAGGGAGACTGCGAGAGAGAGAAGCTCAAGCAGACTCCCTGCTGAGTGTGGAGCCTGGGAGGTGGGGCTTTATCTCAAGACATCTGTGACCTGAGCTGAAATTAAGAGTCAGAGGCTTAACTGACTGAGCCATTCAGGCAGCCCCCCAATGACTTCTTAAATGTTAAACCCAAAAGAAGTATTTTCCTTTTTTGTCTTTGTGGACCTGTTTGTTGCATTTAACAATGCTAATCTCTTTCTTCTTAAATCCTTTTGGTAGTATTCTTGGTATTCTCCTTGTTCCTATTTCTCATACTGTATCTTTTCTGACTCTATCATATTCCTTTTTTATCATATTCCATCCCTTAAATGTTGGCTTAGAGTTCAAGTTTAAATAGAATCTTCTTTTCTGTCTACTGCTTTGCTATAATTTTAATTCTCTTTCTGTGTTAATGACACTAAATATCAATATGCAAACTAGACTTGTGTTTCAAGACTCAGATTCACATACATCATTTCTGACTTCAGCTCTCAAACACGCCAACCTGAAAATAACTAAAACTGAATTTATCCCTACCTTCCAAATAAATATTTGTTCCACTAACGTTCTCTACACCTCTACCCAGTTATGGTGCTTGGAACCAACCTGATATATATTCTTCAATCCTCCTTACCCCTGAATTTCCCATGTCCAATTAATCACCAAGTCTTCTCATATCACCTCAATGTATTATCCTCATGACCTCTGTTTGGGCCATTCATCTTCTTTTTCTAGACAACTGCAATAGTCTCCCAACTCTTGCCCTGCCTTCCAACTTACAGGCCAAATCTGTCTTCTTACCCATCTCAGAATGATGTTCAGCATCTAAATCAGAATTGGGACATGCTCATCTTTTGCTTAAAACTATCAAGTACCCTTCATTGTTGACATGAGCAGTTTTCAAAATGGTCCTCTGAAAGCCTTAAGATTCATTGGAAATGTCTGTGGGTCCATGTAGTGATGGCAGGGCTTGGTGGGGGAGTTTACGCAGACAGAGACAGTCCAGTTCCTGGCTTCTCACCACATCTATACTCTGTTTTTCCATTCTTAACCAGAGAAGTTCCATTTTTATATATATTTTTATATATTATAGTGCCATATGACATGGGGGGTAGTGGTAAAAAGATGGAGCATGTGGAAGAGAGGAAAGGAATTGACTGTTTTTACAAAGTCTGAAAGCCATCAGCCTGCATAATATCCAAGATTCGCAACCCTTTGCATGGCCTAGCCTCTGACCAGCTCACCAGCCTCATCCCTTACAATTCTCCTGCCTTTTAATTTATGCCCCATCACATTCATCTAGCTACTTACTTAATAAAGGAAAGATGGGGTTTCACTGTGCTACTGCCCTCAGAAGAATATTCAATTTGAATTAGACCAGTTCTAATTTTGTTTCTTCTTGGACTCATGAATATGCTTTACGTTGCACAGTTGTTTCATAGAATCAAGATACTGAATCCTAATCTTTTCAGTTTTTCATGCTCATTTCCAGGAGGTTGGCTTTTTTCCCTCGCTATTCAAAGCGATCCCATCCTTTCATCAGTATGGCAGGTGGCCCTATAAAACTGAACAGCTGTGAATCTTTCGAAGAGACCCTTCAGGGATGAGTTGAGAGCCACATTTGACCTGTTTATGTTTGGGAAGTTTTCTTTTTTTTTCAAAATCCTTTTTCCAGATTACTTTAAAAATGAACCATACAACTCTACCCACTAACTAGGCAAGTGTTTCTTAGTCAGGAAACTCAGCTGAGTGGGAGGCTGAATCTAAAATTAAAGTAGCTTCTATTTGCCTAAGTGTCATTCTCAATGTAATATACTTTTCCAAAAAGCATTCATTAATATGCATTTTAAGACTTAATTTAGAAACAGAGTCCGTCATTGATCACCTCTCTGTTTACATTTTAGCAGTCTGCTGAGAGTGCACTGTTAGACTCCCTTACAAGCTGCTTTTTTCTTCTCTCTTTATTAGCCTCAACACCTTCCTGTAGGATCTTTATTAAAAAGATCAAGAAGAGAGGTTTTAGATTTCATAAATATTGCAGCCACTCCATGCTCTTTGGAGAGTGGCTTCTTTAGATCGAAATGGCTTCCTATGGGGCCAGAGAGTGTTTTGAAGCCAACAAACCAGAAAGAATAAAACAAAAAGCTCTCCTCAATAAACACACCGACACATTAGTGCGTGGGCCAAATAAATAAGTGTGATCATGTAAGAGGCGCTCAGTTCTTTTTAAAAACTAGGGATTTTCTACAAAATCATGAAGCTGAACACACTGGAGTCTCTGGCCTGCATAACTTCTGATGACTGGGATAATTTTGTTAAAAAGCTAAAGGGAGTTCTGTTAACCTTTTAAAAAATTGATTGCCACCATCGTGAGTCTCTGGTGAGGAAATATTTCATTGTGCTGAAGTCTGTATGTTTTGGAAAAGCTGACTGGTGGTTTTTTGTTTTGTTTTGTTTTTTGTTTCTTGTTTTTTTAAGCTCACTCAGCCTCCAATATTGTGTGCATATTCTGGGATATTCTATCTGTTTGGATGCCTGCTGGGAGTCTGAGAAAGGGAGTCGGGAATAAGAAGGTATGTAATAAATGGTTGAGAACACTACTATATTGGTACATTATAATTTGTATATATGATTTGTGATTGGACCCATTCAGCTAATTTTTAGTGTGTTGCATAGTTGGAAAATGAATTAAAGTGTAGGAGGCAGGAAGCCTGGTCAAAGCACTTGGACGTTTGGATAACTCTTTTACAAGTAACTGAAACAAATTACTTAAACTTTCTTTAATATGAAGGTTAAATCCAGGGATTAAAGTGTGGGGTTGGTGAATGAGATGGAATACAGAGAGAAATTTGTATGGTCCTTCTTCACACCTTATGCTGCAGATCCACTATTTGCAGAGTATGGTTTTTGAAAACAAAAATGGAGAAAAGAACAGAAGTGCACCAATGTAGTTTGTTCTTGCTCTGATGTTGGGAGAAGAATTAAAAATAGCAGAGCAAGATCCAGAGTATCACTTCCCCTTTATAAATTCCACCTCAACCCCTGAGTAGAATAAGCCGATTTTTGGTGTGTGTCACCACACCTGGAAAGGTATTGCATATCATCCTCCTAACTGGCCTTCTAGAGGATAAGATCCCCTGATTTCCAATTATCATAATACTTGTTGCAATTTAGAATAATTAGAATCACCTGCTTAGTTTTGGATGCCCACTGATGCCCAGACTCACCAATTAAATCAGGAATTAGGGGAAAGACCTAGGCAACATTTCAAGGTTACCCATGTGATTCAAATGTGCAGCCACAGTTGAGAACCACTGTCCTAATAATTTACAAATGCTAAAGCCAGGCATTTTCCTTAATCACTACTTCCATCACTGACCCAATCTTTTTTGGCATTTCCGTTGGCTTTTGAATGAAATCTAAATCCTGCTCCGTCTTTAAGCATGTTTATTATCTCACTATTTGGTAACATTCTACAACTCACATGATCTGTTCCAAGCATACAGGTCTCACAACCAACTTACTGTGCTCATCCCAATCCATCCCGCCCTTATTCACGTTGTTTTCCTTGTCTGCATAAATAGCTGTCTCCTGTTGACTTTATCTCATGAAATCCCATCCAACGTCAAACACACCTCTGACCCCTCTCTGCTAAATTCCCAATTGTGGCTTTTACCTAATAGTCTCACATCCAATTTCCAACTGCCTATTAGCATGAAGTGTTCATGGAATTTTTTTAAGGCAAAGGTTTGTCGAGTGTCTACAATATTTCCCTGTATCAGACCACTTCTGTCCTTTAAGAAAGGCTATACTTACGTTATTCAAAAACAAACTAAAATTCATAGTAGTTTAACAAATGAGAGTTTGTTTCTCACACACGAAAACGTTGTTATAGATCATCCGTTCAGTGACTCGGTGATTTAGGTGTTATCTCATCCCTCCGCCATCCTAAAACAAAACCTCCACTTTCACCAAAGGGAAAACACTGGTGGTGTCAAACTTCAAATGATTTGGTCTGGACAGGATTCATGACACTTCTGATAAATCATTGGCAAGAAGTAGTCCCATGGCCCTGCCCAGCTGCAAGGGAGCAGGGAAATATAGGGAGACTGTGATGTTTAGAGTGAACAGTGAACATAAATGTCTCTGCTAGACCTTTTCAAGTGTGCAAGCTCCTCTATCCTTTGCTAGAACTCTACAACATTGAAAGGTGTATTGTAATTTCCATTATTTTATAATTACTATTAGTAGTAGTATATTTATGGATAGGGTAGGTGAATCACTTCTCTACCATCACCCAACTGGATGTAGGACCCACAATCCGTAGACTATATACTTCTTAAAGTTATATACTATATACTCTCTTCATTCATAAGTAGATAGGATGGTTGTTTTTTTTAAATAAATTCTATTGGATTACTTGGATGGATTTTACGTAAAGTTCAAGTATTTATTGACTTTTATTCTTTATTGTGCCTCAGACATTCCAATATAAGAAAATAGCAGCTCACAAATGAGTGATTAATTAAATTTGTTTAGAAGGCCTTCACTCTCTGGGACTTGAGTTCCATTAGTGAGGGTCAGTTAGGTACAGGAAAGGCAAGAGTGCTGTTTGAAGAAGAGAGGATGAGAGAGTTAAAGAAAAAGCACAAAAAGCTCACATCACATTAATACTCATGTGTAGGGATTGCATATAATATTTTGGCAGTTTTTATATGGCCTTGAAATGTCCATATGTACCCAGTGAGAATTTATTGTTAATTTGCAAGAAAATAAAGCAAACAAAAACCAAAATGTTTTTCAGGTAGAGCTAAAAACCAGGAGGTGTGCTGTTGTCCAGAGACTTGATCCACCGAACCTTCTTAGAACATGCCTCATGGTTGGTTATGGATTGTTTTGCTTGGAGAACTGACTAATCTGCCTGAAAGATCCATGGGCAGAGGAGACAGAGTCAAGAGGCACTGATTTGATGATCTGGGGTCTCGTCAAAATTCATGATATGACAGGGGCAAAGGGGCCTGAGGATTTTCAGATTTTTTCCCCACATCCCTGAGTTCACTCTCATGTTGGCTGCCAGGAAGCCAAATTACTAGTAAATTGATGATCTGCAGCAATGTCCCTGCTCTCAGACAGTGGCAAAAACAATCAAAAAGTGAGGGAGGCAGCCTGCTGTAGTAAAAGGAACATGGGTTTTAAACAACCCACATACTTTGGCTTGAATCCAGGTTTTTTTATGTTTTAGCTTTTTTATGTTTTATGTTTTAACTAACCTCTTTGAATCTTTTTTTTTTCTTCTATAAAATAAGATAACAATATGTATTTTAGAATAATTACTAGAGGAGCAGAGATAATAAATGTGAAGCATTTAGTTTAGTTCTTGGTTTATAGAAAATTCCAGTAAATAGTGCAGCTTAAAGAATAACATGGTTTAAGAGTAGGTACAAAGGGCAAGCAGTGGTTGACTAGGTTAACCCAATTTAGCACTGTTTCTATGTGACACACTTACAAATCCTTTTTTTCCCCTTTGAGTCAATAGTTCTAGGTTTAAAAATAACATCCCTCCCTGACTTGCCAGTTAGCAATCATAATATCTGAGTTGACAGTAATAGTATCAGAACTAGTAAATATAGCATACAAGATATCAAGGGTAACATAATATTCCAGGTAATTGGGATTGAAAGTCTCCATAAAATGTCTATCAGCAAGGCCTGCCATTATCTTTTGATCCTAAGATATTTATTTTGTGTGTTTCTATAGATGTGTATGTCCATCTACTTCTTATGCCTGCAATTCATTGTACTCAAACCACAAAATCCCTATGGCTTAACAGCAGATAAGACATTTATACATATAATCAGGAGTTATATCTACTCATATTAAACATATACCTATGTTTCAACAAGTTAAACAGATAAAATTTCCTAAATGTATGGAGATTATGTTGCATTCTAGTGGGGGAAAAAATCAGACCATAGATAGTAAACATGATAAATAAAAATATTGTATGTTAGAAGGTGATGAATGTTGTAAAAAAAAAAAAAAGAACAAGAAATATAGAGAAAGGAGAATAGAGAGTGCTCAGGGAATTGTTATGGAGAGGGTTGACTTCAGAATAAAATAGGATTGTCCTGAGGAGGTAACACTTCAGCGATCTCCTGAAAGAAAGAGGGCTAGCCATGCCATGTACAAGGAGAGTTTCAGGCAGAAGGAGCAGCCAGTGCTGCCATATTCTCATCATAGTGAAGGCCGGTATGACTGGACTGGAAGGAAAATGGGGCTACTAGGAGAGTAGAAAGGTAAAACACGTAAGGTAGCAAGTAATACTAGGACTCAGTGTGACTTTGTAAGGTATTTCCCCCCACCTATTTATAAAAAAGTCAGGTAGATCACAAATAAATGAAATGTGACAATGTAATAATAAAAATGGAATATTCAAAGAGAAGAGTGTATCTCAAAAAGTTGAACATTAAAGTAAGTCACATTGTTTTTCATTGTAAAGTACAGTATGTTTAGTCTTCCAGGAAAAACGAAACAAAACAAAACTTTAACATGAGAAGGTAAATACTTCTTAATTAAGGACTCTACTGGCCATCATGTTTAGGACAATAGACTTGGTGTCTGTTTGAATTTATAACACATCTTTTGAGAAAGGAAGCTTTCTAGTCCTTATAATTACATTTTTAAATGTTAATAATCACTCTACATTTTAGAAAGGGATTTCTACAACAGTACTGCTGCTATTGTTTTTAAAATTCTGCTGTGTTGGGGGCGCCTGGGTAGCGCAGTCCTTAAGCGTCTGCCTTCGGCTCAGGGCGTGATCCCGGCGTTCCGGGATCGAGTCCCACACTGGGCTCCTCCGCTGGGAGCCTGCTTCTTCCTCTCCCACTCCCCTGCTGTGTTCCCTCTCTTGCTGGCTGTCTGTCAAAATAAATAAATAAAATCTTAAAAAAAAAATAAAATTCTGCTGTGTTTTAAGATGCATTTCTTCATAGTCAGTACTCAGTGGAAATAAGGAACAGCTGGTCAACATCTTGCATATCATAATCTATCATGTGTGTAATAATTATTATTAATTTACCTGGAGGATGGTCTTTTTTCCCAGATAAAATATACTCTTCCTTTAATCTACCCTCATAAATCTTCTTTCATATCATTTTAGTTATTTGGAATTATAGTTGTCTAAATTCAATACTTTCTACCTGATTAGTACTTAATTTTTTTCTAATTTACACCAAATAAGATTAAAAATTATTCTCATAAAGAATTATCTGATAAATTATCTGAATAACTTATGCTTAAATTCCTAGTTATTGGGGAAAGAAAATTTTGAACATATTTTCAGTATTGCCAAAGTGTTACAGGAGATAGGTTAATTCTTATACCTTTTCTCATTGTATTAAGATAGTCAAAGACACATGAAATGTGTTCGTTATTTTTGCTGTGTTATTAATTAACAAATGTAATAGAAATGTAACAAAATAAAGGAGCCTTATTATTCCAAAGGTTAGCTATAAATTCATTAGTCTCTCATCTAATCTTTGGGGGAAAGACGATATTAGAAATTCATGGAGAAAGAATTTGAATGCCTTAGGGTACTCATTAGGGTACAAGCACTTGAGGGAAAGAAACCTCAGAAGATATAAATGAAGCCTCAGAAGATATGAATGTATCATGCCACCTATCATTCTTGAACAGAGTGCCATGCACTGGTTACCAATCCCAGGGAAAGATTGGTATTTACAAAAAAAGATGGGTTTTTTTGTTTGTTGTTGTTGTTGTTGTTGTTGTTTTTGGATAACAAAGATCATCTCTCTGCCAACCACTAAGAACAGATGTCCAAATACTTCTGACCATTGCCTCTTGGTATCTGAATCACTGAAGAAAACACAACACAGTCAGGCACCGTGAGTAAAGAGTATGAGTAAAGAGAGTAAGACACAGAACAAAGTCAGCATTAACAGGTGGGCATCAATGCCCCATTGTCAGCGTGTTTTCACAAGCATTCTTCTCATGCTGGAGTAGAAGGAGCGCTGTCCTCACCCCATAGAGGATGGATAGAGCAGTGAAGTTGGCCCAGTGTTTTATGATACACATACTCTAAACAGAACAAAAGAACACACGCTGAGTATGAAACAAGAAAAGATATTCCCACACAACACGATAAGCCCAGCACAGCTGTGAAGACTCTTTATATCTGGAAAGAAGTATTTATATATAAGGAAGTGTTTCAGACTTAAGACTAGTTCTTTCCCAAAAAATCATCATGAAAGAGAATTGGCTTATGTTAAGGATGCAGTTTAGGTTTTCATGTTTTAGTTAGTTATTGGTTTGTGACAAATCACCCCAAATTTGGGGGGCCTAAAACAACTATTTTGTATTTGTTTACAAATTTTCAACTTGGTCGGGCTCAGTGGGACACCCAGTAGAGTCCAATTCCCATCTTGATACAGTACCTCAATTTGTGAGGTTCCTCAGGAAAAGAGAACCAACTATACGGAAGTGGATCATAACGTTTTTTTCCTCCAAAGTGGAATACTTATATGTGAAAAGAATACTGTTAATAATTGAGCTGGGAAAACTAAGACTGTCTTTTGAAAACTCTATCTATAAAAGACCTTGGCAAATGGGGAAAAACTACCATTTTATTATTAGTTGTCTGTGACTCAATACAGAGTTTTCTGGTAAACTGAACTGGGACATTTGACTAGAGCACATATATGCTTTGCTCTCCAAATCACCAGTGACTTCCAAAATTGAAAGGTTCAGAACATATAATTTGATGGGGGAGGGGTTGGGGGAGCAGTTAAATCAGTTTTCGTGCAGTCCCTGGCTCTCTTTTTGATAGGAGATAGGAAATAGGAGATCGGAGACAGAAGGACAGAGAATGAAGTATCTCAGTCTATCTGAGAGAAAATTCCTGGCTTAGTTTATCCCTCTGCCACACTTCCATATGGGGAGAGAGAGAAAGAGAAACAGAGAGAGAGAGAGAGAGGGAGAGAAGGAGAAAGAAAGAGAGGAGGGGCGGGGAGAAATGCTTTCTTATGAGAGTACTAAACTGGAATTCTGAAAATCCAGATGTCTGATTTTTCTCTCTGTACCATATGTAGGGATGAGTTGTTGGTTTTTTTTTTTGTTTGTTTGTTCTGTCTGTTGTGTTTTTGTTTTTTTGTCTGAGAATTGATCTAATTCTCTCCTATTTGTAGCAAGAAAGGGAAGCAAAACAGATTGAGGAGTAAAATCTAATGACACTGGTTTCAGGAGTCCCCCTGCCAACTCAATCCTTATATTTCCTAGTTATATAAGCTGTATGGGCACACACACACATAAACACACAGATTATATAGTATATATACCATTCTATCTATCTATCTATCTATCTATCTATCTATCTATCTATCTATCATCTATCTATCTATCTATCTATCTATCTATATCTATCTATCATCTATCTATCTATCTATCTATCTATCTATCTATCTAGTATTGTATATATATATAGATAGATATATATAGGTATAGATACAGATATCTTTCTCTCTCATGTATGTACATAACTTCCTTCTTTTTTCTTAATTGGTTAATTCTGTGAATTACGACCAAGAATAAAGGCAGTTAAACCAGCCCAATGTCTTCTCTTCATAGGGAGGGTGATGGGACAGGAGGTTTTTGTTTCTCCCTCCATTCTCTTATTTTTCAGTGCTTTCTCTTTGCTTCCAGGACCAAATTGCTAAGATTTTGATGATCCAAAGATGAGCTACCTCTGTTGGCCGATGATATTAACAGAGTTATAGGTAAGTCTTCTTTCAGCATCTGTGAAACTTGGTAGATATACAGACGTTCTTTTATATCTATGAACTAGACTCACCCAAGGAATGGACCAGATATAAGAATTGCTAAGGATATGATACTAGAAACCTGGCTGATACTAATTTTACTTTATCTTCACCATAGTGAGTCATCCCAAACGTAAGATCAAGTAATACATGTTCAGTTAATAAGATGTATCTCTCAGCTCATTTCTTGATTCTCACAGCAGTTCTTAATGAAGTGAGGAATCTGTCAGCTAGAAAAACCCAGCCCTGTAGATTTACTGCCTTTATACTATGCAAGGTTGTGGTGAGGATACGCCAACCTTTAAGGTTCTACCTCATCACCGCGGAAAGAATGTATCATTGAGCAGTTACATTTATCCATATTTCTTTCTTTCTTTCTTTCTTTCTTTCTTTCTTTCTTTCTTTCTTTCTTTCTTTCTTTCTTTCTTTCTTTCTCTATATTTATTTCATTATCCATATTTATTTCTTAATATCCATTAACTGTATTTGAAATTTCAGTGAAGCTAGGTGGGCATAGCCACAATCCGCTAAGTGACACTAGAAGAATGAACAGTTCAGATGTTATCTCCTAAAAGCTCGAGTTAGCAGCTTATAATGGTTAATATTAACAAAAAGTATATCATATATTATGTTGAAGATTCACTCACTATTTTATTTCTCATCTCAAACTATGGCCTGTTATGTTGTCTGAGATCATCAGAAAGGGTTTTGTAAAGAGCACAAAAGGGAAATTAAGATCCAAAGCATAAAATTTCCTTTCTCTTATTGTCAAAGCCACATTAACTTCCAAAATACAATCTCTTCTCGAATTCATTTCTTCCTTGCTTTCTTGTGCTTCTTCTTAACTAGAGAAATTCTGTACAGGTGCTTGACTGTTCTCTTGGTTCTGCCAACAAATGTGGCCTGAATCATTTCCCTTGGAAAAGGTAGGGATACATAAGAGCCCTCAGAGTTATATTAATCTGGTCTCAAGTACGTCCCATCTCCAATTTTCCAGTTAAATGTGCTAATAGGAAAATACAAGATACAACTATAACACAACTCAACTATAGCAGAAAATTCATTTAATTTCTTGGTAATTATAACATTTTATAATCTAAGCATGATCCCCTATCCAATGTGAGATATATCTATATCTCTATATCTCTATATCTCTATATCTATATATAGAGATATATATATATATCTTTCAAGAACCATATATATATATATATAGTTCATCTCATAGAATTGAATTCTGTAATCTTATTTTCTGCCATAAGCCAAAGTATGAAGTTTAGTGTTATTTAGGAGATATGGGTGGATGTTTTGAGGAATGGGGATGGAATGAAGAAAATAGTCATAGAAAGAAACTCTTGATTTCAGCTTCAGCAGATGTGCTAATTGATGCTGGTTGTTCAGAACACATCATCTGTGGGATTAAGTTCACCTTTACATACCACTGCACCACTTGATCATAGTATATTTCCCTCCCATTCCATAAACATTATTGTCATTCATTTTACTTATTCATATGCTCTAATTACTGTTTCTAAACAAAGTCTTCTTTCAGATCAACTAAGTATAAGAAAAAGCAAATATTTGATTTTATGTATTCCTTTTCTGAAACAACTCCTTTCTTTATGTAGATCTGAATTTCTGACCTAATATTATTCCTTCTCCTTGAAGAAACCCCTTTTAACATTTTTGATGGATATTTCCGCTGGCAATGAATTCCCTCCATTTTTTATATCTGCTTCCCTTTTTAAGCATAATTATACTAGATATGGAATTCTAGGTTGGTGGTCATTTTTTCTGTGCGTGTGTGTGTGTGTTTAAACACTTTAAATATTTCATTTTATTCTCATCTTTCTTGCATGGTTTTCCAATGAGAAATCCACTGTAATTCTTATCCTTGTTCCTATTGAGCTAAGGCATTCTTTTTTCTCCCTTTGTCATCTTTCAGGATTTTCTCTTTGATTGGGTTTTCTGAAGTTTAAATTTAATACGTTCAGGTATAGTTTTTGTTTGTTTGTTTTGTTTTTTGTTTTTTTGTTTTTATCCTGCCTGTGGTGCTTCAGATTTCCTGAATTTGTTGTTTGGTGTCTGTCATTACATTTAGAAAGTTCTCAGGATTATTATTTCAAATAATTCTTCTATTTTGTTTTCTCTTTATTTCTGATAGTCTAATTACACTCATGTTAATACATTTTGAAAAATTTCCACAGCAGTTCTTGAATTTTCTTTTGTTCTAATTTGTTTTTCTCCTTGAATTTCAGTTTTAGAGGTCTCTACTGATATATCTTCAAGCTCACTGATTCTTTTCTCAGCCTCGTCCAGTCTACTGATGAGCCCATCAAGGTATTCTTTACTTCTGTTATAGTATTTTTGATCTCTAGCATTTCCTCTTGTTTGTTTCTTAGAATTTCCATCTTTCTACTTGCATTACCCATTTATTCTTACGTGTCCATTTTTTCCCTTAGAGAGCCCTTAGCCCATTAATTGTAGTTATTTTAAATTCCCAGTGTGATGATTCTAATATCTGTGTCATTGTCTCCTCACACAGGGTTTTTTTTTTTTCCCTATCCTTATGAATATTTTATAAATGTTTTTGTTGGAAACCAGGAACATTGTATTGTGTAATAAGAATTGAGGTAAATAGGGCTTTAGTGTGAAGCTTTATGTTCCTCTGGCTAGGAGTTGGGCATTTTAAAATGTTTCTTATAGCAGTAGGTATCAGCTTCTAATATCCTTGTTTTTGCTTTCTCTTTTGAATTTGGGTTTCCCCAAGTACTCCTCTTCAAAGGGAGTCTCTGGTTTGCAGCTCTTCTGACTGTAATCTACAGTATTCAAACCCTATGGGTGTGGTGGTAAGGGATGGGGAGGGTAAATGTTCTCTAATCCCATGATTTTAGTGAATCTGGGTAACTAGGCTGTGACTTTTAATTGTTTCTAGTGGTGTAGATGCCCCCTCCCTCCACTTAGATGAGACAGGAAGGCCAGTTAAGGCTGGTATGGGAGAAGAACTGCCCTTCCTATAGCCTGATTAAGGCTCTGGTAAGTCTCTTCCTCTGGAGAATAGGTGTGTGTTATGGAGAATTCCTCTGGGCTTACTTCACAATGAGTACTCTTTCCCTCCCCTTGCAAGAGCCGTAAGGGAATCTTTTAAAAATCTTTATTATGAGAACTTTGTGAGGTCCTTGGAGATAAAACTCATGAAAATGTGGGATTCCTTCTAAGACTGTGGGCCCCCAGGAGTTTCTCACATTCAAGCCAGTCCATGTTCAGCCTTCATCAATTTGTGAAAGTTAGCATTTAAGTTGTCCACAGTCTATGGCTCCCAGCAGCAACTCCTCCAGGGTAGCCCATCTCAGCTCTCGTGTGGTTCCAGATTTCAGGTTTTCCCTGAGACCTCAGTACTCTGACAGGTCCAAACAAAGACACTGATTGTCAGGTTTTTGTTTGTTTGTTTGTTTTGTTTTGTTTTGTTTTGTTTTGTTTT
>NW_024423343.1:25373328-25405165 GCF_017311325.1 Ursus maritimus | reverse complement strand
TTTGTTTTGTTTTGTTTTGTTTTGTTTTGTTTTTTGGGGTTTTTTTGGAAGGATGAGTGATAACTTCCAAGCTCCTTATATGAAGGAGCAGAAACTAGAAGTCTGGGCTGGAATTTAAATCTTGGAAGTTTGGATTTTTCCCTTATGCAGTGCTTAATTATTTAAAAGAAAAAAAATCCCATCATTAATAAGACTTGTTTTTCCAGTTAAATTCCTTTCAGTGATATTTCCTCATATTTCTGGTTTTTCTGTCTTTCTTCCATAGTTACATCATATTAACATTCTTAGTCATGGCAAATAAAGTGGGGACTTAGATGGAAATGGTTAACATTCTTAGTTATGGCAAATAAAGTGGGGACTTAGATGGACTGGACTGGAATGGACAGACAGTGACTGATCTTAACATTATAGTCAAAGTTCTTTTATTTGCAAACCCGAGACATTGTAGAATCTATTTCGCTTTGGTTCAAATTGCTCTAATAAACACTTCAGACACAGGCAAATAGTCAAGTGCTTAAAGGAAAGGTGAATGGTATAAACTGAAAAAATTGAGAGCAGGTAGGACAGGGCTGGCCATTTAAATGGGCCATTAAAGGAAGACACAATTTGACTGTATCTCTCCCTAGAGAGCTCCTTGGTGTGGGTTTATGAACTCTGGGAGAAGGGCCAAGTTAGGTCTAATTATATTTAGTTTAACGCTGAAATTTAAATGCCTAATCTTTTTTAGTTCTTTTTTTCTTCCTTTCTCTCTCTTTTTTAAATTTTGAAGTGAGCTTATTTTTATTCTTTGACCTGTCTACCATGTTTGCTAAATGGTTTAATCAGCCATCACTTCTCTATCTTTCCTGAAAAACTAATTAAGAGATGAGAATCTATTCACTCATATGCTTTGAAAGAAAACGATATTATAATAACATTTAAAAATAAAAACAAGTTGCAACAAATATAAGCCCACCATTATTTCTGCTTGTTTATTGTCTTTGCATTTTAGGTGACTGATTTCCCTTTGAATAATTTTTTTAGAAATCAGAAAAAAAATCTGAGAATAATATAATTTGGGCTCTGGACATTGTTAAGGGAAATATTCTTTTCTCTATGACTGTTTATTCTTGGAGTATTTCTCCTCTTTTTCATTCTCCCCACAATGAATACCTATTTTACCATGTTCTTTTTTCTTTACACAAGATGAAAAGTGCGAGGCTCTTTGCTTTTCAGTGTTGCCTTTTAAAGTGGTACGTATATGCTTTCTTATGTATAATACTATAGTTTGGCAGTTCTTAACCTTTTTGGGAGGGTCACAGATTCCTCTGAGAAAATGATAAAAGCTGGGGAGTCTCTTTACAGAAAAATGCATACACATACAATTGTCATATATAGTTGACTTCAGGAGGTTTACAGATTCCTGAAAGGCAAAGTAGAGGTTTCTGATCTTTAAGTAAAAAACACTTGACATATGTTTATCTCTCACAAGTGGTTCTTGTCATGTGACATGCAGCCAGCCTGCCTTCTGGAAGTATCCTGTATCAGTTTGGCCCACTCTAGCAGAGACGTATTTTCTGCCTGATTCAACAGTCTCTTTATCTTATGGGACACTGTTCTTTGCCTATGGGCTTTATAAGGAAGACGATAGGATTTGCTGAGAATGGCCACACTGTGTAATAAGAACAACACTGCATTTAATAGGTTATTAAATAACTATATATATATAATAAGTTATATATTAAGTTAATATATATAATATATATAATTTACATAATAAGTTATATATATATAATAAGTTATAAAGGATATCCAAGTAGTCTCCTATTCCCCTGCTCTAAGGAACTAATTGTAACCCTTAATCAGTGTGACCGAGGGAATGGCCTTGCTACAATTGGGATCCATTGTTCTCCTTTATTGTGATCTTATTTCACTGGGTTTTTGTTTTATAAACTTATTATTAGATCTTAGATTTTGCTTATAAATTTGCACAAAATACAGACTCTGACAACTGAGAATTGATTTTTGCAGAAGGCTTTGTTTCCCTCTAATATGTTCTGCAATATTTTGACTATAGCAGGGTGAGGTCTTTTTAATTTGAGTTCACAGAGTTGAACTTTTTGTTTTTATGCTCTTTAAATAATTCTGTGCTCTTTGAATAATTATTTAGGTGTAGAACAAGGCATTCAGACAAAGCATCACTGCTAGGAGCGGTGGGGAGAAGTGGGCCTCTCTCTGCCTGCGTGAAATGGTAAAGAAGAAGCAGTTCCATTACAATGGACAAACACCAACAAAATAAGCTAAGATTAAGCTTACTCAACTTTCATGGTGTGTATTCTACAAAAATGTATATATGCATATATATTTCTAGTATGTATCTAACTGCTTATGTATTTGTAGTTTGTGTGTATGAATGTAGTCAATGTTCTAGTTCTCAAGTTGTGCAAATTCTGCTGTGATTTGAAAAATGGTTTGATGAAGACATCAGTAATTTATAAGAGAAACGATAATATGCATGTGATTAACATGAACTAATTAAACTGAAATGTCCCAGGCTGTTCTTTGCCAGACAGTTATTTAATGATATTAGGGAAATGTCATAATGCTTCTTTAATGTGGAATAGGTTTTTATCAACAAAAAGAAGAATGTTAAAGCTCTCTTTGTATTCTCATGCTCATTGTATAGTTTCTCTGAACCAAGAGATGATATAGTGATTACATAGTGCTAAGAATATAGGATTTGGAATTAGACAAAAGCTGAAAAACTAGGAGTATAGTCCCGGGTCTACCACTTATTTGCTGTGAGACCTTTATTACTCTCAAGATAGAATCCTGTGAAGAGGAATAATAACAGGACTTACCCTGTTGGGTTTCTGGGAATTAACGGATGCAATGCATGGGAAGTGCTTTGCGGAGTCCTGGCATATAATACATGCTTAATAAAGATGGGCTATTATCATTATCATTATTATCATTGCCTCCGTAGTTGGCAGTTCTCACTGAGGACTATAAACTAAGTTGGAGCTTCTGGGTGTGAGGGACAGTTAGACCCCCTGGCATAAACCCACCTCTGTAAAATGTTCAGTGCCACATCTTCATTTTCTTGTCTGTTTCTATGAAAAACAGCCACTTCCGTGTTTTTATTTTTGTTTGGAATCTTATTTTTTTTTTTTTAAAGATTTTATTTATTTATTCGACAGAGATAGAGACAGCCAGCGAGAGAGGGAACACAAGCAGGGGGAGTGGGAGAGGAAGAAGCAGGCTCATAGCGGAGGAGCCTGATGTGGGGCTCGATCCCATAACGCTGGGATCACGCCCTGAGCCGAAGGCAGACGCTTAACCGCTGTGCCACCCAGGCGCCCCATGGAATCTTATTTGTTAGAGCTCTTTCTCCAATGTCTAGAACAGTCTCTACTATTTTAGTAACTATTTTCTTTGCTTCACTTGTTGATTAAAACAGTTTTCTGCTTAGCAACGCATATTTTACCTTGATCCTTAATTCCTTCTGCTATTCTCTCTGAAATGGATCTAATTCCCAGAGATCCTAGGATAGGATTGCTGAAGAACCATAAGATAACCAAATGACTGAATGCTATACTTACAGAATTAGAGCTTGCGTATGTTTTTTTCTGCTTCTTTTTAAATAAAATGTTATTTTTTGACCTGGTTTGTTGATAATTTTACCAAAGCCCTCCAAAGAGATGTGCTTAGGATGGGATGATATGGTAATTTTCTGTTTTTTTAAGTTTTTTTTAAAAGGTTTTTATTTGACGGAGAGAGAGAGGGAGGGAGAAAGAACGAGCAGGGGGAGTTGCAGGCAGAAGGGGAAGCAGGCTCCTGGCTGAGCAAGGAGCCCGATGCGGAACTCGATCCCAGGACCCTGGGATCATGACTTGAGCTGAGGGCAGACACTTAAGTGACTGAGTCACCCAGGCATCCTGATATGGTAATTTTCTTAATTATATTCCAGTTATCTGGCTAAATTTTCTAAACAATTTTGATTCAAAGACGGCACCCACATTAAGCCTGCTTTTGAAGCGCAAGTATTGATATTCTCTGTGGAGTGTGCTTATACAAATTTAGTCAAGTAACCAAAAAAGACCAAAATATTTCAGGTTCTCATATTTTTAAAAAGGTCAGAAAACTCTCCAGACTGTTCTACTAGGGTATGAGCTTCTGTGTTTATTTTTGCTCTGATATGTCCCCACATACCTTCTTGTAACATCGCCAACCTGTTCAGTATGTGTTATCAATTTCAGCTAAAAAAATTGTCTTGACAATTCAAGATTTTCTAAATCCCAGTCACCAAATCTCATCTGATTCTCCTTTCTTTTATATCATGAAATGTAAAACTTTTTTCTTTATGATATGATTGGGCTATATTTTTCTATTATGATTTCCTTTTAGTTTATCTCTAAAGGAACTTGAAACATTGTTTCAAGAAATATAATAGTTGTTACTTTTTTATAAATGACACCATCCTGGGATTTTATTCAACATTCTACTTAATATCTACATCTTTCATGGGTTCCGCTTTCCTGCATTTACCTAGTTGACTCTCTTGAACTTTCAAGGAAAATTTCATAGATGAAGAAATTGATGAACAGAGACATGCAGTAGTTTCTCACGGTTTTAGATTGACCAAATATTTAGGACAGAGATTCACACTCGGGGCTACTGATTTGAGTCTTTGCTCTTTCTACCAGACAGAACTAAACTCATAAGAGTGACATTTATGTTGCTGGAACTAAAGTCTACACAGTCTCAAAGGAAATGATTGACTTTGAACATGCACTTACATTAAAATCTGCCTCTCCTCTCTCTGTCACTGAATCCTGGGAGAATGCCTTTAATATGCCCAGGCACATAACAATATGGCTTCTAAATGATACTAATGTTAAAAATAACATTTTCTAGCAATGTCATTCCAGGAACTCATCTATGGTGTAACAGAAATCTCTTCGGTTTGATGCTTTTTCTGCTATGAAGAGAAAGTGCAGGCTTTAATATATCATGATGTCTCTTTTATTCTTTTCTTTCAACCTTTGGTTTAGTGCTTATAAATTACCTATAACAGATTTGCGAGTGATGTCTTACTTGGTCATCAAATTGGGTAACATGATCTAGGAGCCTGCTGGAATATTTTATGCAAGTTTTACATGCTGAGGAGTTCGGGCTGTGGATGTCTTTATGTATATATAAACCTTATAACCCGGCATCCTTACAACATGAGATTTCAGACATAGGGCTAATTCATATTTTGTGGGCTGTGTTACCAAGGTTCTATTTTATATAGCTACTAATTTTGGCTGGCATTTTTTTTTTTTTTTTTAGCTAATAGGACTTTTGAAGACATAAGATAACAAATTTACAATAACTGGTGTATTAGGTATCTTCAGAGAAACAGAACCAATTGTATATATGGGGGGGCAGTGAGGGAGAGAGACAGAGAGAGATTGATTAATTTTAAGGAATTGGCTTATGTGATTGTGATGGTTGGCAAATCCAAACTCAATAGGGCAAGCATTCGGCCTGGAAACCCAGGGAGAGTCTTAAGACTGTACGGAGCAGAATCTTTCTTATTCCCAGGGACCTCAGTCTTTTTCTTTTAAGGCCTTCAACTAATTGGATGAGACCCATATTATAGAGGATTTATTCCAAGTGTACTGACTTAAATGTTAATCACATTTAAAATTTTCTTCATAGCAACATCAAGACATGTTTGACCAAACATTTGGGCACCCTAACCTAGCAAGTGGACACATAAAACTAACCATCACAACCGGATTCTAATTTCTTGTGTTGATTTTTTCTGAAAAATTGTGGTCATTTAATTCCAAAGATACTGGCCTTTGAAAATTCAAAGGGTTATGTGATACATGCACAAGTTAATGTAATTTAATATAAAATTAGTCTTTTTGATTTTGATTTCCTTACAGTAATGAAATCTATACTTCAATTCTTTGTGGCTATTGATCGCTGTAGCATAATTGAGACTTCTTGAATTTTTGTTAGTACTATTACTAATTATATTAAGGTTTCAGAACTTGATTGGTATCCTTCCACAGTTATAAGAAAGGCCAGTGGTCTTTGTTTAGGATTACTTAATATTTCATAACATTTCTGTGAACTTTAACCTGAATTTTCATTTAAAATGTTCTCATTTAGAGACTATTTTAATGAGAACACCATCATTTTTTGTGTGTGTTTGGAACAATATTAATTATGTTCTTGAATCTTTAATTTATATTTTATTGTCTTGTGGTTGTAGGCATTCAATAAATATTAGCTCCCTACTTTCCTTAAGAGTATGAATTGAAATGCTATTAACGACATATCTTAGCATGCACAAGAATATTCTACTGAAGAACTCTTTAAACTGTTTTTATTGGTCCTATGTTTCAGTTCTTCTAATTTTTAACATGTTTTAATGAAATCACTATAGCAGATCCTGGGGGAAGGAAGTCTGTGTCACCACCCTGTGACCATTGCTTTTATTATGTCAAAATGAGCCAAGACAGGCTAAGTATTGCTACACATAAAACAACTACAAAATCTCAGCAGCCTAATAAACCAAGAGTTTGCTTCTTGCTTATCTACATTTGCAACATGGGTCAATATGGAAGCTCTGCTCACCATAGTTATTCAGTAACCTAGGTGAATGGAGACTCAATTTACATGCGGGCACATAATCCCTGCCAGGAGAAAAAAACACTTAAAGTGAGTTCTATATGCTGCTGCTGCTTCTTCTAAGATTTTATTTTTATTTATTTATTTATTTGTTTATTTATTTAATATGAGAGAGAGAGTACAGTCAAGGGGAGGAGCAGAGGGAGAGGGACAAGCAGACTCCACACTGAGCGCAGAGCCCATAGTAGCAAAGCACAATCTCAGGACCCTGAGATTATGGCAGGAGCTGAAATCAAGAGTCAGACACTTAACCGTCTGAGCCACCCAGGTGCCCTATGTATATGATGCTTCCTAAAGCTTCCACTGGAGGTGAACTGCATGCTTTCTGCTCACATTTTGGAAAGCAGTGCAAGTTTCACGGCCATGTGCCTAACTGCAAAATAGGTGAAGACGTATAATTCTGCTCTGAACTTAGAGGAGGAGAACTGGAACATCGCCAGTCTTGTGACCATAGTCAGCTGTGTTTCAGGTGTGATTTTTTTTTTTTAAATATTTAATTTACTTATTTGAGAGAGAGAGAGATTGAGACAGACAGGGGCAGAGCATGAGCAGAGGGGAGGAGGCAGAGGGAAAGGGAGAAACAGACTCCCCACTGAGCGGGAAGCCTGACATGGGACTCGATCCCAGGACCCCGAGATCATGACCTGAGCCCAAGGCAGACACTTAACCGACTGAGTCACCCTGGCACCCTCATGTGTGATTTTGTATCATGAATGATTTTAGCTTTCTATGGCTAGCAGTGGCTCATAAAGACATTCAGTTACTTCACATAACAAGAGTGCATAGGAAGGAAGTCTGAGTTGATGTGGGAGCTCAGGAATGTTATAAAGGATCAGGCCCTTTTCATATTTCTGTCCTACTAACCAGGAATTGTGGATTTTGGTCCTAAGCCTGGCCACCTTGTGGTTTGGAGAAGGCTTCTACAACTATAAATAGCACATCTTCACACATCTGACTCCAAATCACACAGAAGGGAATATATTAGCGTACTTGATTTCTCTCTCTTTTTAGTCAGGAGGAAAATCCTCCCTAGAAGAAACAAGTATGCTTTCCAAGCTGACTTTCCCTTATTTTTCTTTAATTAGAGATTCTTAGCTACAAGGAAAGCTGGGAGGGTGAGAAGCTAAAAAAGGGCAAAGAGTAACTATCACTGGTTTAGAAGATTATCATGGCTTTACCATCTTTCTTTTTCTGGAGTGGGCACTTTGCCTCTTGAACAAAATTGTAGCTCTGATATTAAAAAAGAGGAGGAAAAGTCTATGGAGAGAGCACAGGATTACCTTTCACAGAAAATAAATGAAAAATAAAATCCTTCATGGGGCACCTGGGTGGCTCAATCAGTTAAGCATCTGACTCTTGGTTTCAGCTCAGGTCATGATCTCAGGTCATGAGATGGAGCCCTATGCCAGGCTCTACCTTCAGGAAGAATCTGCTTGTCCCTCTTTCTCTGACCCTTCCCCTGCTCATGCTCTCTCTTTGCAAATAAATAAAATCTTAAATCCTTCATAATTTAACAGGGAGATGATCATTTGAAATAAATTGAAAGCAAGACAGATCATCACATAGTCTAAAATAGTTAAAAGGCAGGTGGTGATGAGGGGTCAGCTAGGGTGCCAGGTCAGCCAGAGAGGTAGCAGCATATGAGCAGATCCTTGAGAAACTGGTAAAATTTCAATGACAGAAAAGGCATTGCAGGTGGAGAACACTAAAGGCAAAGAGCCAGGGAAATAACAATGCTGGGGAGTGAGATTGGGATTAAATAATGTGGAGTCATGAATGTCAGACAAGAGTTTGGACTCTGTAGGGAGCCTTATAGCTTTGGACCCCTGTGATGTAGTGGTTAAGCACAGTTGCTCTAGACTTAGCCAACCTCAATTCAATCTGAGTTCCACCACCAACTCACTGTGAAATGATGAGCGAATCTCCTTACTTTTTCAGGCTCCATTTCCTCATCTGTAATAAAAGGGAGTAATGAAAGGTACTTATCTGCATTAGTTAGGGTATGCTAAACAGCTGAAATAAATAAATGCAAAAATGTAATGGCTGAAATAAAATAGAAATTTATTTTTTGGGGCGCCTGGGTGGCACAGTGGTTAAGCGTCTGCCTTCGGCTCAGGGCGTGATCCCGGCGTTATGGGATCGAGCCCCACATCAGGCTCCTCCGCTATGAGCCTGCTTCTTCCTCTCCCACTCCCCCTGCTTGTGTTCCCTCTCTCGCTGGCTGTCTCTATCTCAGTCGAAAAAATAAATAAAATCTTTAAAAAAAAAATTTATTTTTTACTCATATAACAAGGTAGTGAGCAGGCTCTGCTTTAAGCAATCATTCAGCAGCCCAGGTGAAAGCAACTTCTCCATCTTGGACATATATTTTCCATAATCTCTCTGTGATAGTTCTCCAGAAAACCTCAGTGGGTTCTAGGGAGCACTGTCTGGTATAATGTATATGAAGTACTTAGCATAGTGCCTAATACAGAGTAAGCAATCAATGAATGCTAATGATTAATGTTAGCCATAATTTTGGCTTAGAAACCAGGTGAATTGAAATAAATGCGAGTCTTCTTAAGCCATAAAAGAATATATTTTACGTATTAATTTATTTTGAGTGGAAAAATGAGACCATTAGAACTGAGATAAGAATTATTCTGGCAAATGCATGTAGGGTGGTTCTGTGGGAGTGTGGTGGTTGTAGGCCAACCATCAGCTAGCAGATAGGTACAATGATGTAGACAAGACATGATGACATTAGAAGGAAGATGGAGGGGCGCCTGGGTGGCACAGCGGTTAAGCATCTGCCTTTGGCTCAGGGCGTGATCCCGGCGTTATGGGATCGAGCCCCACATCAGGCTCCTCTGCTATGAGCCTGCTTCTTCCTCTCCCACTCCCCTTGCTTGTGTTCCCTCTCTCGCTGGCTGTCTCTATCTCTGTCAAATAAATAAATAAAAAATCTTTAAAAAAGAAAAAAAAGAAGGAGGATGGGAAGAAAGAAGAGGCAGAGCTAAAAGATTCCACTCTCTGAAGGCTTAGAGTCTAGATCTTTTATATTTCTAGAGATACCACATTCAAATATATGTTTGATGTCTACATTTGTTGCTGGCAAAAACAAAGTATTTCTTTTATAATCTCAAAATCTTTTTTTTTAAAAAAGATTTTATTTATTTATTTGAGAGAGAGAGAGAGATGGAGCATGTGCTGGGGGAGGGGTAGAGGAAGAGGGAGAAGCAGACTCCCCACTGGGCAGGGAGCCAGATGCGGGGCTCAATCCCAGGACTCTGGGATCATGACCCAAGCCAAAGGCAGACACTTAACCAACTGAGCCACCCTCAGACACCCTCTCAAAATAATTTTTGATAATACTTAGATTTGATGGCAAAATAAAGAATGAGAAGATACTATAGGAGATCCCCTCAACATTAGATGTCTGACTATTTGGAAATCAAGCTAAAATGATTTTGTATACATTCCTCTTGTTATTGAAGAATAATCAATTTCTTATTTTCCCCCTGTGTGCCCCCAAATGATTAATATATTTAGTTATTTCTCTGATTTGATTTTCTTTTTGTTTTCCCCTTTTTTTTTTACATTTTTTTTTCTTCTTCAAGGTAACTAATCCCAATTTTCTCTGATTCTAATACCAAAAAAAAAAAAAAAGGCCAAAAGTTGTATATTAAACTGTAAATATTCCGGAATCATGTCAGCCAATTTGTTTAGCCTTTGCCAAAATTAGAATTGCAAAAATTTTTATCAGAATTTCTCACTAATAGCATTACTTATGGATATGTGTTTTCCTTCTTTTTCTAAAAGTGCTAGAGAGTTTGAAAACAGGAGTGGGAAGTAAAAGGTAGAATTCATAGAAATGAAGGCCCTAAGGATGTCACAGACTGGGTGGTCATGCTTGCAGTGATCAACAACTCATTGTACTATTCACCTAGTTTGACCTTTAGATGTAATCCTCTGTGGAAGCATTAATTTTGGGGACATAAAACTACCTTCATGTTATTAATACAAACCCAATATATGCCCTGTCTTCTGTCCTTGGTAGTCTGAGTCCTTGAAGCCTATGCAAGTTTTCAGCCACTGAGGCTGTGTGCTGGTGAGTCTTCAGTCTCATGATGCTGCTTCACCCCAGTGAACTGGACCTTGTCTTGGGCTATTTCTGTGGAAGATGTACAATACACTTACCAGGGACTGAATTAAACTTCTCAAATTGAGTTGAAATCTGGAATAGTTGGGGAGCATAGTGGCTAAATCATACATTCCTTTAAGTAGGCCAAGCTCATGTCATTGTTTAGACCAGGGCGTCTCAAATTCAATGTGTATATGTGTTGGGGGGGGGCGGTGGGAGGGCAAAGGAGCAGTAAGGCTGAGATTCTGCATGATGATATAACTGTGTTTTATATATATAAATTTGTACCCTCCTGTGCCTCATAGCTTTTCCTTAACATAATGTAGTATGGAGTCCTACTATCTTGGTCTCAAGGCTCCAAAACTGACTTATATTCTGCTGGTGAAATCTGTGTCGGGAACTCTGAAACTCAGTGTGTCTTAATCAGATACATTTTTAAAATGTAATGTTATTTATTTTTATTTTTTTTAAGAGAGAAAGAGAGGGTGCCTGTGAGCAAGGGGTTGGGGGTGAAAGGAGGGGGGTAGGAGCAGAGGGAGAGGGAGAGAGAGAATCTTAAGCAGGTTCTACGCCCAGCATGGAGCCCATCGGGGGACTCGATCTCACAACCCTGAGATCATGACCTGAGCTGAAATCAAGAGTCGGGCGCTTAGCTGACTGAGCCACCCAGGCGTCCCTGGAATGTTATTTTAGAAAGTGTTTCTCAGAATGAAATAACCAGAGACTTATTTCACCCAAGATTATTATGAACCTAGGACTTACTCACCTGTATAATGAACCACAAGTTATATACAGATGAGAGTTAAAGTTTATTTGAAAGAATAAGTGTTTATTGGAACACATTTCTATTTTCCCATGTAATAAAAGAAATCATATATTTGTAAGACACATGCCCAGGGCTGAGATTCAGCTGGAACACCATCTTGGCTGTACTGGTTATTTACGGCTGATACCCATGCATGCATATAGGTCAGGGTCATTGCCTGATACGGAGATGCCTGTGCCATACATGATATTGAATAGTTTGAATACCATCCCCAAAATGTTTCCTAAGTGTAGTGCAACAGCACAACTTCCTTTCCTTTCTCCTGTGACTGAGTGAGCTCTGCATTTTTCACAGTGGACGCTACTGAAGCAATATTACCAATATATAAGCACTGAGATATTCAGATGTATTGCCATTTATAGTCCATGGGTCCCCTTGAAATCACATAGCTCTGCTGTTTCAATGTACCAAGGCTCAGGAATCCAACATCTTGAGGTGTACCATGAAGCCATTTCACCCCAGCCACCTGCCCAGGACACCGAGAAGGAGTAGAGAAAGAATCTATAGATATTTCCTCCTTTTTGGGCTGCAGAAACTCTACTCCTTCCCTTCCCACTCCCTTCCTCTCTCTTCTCTGGACACCAAACACAATCTCCTCAATGGGTCGGCTTTCCCCAGCAAAGGAAGATACGTTGTTTCAGAGAATTATGCTTTTGCCTTACAACATGGACTTCTACTGAAAATGAAAACACAGATGGGGCTGGCAGCTGGGGAATTCAGGGGAAGGAAACTGTGTTCAGTATTACAGGACATCTCTTTGCTATTGCCTCTCTTTTATACACACACTCTGCTCCTATCAAGAAGAACAGCCCTTACTTCTCCTTGGTACAATTCTCTTTCAATTTCCCTCCCAGGGGCGCCTGGGTGGCTCAGTTGGTTAAGCGTCTGCCTTTGGCTCAGGTCATGATCCCAGGACTCTGGGATCGAGCCTCTTATCAGGCTCCTCACTCAGCGGGGAGTCTGCTTCTCCCTCTCCTGCTCCCCCTGCTTGTGCTCGTGCTCTCTCTCTGTCAAATAAATAAATAAAATCATTAAAAAATAATTTCCCTCCCCTTACTCAGACGCTGAGGCATCCTGAATATCCAAACTATTTAAAAATAAATTTCTAGGTGTGCCCTCCAACTCTACTGATTCCTTCTAACATTTAATTCGTGCTGGTTTCCTGACCAGATCCCAGGCTCTGCCCCCCAACATGAATCTCATTTTAGAACCAGAATTGTTTTCTACCTTCTTCACCGGGGGTATACGAATTTGGCATTTGCCTCCGTGGCACTTTATGCTCAAAAAAACCTGCTTTTAAAAGACACAATGAGTCCTGACTTACGGTTGATACACCCTGCGTCATCTACCCACACATCACCTACCATGGAGCCCTGCCCGAAGGCCTTATTTTTGAACTTCTTATACATGGAACCTAAAAATGTGTACCCTCCTGTGCCTCATAGCTTTTCCTCAACATAATGTTGACGAGACTTGTCCATGTTTTTTGCAAGTGATTTGTTCATTTTCGTTGTGCACTGTGTTGCGTTGTGTGAAAGTGGTACAATTTACCCACTTATTCTCCTGTTGATGAGCATTTGGATTGTCTCCAGCTTGGCGCTGTTAATCATATTGTTAGGAGCATTCTTGTGTTTGCAGTTTGGTGAACATATGTGTGTAGGTCTGTTAAATTTTGAATTGCTGCGTGATAGGGTTTATTAGCATTTAGCATTAGTAGATACTGATATACCCCAAAGTTACTGTATCATTTTATACTTCATAGGTAGTGTTTGAAATCCAGCTTCCCTACATTTTTACAAACACTTGATGTTGTCAGTCCTTGGTTAGTAGGTAGGGGTATTTCACTGTAATTTGACTTTACGTTTTCCTGGTTATTATTGTGGTTGCAAACACAGATGTTCGGATGTTTACCAGTTATTTTGCAAAGTGCCTGTTTAAGCCTCTTGTCCATTTTTTTTTTAATCGGGTTGTCTGCCTTTTTCTGAAATATTCTTGATATGAGCCCTTTGCCATTTTTATGTATTCAAATGTATTCTCCCACTCAGTGGCTTATTTTCATATCCTTTACTGGTATTTCATGATGTACGTAAATTCTTAATTTTAATGCGTTCCAACTTACCAATTTTCTTTTATGTTTAGTGCTTTTGTGTGTATGTGTGTGCATTTGTTCCGTTTAAGATAACTTTGATATCCCAAGTTCATAAAGATATTCTCTAGTATTATTTTCAAGAAACTTTATAGTATTCCCTTTATATTTTGATCAAAAATCCATTGGGAATTAATTTGTGTGTGATATGAGTTATAAATAATGATCGTATTTTCCCCATATATATATATATATCCAATTGACCCAACACCGTTTGTTGAAAAGAGCATCCTATCCCCACTGCACGGTAAGGCCACTTTTGTTATAAATCAAGTGTCTAAATAGATGTGAGTTCGCTTCTGAATTCTCTCTTCCATTCCATTGGCCTATTTGTCTATAATTACCACTTTGAATAACTACAGTTATATGGTAAATTTTGAGAGCCTATTGTATAAATCTTCCAACTTTTATTTTTAAAATTAGATCATTCTATTTTTTTTTAAGATTTTATTTATTTATTCGACAGGATAGAGACAGCCAGCTAGAGAGGGAACACAAGCAGGGGGAGTGGGAGAGGAAGAAGCAGGCTCATAGCGGAGGAGCCTGATGTGGGGCTCGATCCCGTAACGCCAGGATCACTCCCTGAGCCAAAGGCAGACGCTTAACCGCTGTGCCACCCAGGCGCCCCTAGATCATTCTATTGGCTCACTCTATTTTCATGTAAATGTTAGCTTCACATGTCAATTTTTGCCAAAATCACCTGCTGTATTTGTATGAATAATTGATCTGTGTATGAAAGTTCTACAGATAATTTGAGGTCCTGATTGATATTCTCTTCCTTTCAGGATCCAAACTTAAAGTCTAGAATTTCAGGGATGCTCTTTCTTTGTGGGACCTAGACTTCATTTTTGTGTCCCATGCTTGGTGAGACCATGAAATGCTATTCCTATCTTCCCTAGTTCTTAGACATCACTGCTCAGTTCTTAGGTTCTTGTTCTGTGCTCTTTATAAATTGTCAAATGCCTCAAGGGGAAAATAGCTGCAGAATGTCGGGCTTACTTAGCGCACTTTCCACTTGGCCTCAAATCTGGGTTGTTTTGAAATTCCAAACTCCAGGGTTTGTCTCTGTATCCCTTTAAGACTGACAAAAACTTGCCTCAGGTTCCCAGGCTCTCTGCTTCTAATCTCTGCTCTACTTTTTAGCCTCTTAGATTTATGTTCCTTACCAAACAGCAGATTCCATGAGGTAAAGCACACCCAAATATTGAACTCAACTCAATGGCCTTTCCTTTTCTCAGGGAGCATGGACTCTCAAGTCCTGGCTGCTTTAGTAGCTTTTTGATGCCTTCGAATGTTTCTTTTTTTCTTTTAAATTTAATTTCACACAGCTTCTCAACTTGTTTTTATAGAATATTACCAGAAAGAGAAGACACTCAAAAAATTCAAATTTCTTTCACTTATTTCTTTAAAAAAAAAAAATACCTGCTCACTCTATCTCAAATAATGTGATATATTTTGCATATCATGAAACATGAAAATTTAAAGTCACCATCTCCTTGAATTAATATTCTTTTTACTTTAAAACATTTTTTTCTCACATTCAACCTCTTATTAGAGTTCATTTTTCTGAATTTATTGTAGGATTTTAAAATAACATGTCTTACATTTATTTCTAATGTGAATATATTATGATTTTTATTCTGAAAAGGAAGATATGAGGGATTTCTAGTATTACTCATGTTTGCATTATATTTCAGTGAATAAATACAAGTAAGTCTGGGGAAATGAGGATTTTTTCTTTCTTTTTCTTTCTTCTTTTTTTAAATATGGAAACCTTTTACTCCCTGTCTTCTGCTTCCTGTGTAATGTAATAGATTTTTCCAATGAAGCCCACTGCATTCACACCATTTTCTAAGACCTGAGACTATGCTCTCTGCACCCTAAAAATAACAATTTCCTCACTATTTTCCAGACCTGGCATGTTTTAATGAAAATGCTTGCACAGAAGCTAGCACGTTACTTTGCTTTACGCCTTTCATGACATTGATGCTTTTCTGCTCTATTTCCTGGGTCATCCCATGTGATTAACAGACTTCTTTTGGTTTCTTATTTGTGTGCTTCCTTTTTTTCTGTAAGTCACTGTGAACATTCATTTAATTATTTTTTGATAATCAGCGATCTACAAGTATAAACATTTGCAATATAAATAACCTATTAGTGACATCATGACCAGCAGTAGCTAGTAGTGAGTCCCCTCTGACTGTGTGACACATTGTGTGTTAGTTACTACAGGAAACCCCAACCCCCACCCAGATTTAGGTCATAGCGCTTGGATTTTGTGATCTGAACTTTTAAAAGAACGAGACTGTGTGATTCAATGGGTAATCCAGGCAAAAGTCTAGCATTTGAAAACTGTGTCTGCTTAATTGTGTTCATGTTATTTAATTGTTCTGTGCTTTCTTTCCATGCCATGCCCCCTTCTCCATGCCTCTTCCTAGTTGGTTCTATTCTACTTTACCTATACCTCTATTATGCTATCAGTATTTAGATTATAGTAAATTGCTATAAGGTCCAATTCCCATTTTCAAGTGTAGGTGGCTTCAAAAATCAACAAGTGTCTTGCTCATCTTTGTGTATCCTGTGTATACTTCACATGCATTTGCTGAATTACATTAAATTGTTTGGAATAAGGAACTAAATAGGACATTTACTAATCTAATCATGGGGTGGTTTGATAAAATGCTTTGGAAAATAATCATAGTACTTCAAAGGATGATTTGTCCCTTTCCTCTTTATTCACTTCCAAGACTCACCTCAGATAGACATATCAGGAATTTAACAGATCCCTTAAATCTGAACATTTATTAAGACTGTACTCCATGTGACAGAGTATTGAAAAGGTATTGAAAATCTACATTTTGAGCTTATATTAGTGGAGTCATTATGCCCTTCTGTATAAATACTCACAAGTGAAATGAAAATAACATGTAAACTCAATGTATACACCTTGCATGTTCCTGGACAGTTTTATTCCCAATTACTTTTTTCATGAATCTTGTGGCCCATTTACAAAGTTCCTTTGTTCTTGATCTAGATTTTAGTGAGGAAAGATATTTGGCCTTTTTTTCTCTTTTAAGTGTTTAGGTTTTTAATTTAAAAACAGGATTTTTTCAGTTGTTGATCTCAATGGTATTTCTGACTCAGTAGAAACTTTCTATCCTTAATATGACCAGGAACCAATCTACTCCTGGTAGATGTTTGGTCACTTTTCCAGAGACATTCATCAGTACTAATGGCCCATGGTCATCCCATTGTTTTGTGTGTGTGTGTGTGTGTGTGTGTGTATTTGTTTGTTAATTTGTTTGTTTGGAAAACAGATGAACCTCCCATTAGGGGATGTCTTAGAAGTTTATCAATTTTCTGGGCCTGAGCCTATGTTATAACCCTTATTGCTCTTTTCCTTTTATTTAATCTCTGACTCATCATGAAATTTATAAGTGCAAATATAAATAATAATAGTAGAAAGCAGTAAAGTTTGTGGGTAATATATAAGGTAAGAGAAATTTTGAAAAATTAATTATATAAAAAAGAAAAAATTCATGGTACCCATAAATGAAATCTGATGAGTAGAAAGATCTCAAAGCATATAACTGGGGAGTATATGCTTTTTTGTTCATGTATTATACTTTGGTTATTTTTTGTATCAGTGGAGATAATGAGATTATTGAAATTAAGAGGCAATGAGTCACAAATGGAAAAAGCACACATATAAATTTAAAAAAATTATTGTTTTAAGTCTTAGCCTTGACACTTACCAAATATATGGCCTTGGGAAAATCACTTGTTTGAGCTTCTCAATCCTTGACTGTTCAACACAGCTAAAGATAATATTCAAAAATTTGTTCTGTTGATTTGTTAAACTAAAATTAAGAATCGATACTCACATCATCATAAATAATGAAGGACCTCTCATATAGTCTCACTTCTCTTTATTTTTTACCCTCTCCCTTATTTGTTTTGGCATGCAAATGTATTCCCATTAAAATGAGCCAGTTAAGATGGGAATACTAACAATGGTAGCTCCTTTGAGTGTTATGTATAATGCAACACAGAGTTCATAAGAACTCTTCAAAGTATAGTTGGATTTCCTCTGAAAAATGATAGTTAATGACATGCTACTTCCTGTCTAAGCACTAAACCAACTGAAAACTCAATAGCGGTGTCTCAGAGGGATTAAAATATCAGCTTTTCAGTTGGAAAGGAAAAGTTGATGATGCAACTACAAATGGGCCTGTTGGTGTAGTACTTTACCTGCTGAATTTGGATCACATTCCCCACCTGCAGGTAGATAAAATACTCAGAAAAGATACCTTGCCAGATGCATGAGAAAAACTTTGTCTCTCCTAAACTCTGAACTCAGAAAATCTCCAGATCTAAATTTTGACTGACTTGGGCCTCTAATTCTGCTTCTAGCAGAGAACTTTCAAACCAGATCAGGAACATTAATGCATAGATACAGGAAAAGAATGCTTTAGTTCTGCACGCAAGATACTGTGGACAACAGATGGGAAGTTACTTTAATAAGTTAACCCTTCCTAATAGAAGGGTGTGACCAATGGAGTCAGTATCTTCCTATCTCTCCAATCACATAAATCAATTTCTACCTCCTACATGGAGATGTGTCTAACACAAGGGTATAGAGACAGATAATTCCAAGGTGTTGCTTCAAAACTGTTCCTTCCTAGGGAGTAGAGTGGATATCAGCTGGTGGTAAACCTGGGAAAGAGGAATGTGGTTCTCTCTAATAGAAGTTATGATTTCTTCCAATGTACAGATTAGATCACCTGGCTTCAGAGTAGTTAAGTCACTTGCACAAGGTTTCACAGGGAGTGAATGATAGAGCAAAGATTCTAATCCAAATTTTCAGATTCCCATAATCTACATTCTTGAAAGATAGCTAAAGAGACAGATGCAAGGAACTGATGTGACAAAAAAAATGTTTTGGGACATTGCAGCTATATATGACCAATAACCAAGTGCAGATATTTATCTAATTTTGAGGATCATTATGCAAATCAAATGAGCTAATGCATATTAAAGTGATTTATAAACTTAAAGTTATGAACGTATTACTGATTATTATCACAGTTAATGTCTCTCTACATCCACTTCTTTTCTATCGTATGAAGTTAATGATTCTTGCCTTGGCTGCATCTTGTATTGCTGTGAGGATTAAACATAATAAAGTACCTCCAAGTTGTGTGGAAGCTGTAAAGCACTATACAAATGAAAGTTAGCATTATGGATTTGTACATTAATTGTTAGTCCTCAAACATGAGTTAGTTAATGCTTAAATCATGGGAATTCAAACTACAAAATCTGTTAGAAAATGCCGTTATAAAGTAAATAGAGGTTGAGAACACAATTTCAGATGAACAAATGTGGCCAGGAGACTGGTTGGACTAATTGAACATTTCAACTTATTGATTTTGTGGTTTCTTTCTACTTTCTAGCTCAGAATGCAGAGAAGCTAAAAGTTGTGGACATTGGAAAATATCCACGTAAATCCAATTCATCAACCTGATGGCTCTCTTACTACTCAAAATGTGGTCCCTGGACCAGTAGCTAGCGAATTTAGATCACAACCTAGCTTGTTAAAAGTACAAAATCTCAGATCCATTCCAGACCTACTGAACAGAATTTTCAGAAACCCTACTCTATTGGAAGTAAAAGAAACGACAACAACAACAAAAACCAGTGACTCATTATGCCACTAAAAGTACAAATAATTATTGGATTTCTGTAACACAATCAGGAAAATTTTCCTTTCATAGTATTTATGATATACTTAATATCCTTAATACTAAAATTGTCATGTACCATAATAATAATTATTTAGGAGAACACAAATGCTAGACATCTGGGCAGACTGTTTCGTTTATTTTATGTTGGCACTTTCTTTCTCTTAAATAATATACTTAGTTTCCAGTTATTCTTCAAGTCTCCCTAAATTCACAATTCATTCCTTTATTCAGTAATTATTTTGAATGGTGATACCAAATATTCTGCTATATTCGGAGTACATAATGGAAATTGAGATAATATGGTCTCTTAATCTTATGGTGCCTATAGTTTAATGGTGGAAGATGGGGACAAGTAAAGAAACACAGAAGTATAATGAGAAAAGAGCTGTGAAGGTAACAGACAGGATGGAGGGTCAGGTGCTACTTAGATGCAGTTATCTGGGCAGCCATCTAAGGCAGTGGCATTGTGTCAGCTTTGAAAGATGAGAAGAAGGCAACCAATCAATAACAGAGCAGTGGCAAGACTTCTGAAGTTTTAAGGATGAAAAGAACTTGATATGTTCCAGAAACTAAAGGGAGGCTAGTATCTCTAGAATGGATTGGGTGAGATGGATAATAGTCAGAGATGAGTTTGGAAAGATAGGGCAGAGCCTAGATTAGATAGTCTTATAGGCCATGGTTAAGTGTTTACAACTTGAAGTGAATAGGAAGTCATTGATGTGCTTTAAGTAGGTGGGGAAGATGTGAAGGTGGACAGTTGCAATTGAAACAGGTCCAATTTATATTTGAAAAAAAAATTCCTCTGGCTACTGTATGGATCTTAAAGTGGACAGAGACATGTTGGGAGCCTGCAGGAGTAATACAGTCAGCTTGGATGAAGGTTGTAGGTAAATGTTTTAGGAATATTCATATCGGTGATGTGCCTTCAAATCCATTGTTCATCTTTCCCAATTTCTGTTTTGCATTTCAGAGGGTTTCCCCGCAGTACATGGCTTCCACTGACACAGGCACTCGTTGGAGACTGGAAAGAAAGAGAACATTTCCGCAGGTGTAGCATTTTGCCCATGGCTCCAGCTCACTCCAGACTGGCCCACTTTGTTTCCAACTTCTACCAGGTGCTCCTAGCCTCTAGTCCCCAGTGACACCACATCCCTCCTTGGCTCTGCTGCTGATCTTTGGATTGCATCACCAATTTCTGTTTAGCTTTTCAGCTCTTCTATTACCTGTGTAACCAATTCCTTGCATTAGATTTCCTTTGTTATAAACACATGTGATTTCTCCCTTAGTCTTTAACCCTACAGGATGTAGAGAAACAGAAGGGAAAGAATCAAGAATGTCACCCAGATTTTGATTTTGATTGATTGGGCAGAGATTGGGCAAGGATTTGAAAAAGAGGGGTCAGCAATTCCCTTTGGACATGCTGGTCTTGATACATTCAAATGCATACCAGATTGCAAGTTATGAATTCCTAAGTCATCAGATAGTGATGGTGCTTGTAGTCATAGGAATGGATAAATTACCCAAGGGGGAAGAAACCACAGAGATAAGAGAAAAGGAATTTGGATTGAATCTTAAAGAATTTGAGGTTGGCTAGTGGAGAGAGAATCTGTAAAAGATATTAAGAAAGATTTGAGGATTTCCTGGATTCAGATTGGTAAAACATCTAGAATATATGGAATATCTCCAAACGCATCTTTCACATTATATAAATTATGCTGTCATACAAAATACCAACACATGATTGGCAACACAAACCCAGTAAAACTAGCTACAGTCCCTGAAAAATAAAAGACAGACAACAATCTTTACAAGTGATTAATTCCATTATGCATGTAAAATAACTTGGCACTCTTGGTTCTGGTGTACAGTTCGATTTTGATTTATGTGCCCTTGAATCAGGGAAGGACTGAAGCCTGCAGTCCAGCAGCCCCCATTGAAAGGCCCAATCCAGGCCAGAGAGTCCAAACAGCTGAAATGCAGTCTGTTCTCTTCTCACCAAACTGTACACCCTGGCTCAGATCTATCTCTGCTGGAGTAAGGAGCCTTTCTGTAAACCTCTACCCAGACGGGAGAAAGTTTTTCTAACACACACAGAGATATTTGTGCATTAGCAGTGGCAGGGCCAAATGTGCTGTACCAACCTCAGTTGTAGGCTTAACCACTAATGATGTCAAGTCTTAGCCAAAGTCTAGACCACACTGCTGAGAAGATATTTGGAATTTTTCTCAAGGTATGGTCTTAAGACTTTCTGCACCAGAATCACCCAAGAAGACAAATTCCAGAACCCACACTAAAACTCAAAGAATTCAAATATGTAAGAGCATGATTCAGGACTTCAATCTTTTACAGGCCTATCAGGGTGTTCTTACACACATTACAGATAGAAAACAGCTGCTCTGGGGATACCAGGATGTCCCAGTGATGCAGAACCAGTTTGTAGAAGATCTGCTTGTCTCTGGTTTTGAAGACATGGTCATATCCTTTTTGAAGACTGAAGGAAGACACAGGCTCCTGTTACCCTGTAAGATCTCTCCTAGATATGTCTCCTGAGGAAGGGAGACAAAAGCAAAATAAACTATTGGGACTTCATCAGAATAAAAACTTCTGCACAGCAAAGGAAATAACCAACAAAATTAAAAGGCAACCTATGGAATTGGAGAAGATATTTGCAAATGACATATCTGATAAAGAGTTAGTATACAAAATATATAAAGCACATTTTAAAGTACAGTTTTAAAAGAATGATTTGTTCACCCCCAAGTGATCCCACTGCTAGTGCTTTCCTCCTGGACTCTTCTACACCCACCCACCATCCTGCATTTGATGAATAAGGGCTACTCCTTAGAACTGCCCTGAGTGATCAACCATGTCCCTGCTGCTCTTCTCCCTCCCTGCCATTACATCTTGTTTGTGTCCTCCAGGACCCCAGCTCCAGTCTGTATTTATCTTTGTCCTTTGTTTGTTTACTTTTATTCTCTACTTATCCCATTAGAATATATTCAACATGAGAATATAAATCTCATCTCCCTTGTCAACCACTGAAAATCCAATGACTGGCATGGAGTAGATAATCAATGTATATTTGTTGTATGAATACACACAGAGAAATAGACCTCAACTGGATGAATCTAGAGTTGGGAGATTTACTTGTCTTCTTTCAATGTTGCTTCTGAAACAATGATTCTTAATAAGAGAGATGTAAGTGAAGCTGGCTTCAGTATTAGGAGAAAGTCTTGGGCAACTTTCAGAAGTCATTCTTAGTGCAGTAGTTCTGGGAGTCTCCAGGAAGTTCTTCCAGTTAAAGAATTCAGAATGTAGGGGCTATAGACATCATGGTGAAGAGTACCTTCTCTGACACTTCAAATACTAATTTGTAATGAAGACCCAAGGAAGCAACCCTGATGTTTGCCCAGTTTCTCCACACTCAGAGAGCATATGCCTGCCTTCCTAAAAAAGACGCATGTCTAGAGGGGGGTGAAACAGCCATTAAACCTAGAAGGTATTTGTCCTCCTTTCTTTTGACATTTTATTGCCCTTTAACTCATTTGTGAAAGATATCAAAGTGGAATTAGACTAGGGAATAAAAGGCCTTTTCATTAAAATGGCCGATCTGCAGAGATCTCTTTGTTCTTCCTTGTAGAAGGTCTTTTTTGATCAGTACATGAAGAAAAGAGTTTATGAAGAAAGAAAGTTTGGAAAATTTTACATCCACAGATACAGTATCAGAGCAAAAATACACAGATTCCATTTAGGAAGATGAAATTATTTTCAAACCAAAATTATAAAACTATTCCTGGCTGAAAGTATTAGTAAAGCAAAAAATGGAATATGTCCATTAGTGGTGTGGTTGGTTATTTTAGAATGTAGGAAAAACAAAGGCATAGTTGTCAATGACCCTCTAATTTTGGTCAGGGGAGGGGTGAGGGAGTGGAGTGGGGGGATATGCATCATTTATGGGGCTTAAACCCCAGCTAGGGTACTTTGGCTATTATTTGCTTTTAACTTCCACTCTGTAGGGTAAAGGGAAATGGTAGATGCTCTTTTCCCCCATCAGTTTTTAAGTCTCTGCCTTTTACAATGATCCTTTCTGATATGGAACTTGGTAGTCATACATGTGAAAGACCTGCGTTTATGAAACATGGAACATGGTTTGGGATACCAGGAGGTTTTAAACATAACACATTTATAATTATAATTATATGTATTAAGTGTTCTTGTTTAATTCATATTGTTAGGATAGATTTCTATGGATTTTGAATTACATTTCTTTTAGTTGCAGTCTTTGATTAATTCTAATTAGGTAGGAAATTTACGAATAAAGAAAAATATGAAAAAGGAAAGAAAAAAAAATCATGACCTATACTAACTTGAACCGGGGATAAACACTGCTGATATTTAAGCAAATTTCCCTATAGTATGTCTGCAGAGATATGTGTGGTACATATGCATATATGCATGCAAATGTCTGTATAATTCACTTATATATTAAGCCCAAATGTCTAAGTGTATCTTGTAGCACATGAGTATAAAATGAGGTCAATTTCATATATTCAAAAAATGAAATCAATGTCTAGTATGTACAATACATTGTCTTAGTCACTAGGGGCCTAACGGTAAACAAAATCCCCCAGTTTTTGCCCTCAGGGAGTGGATCTGGAAAGAAAGTCATTAACTTTCAATACCAGGAGTTACAGTGGTTTAAACCTTAATTTTAGTCTTTCTTCACAAACTTTTCTGCAAGTCTGTCCTGTGCTTGGGGGACAATCATTATACTTCTACAGCTCCAGCAGTCCTGGGGTTGGACACTCTGAGAAGGCCAGTGGGTTGGTTCCTGGTGATCATTTCTAAGTAACTCCATGCTGCTCGGGGAGGTGACTGTACACATTATTTCACGTGATGCAGCTCTGGCCCCAGAGCAGCGCTGGGGCTTGCTGGACTGGAACCCTGACCAGCTGCCTAAAATCCCTTCCTTTAATCTGGCTCTTCTGCTCCCATCCCTGGCCTTGAAAGAGGGGAGTGTATTTATTCTTTGCCTTTCCAGCCCGAGACCAGGGCAGACTCTTTTCTTAATTCCCTATGGCTCGGTAGTGATTTCACACATTATAAAACTCTACTTAGGTTCAGGAATACATGCCAGGAAGTAAAATATAGAGAATAATTTTTAAAGTTCTATTAGATTAGGCTACTCTGGGGTCTGCAGACTTAAGACCAAGGAAACGCTGGTCAGATACCTCTCTGCCCAGCTCCTGTTTGCCACTCTGCAATTCTCCTTATAAAGGATCGTCCTCATGGAGGACTGTCCAGAGCCCAGAACAAAAAGCAAAGGAAATTTCCTCAAAAAGCAAAGGAAATTCCTTTCTCATTGCCTAAGGTTTACCTTTACAGCTCTAATTTCTTATGATAGGATTCGCCATATCCTAAAATGATATATAATGTAAATAAAAGCCTTCTTTCAGAGGACCTCCTTTTGTAGACCTAGTTGGGTCCCAATTCTTTGACTAGACAGAACAATCAATATACCCCATGTAACACAAGTGTATACTGAGATACCTCGTCTTAGATAAAACTGAATATTTATGGAGCCCAGCACTCCACTGTGATTCCTTTGGTTAGTCTTACATCCTACCTGAGGTAGTCATCCCTGTATTTCTATATATTCTTCCTCTGGTTTTCAAAATCTCAATTCCAGATTTTCTGGGAGCAACTGTTTAAACAAAAAATACGTGTGCATATGCCCGTGGCTGCATAAATGTGTGCGTGCTTGCACACACATGCATGCACACGCACACACATGCACACACGCACGCACACATGCACACACATTTCTGTCCAGGAGAATACACAGAATATCCAGGTGTTGAATATTCTAAATCTTTAAACAGCTATGACACTTTTTCCAAAGAAACAAAAAAGCATTTAGAGACAAAATCGCTTAAAAAATACACATGATTTACATTACATTCACAGTCAGGTAAATATTGTCTTCATACATTTCTCCAAGGTAATGACTAGGACGTATTTTACATTCATGAAACTAAAGTGGACTCCTAGAAAAAAAGAACATTTCATTTTCAAAAAAATTTAAGGTTTTTATTGCATATACACTGCATTTTATTATATATACATATATTTTTAACTATAACTTATTGACTTTGTATAATAAACTTTCCATTAAACCTTATATGTATTTTCCCATGTCATTAACGATTTTCAAAAGCTTCATTTTAGTGGCTACATCCATAATGTGGATGTACAACTTATTTCATCACATTTCTTTTGTTTAGAGGAACTGTATTTAGTTTCCATTTTTTTCCCTACTACAAACAACACTGGAATGGTTATCTGCACACATTTGCTTGCTTCCTTGATAATTTCCTTAAGATATATTCTTACGGCTGACATTGTTGTGTCACAGGATCTTAAGGTTGAACCTCAAGAAGATGGGTCCTTATTTCCTTGGCCCTGCTACATAGTAATTTATCTTTTTCTGTGAAACTGATGAGACTAATAACTTATGGTCAGTTACTAAGCAACGTTTGTCAAGGCTACTTTGCCTTTTCCATAGTTGCACTAAGGGCAACTCAGTGAAGATATTAAATGTTTGTGCTTACAGTATCCCTTTAGGAAAGCGTTATTTACTTTAAACAACTGGTATTTACTAATAACTAATTTAATTATTCATATACATTTATTTAATGTAATCACAACAAAAATTCTCATTTTCAGGTATAATGCAAAGTGAATTTAAATATTGAATTCTTAAAAGGGGAACATATAGTTGTTTGTGACTCTATACAGGTTTCAGAAAGTGTAAGCAGATAGCAGATTCTGCCTGGGGTCTATGCCCACAAGTTCTGGATCATTATTGAAAGCGCTCAGCTTCCATGAACGGTCTTCTTTTGACTCCAAAAGGGATCTTAGCATCAGATGAAGTGAAGTCTGCTCCGTGAGAAGAGAGCCCAGCCCTGCTGTGCTGCAGTTGTAACACATTTCTTATGCAATGTCGTTCCATGCTGATTACGGTGTGTTGATTACTCACATCTGGGACTTGTATTTGATTAGGCTCGCTGAGTTTTGCTCTTCTTCCCATTTCTAATCTTCTCTTTCCTCAATCTTCTCTGTCTTTGTTGTCATTGAATTTCATTTTAGTCTGTAGTCAAATTGATGGCTTCTCTAAAGTTTCATTAAATTTTTTATTTCTTTGAGTTCTTTTTCCAAGGTTCTGCTACGTCTGCCCTTTCTCAAATGTTTGGACCTTTGATTGAGTAAGTAAATATTCGGAGATGCATATAATTCTGTTGTCACTCTGTCACCAGTGAACTGTTTGTAAGTGAACGGGTATGATTTTCATTTCATCTCTGAATACTTACTCCATCAGGTTAGCTAGAGTAATCAAAAGAAAGCTGTTTTGACCTTTAGAAAATACACTTAGGTATGGTGTCTTTCTCTGTCTCTGCATCTCTGTCTGTCTCAGTCTCTCTCTCTCTCTAGATGATGGACTGTTACATAGATGATTTATAGGTAGATAGATAATCATAGGTATAGAGTGCCATACGCCTAGTAAACACTAAGTATTCATGAGTTCCTCCTGTATTCCCAAATTTTTACATTTTAATTTAGTAATGTAAATTTTTTATATTTTAGTTTAGATATGTAAATTAAAGGCCCTAAAACTGAATTATCTCTGAAATGCTTAAGTGAAAATTTTTATAGGTTATGAAACTCCATGTTAGTCAGTACCTTCATTTGACATATTTTTTTCATTTTGCATATTTAAACACAAATAATCTAGGTCAACTTTCATTGTAAATTAACACATTTTCTGTGCTTGCCTTTGGCTAAGTGATTACAGATACAAAATTTAAAATATTCCCTGCTTACCCAAGGAGTCCTGACTGAGGCTAACAACGAAGAATTCTTACTAATATGCTGAACAGTCTTTTGGAGTATGAGAGGACACTGTTTGCCTTGTATAACAAATAATACAGTTCCCCTCTCACAACATAAACATGACAAACTTTCATATTATTAGTCACACATTGGCTACACTGTTACCTTGGTGTTTAAAGCTGGAGTTTTAGAGAGTTTTAATGTTTTTTTTGAGATACCACTTAGATACATTAAATAGTATAGCCTTTGAATGATGATTGGAGATCTGAGAAGAATAATGACTTAGCACCAGCCACCAGTCAGCTGTCTTCTATTCAACAACTCATCCAAAAATATCTCTGGAGCATCCACTACTTGCCAGCCATTATTTTAGGTTTTGAGGAGGTATCAGTAAATAAAACAAAAATTTTTATGCTTATGGCACTCTATTATTCAAAGTCAATTTTACCAAATGTCATCCAGTTAAAGAAATAGTTTCTCTATTACTCCTTATTTGTACACATCATGCTGGGCCCTGCCAAAAAGCTTATAAAGTGATTGAGTAACAGGGAAAGAAATATCTTGGGATAAAAAATTTGCATATCACAAAATCTACCATGTTACACATATCCAGTGAAAAACAGAAATTGTAAAAATAGCAAAACAATAATTACTGTTAGGATTTTATGCTTTATTAGAAATTACTAATATCTTGTGAATACAGAAGGTCATTTGACTTGCCCAAGGACATGCAGAATGCCAGCTGTTTTGTCAGGAATATTACATTCCAGGTTTTTTTTTGAGTCAGCATAATTATTTTTGCAATGAGGGAGTTGTCAGCTGATTTTCATGATATCATATTGTTTATTCTGCTATTAAGTTGAAGACTATTACTGTTAACATGACAGGTGCTAGTCTGTTTTGTTTAGATTATACAATGTGATCTCCTTGGACAATGGAAATAATGCAAAATGTTCAAACATGCACACATATCCACATATTCAATATACAGTTAATTAAAATAAAAAATAGTAATGAAATTTATGAACTAGAATGTCATTTTTCTGTTTTGAAGAATTTTTTTTCAGTGTAGGAAAGGTGTTATGCTATGAGAACTTGTTTTATTATAAAAACAACAATTGAATGAATTCAAACCTATCAGGGAACTAGTGGATCGGCTAAATTAAAAAAGAATAACATGAAAGCAAAACATTGCATTCGTTTATGAAAACTTATGATTTAAATGAGAACTGAAGGTTTTAATTGAAACAATTGATTGGTTTAAAATGGTTTATGCAAGATTCTAATTTAGAAATTACCGTTTTTCTCTGTCACAACCATTTTTGCATAAGCTGACTTTAGCAGCAATGAAACATCTCATTAAATTGCAATGTTATGTTTCAAGAAATAATTATTTGGTTTATTATGATTCCTTTCAAAAAGAACACAAATCTTTTCTTCAAAAAAATTTGTGTATACAAGCACACACACACACACCCCTTTTGTATTTCCTAATTCTTTACAAACTCTTTTCTAAAAAACAAATTAAGAACATAATTATTTTCATTAAGAACAAATACAGTATTAGTCATAAACTTCCTTAAACTACTTCAAAATCTCGTGGAAGTGATTCGGGTTTAAAAAGTAAGTAAAAAATAAGCAAAGCATTTTTTTGCTTTTTCAGTTATCGCAAAACTCAAAACCCAAGCAGATATTCCAATAGGTCTGCATTTGCATAAAGTCTTTAATTTAAAGAGCTAAATAAGTTTGACTATGTAAAGTTTTTGATCCATAGTCCCCAGTATTGCATTTCACATCACGTAATTTTCCTCTGCAATAAGATCCTTGCTCTTGGTTTTAAAGTTCTTTTTAAACTTCTTGTTTGCTTTCCCATCTTTAAACCTTTTCTCATATGTGGATTGCTTTTATTATTCTTGTTCACTTGATACCTCCCAGTCTCTTCAAAGAGTCTTTTAGATTCCAGTTCTATATTTATCTGAAACATCCTGTCATCATTTTTCTTCCTACCTAATCCAAATCCAAAGATCATTACTATTTCAACTATTTTCATGCCAATAGTCTCTACTCCCTTGGCTGTTTGTCCCCATCTTTGATGAATCTTATCTTCTTCTAAGGTCACTTACATGGACTTAGTAGGCTTCAGAAGATCTTTCAAACTTACTCACCTGGGCCTCTCTACAAGGTTGACTCACTACATGGCACTTCGGTTTCCCCAAAGTGAGCATTCCAAAAAAAGAATGAGAGAGCACTTCTAAGACAGAAGCCACTATCTTTCAATGTAAGCTAATATTGAACATGACATAGATTATTTCTGTTGTGTTCAACTCATTAGAGAAGACTCAAGGGGCAGTGATTACATAAATGAAGCATGAATGCAGAAGGTAGGATCACTGAAGGTCATTGTAAAGTCTACCTACCACAGAGGGATAAATAATAATACTAAAGTTTTGAACCATTTGTGCAGATGGCACACTATGGCTGCCTGCTTGACTCACTCCACAACAGGGCTCAACATTGTGGTCAGCCTCCAAGTCCAGATTGGTGTGAAGATCCAAGTCCTCTTCCATCTCCAGATCTCGTTGTCAGCCCAGATCTAGGTCTAGGTCCAGGACTCCTCCACCCATTACCAAGCGGGAATCCAAGTCCACGTTGCCATCCAGAGTCTTCCCAGGCCTCCTGGGGAGGAAGGAGTGGTGTTCTCTTAAGCAAATGATGTGTTGACAAGCAACATAACTACCAGAAGATTTGGGGGAAAAGGATCACGTACTCATCCGTCGGAAGAGTCCTTAGAACAAGCTACTGACTATTGAAAAGGTTATTTGAGACAGTTTGTCTAACATTTTACTTGTTTTAAGTTTTGCCTCAGGTAGCAAATTTCATTTTATGTGCCATTTTGTTGCTGTTATTCAAATTTCTTATAATTTAGTGAAGCGAATGACTTCAGATTTCATTATTGGCTTAGCTATTTGAGGTACATTTTCCTTTTAGTTTATATAGTGCTGCCTTTTTTTGTTTGAAATTTAACAGATTGGTAACCTAATTTGTGGCCTCCTTGACTTTTAGGGAAACCTGTGCAGCCATTACACATAGCCTAAAGCTGTCAAGAGGTTGACTCAACATTGCCTTCTTTCCTTAAACTTAAAAACCTACAAAAGTTGGTGCAAATTTGTTTGTATATGTTATTTACCCTCAGATCTGAATGGTAATCTGAATCTAAACTTGTATAAAGACTTTTCAGGTGAAAAGACTTGATTTTTTGAAAAGATTGTTTACCGATTCTACCTTGTTTCCACAATTCTAATCTCTTGTGTATTTTTGTGCACGAGGCACAAATGTGTAGCCGATGAGTAAAGCTGGTTAGCTGTTAAGGTGGCGTGTTGCAGTGCAGCTTGGATGTTTCCTGTTTTTTCCTGATTGCCCCTGTGTAAAGATGCCTTGTCATGCAGAAACAAATGGCTGTCCAGTTTATTAAAATGCCTGACATCTGCATTTCCAGTCACCTGGGTCTTCATGTAAATGAAGGAACCTACAATGAGCACATCTAACTGATGAAAAATACACCTTTTTTTCTGCCTTTCCCTCAATGGTAAATCTGATCATCTTCACGTATGATCTTAAAATACGGAAAATGTTAAGGGTGATAACAGTTTGTAACTTTGTATGTACTTATAACATGGCATATCTTTCTACCCACATAATCATTGTTTCTGTAGTTGAATTGAAATGTTTTCTTGGTGTTAAAGATTTTTTTTTTTACCCATTTAAGAGAAGTAAAGATAAAGGAAAATAAAAAGAAAACACAAAGCGAGGTAGTAGAAATAAGCCTATTGTATTAGTAACCACAGTAAAATAAACACATAAGAGTGAACTATTAAATACAAGAAATTATTTTCATTATATTCAAAATATAAATACTTACATGAGGAGAAAAAGTTGGAAGAGATATAACTATTATTATTTGTAGATAATATTATTTTCATAGAATATTCAAAATAATCTTCACGGTCAGAATTTATTGGAGAGTTGATACTTTCTAATAAGTTTTTAGGATTTAGGTTTCAGGATACAAACTCAACATACAAAAACCTTATAATACAGAGACAAAACTAATTGAACATATAGCGAGTAAAACTTCAGTTCTCAATAGCAATAAAAGTGATGTTTCCCAGGAATAGACCTGACAAAAATGTTCAAACCTCTGGGGACAAAATTACAAAATAATGATGAGGGCCATAAAAGACATACATAAATGGAGCAACCTGTATCTGTATTTGAATGGAAAAATATCAGTATTGTCAAAATACTGGCTTTCTTCAAATTGGTATAGAAATTTAATTTAACTGCAATTACCAATGTTTTTTTGATAGAATTAGTAATTCCACCCCTGAAATTCATGTATTAGAAGAAATAGGCAGAAGAGAAAGCAATTTTGAAGAGAA
>NW_024423343.1:25278366-25373308 GCF_017311325.1 Ursus maritimus | reverse complement strand
GTTTGTCTATCAGATATCCAGGCATACTATAGAACTATAATAATTAAAACTACAGAATTAGAAAAATACACCAATGGCACAAAATAAAGGATCTGCAAACAGAGCCACATATAAAATGATTTAATATATGACAGTGTTAGCATTACAAGAAGAGGGGAAATAGTAAATTGTGTTATACACAGTGATGGAAATATAGAAAAAGTGAAATCAGATGTCTTTCTCACACCACACACTAACATGATTTCAGATAGATTAAGGTGCTAAATATGAACAGCTAAATTTAGTTGAAGACCACTAAATAAGAGGATTTCTTAAATGAGATAAAGAAAAGTGCAAACAATAAAGAAAATAGATATGCATTTAATCACAATTTTTTTTTAAAGATTTTATTTATTTATTCGACAGGATAGAGACAGCCAGTGAGAGAGGGAACACAAGCAGGGGGAGTGGGAGAGGAAGAAGCAGGCTCCTAGCGGAGGAGCCTGATGTGGGGCTCGATCCCATAACGCCGGGATCACGCCCTGAGCTGAAGGCAGACGCTTAACCGCTGTGCCACCCAGGCGTCCCTTAATCACAATTTTTAAAGAGGGAAGCCAAATAAGGAAAATAGGCCTACAGCCTTGCAATTATGAAAACAAATTAGTGGATATATCCACTAACACATACTTATTGTAGTTGGTGAAAATAGAAACCACCATTTTGGATATTAAGTCAACAATAGCTAACAAATGTGAAGATGCTCTTGCCATACAATGAACAAATTCTACTTCTTGGTACATCCATAGAGAAAATGCATAAAAACCTGTATGAAATGAGATGCAAGAATATTGGGGCATTGCTTTTAATAGCCCAAACTAAAAACATCCCAAATGGCTATCAATGAAGAATGTAAATCTAAATTATATTATAGTCGTAGCATAAAACTAACTACACATGTCTAAAAAGAAAAAGCATCATCTATCAACATGGTGAAAAGTCAAATATATAGTTTTGAGGGAAAAGAATAAGTCACAAATTAATAAATCCTGTTTTCTGCCCTTTGTATAAAGTATAAAAACCAATAAAATGCTAAATTTCAACACTTTAAATATGCAGTAAAAATATACATAGATTCATGGAATTGATAAAACTCAATTTACGATAGCAGTTTCTTGAGAAAGGTAAATGGAATATCAGTTGTGTATGTTCTTTGAAAAATGTTGGAAAAAAGATCAGAAGCAAATAAAAATGCTAGTAAGATTTGATAAAGCCGGGGTAGTGGGTGCACAGAAGCTCATTATCTCACTTCTGTATTGGTATCTATCTGTTCATTTGAAATAATTAACAGTATATATATTTTTAAATAATTACCTTCCCTGTCCATTTGCACTAACATTTCTGTGGTCCGGAAATGTGTCAATTTATGTCTGGAATTCTGACACAGCCATACTGTCTACATTCTTTGTCTTTAATCTGATCTTCTGCCAGTCAATTCCAGCTTATCATTTACTACCATCAGCAGGAACATCAAATTTCCTGCTACTATCATTTCATAATATCTATTATATCAAGTCTGAGCTTCTATTTCTGGCTTTCAAGGCCATCCAGAATCTGCCGAGACTGTTCATTCTTATAACCCTTTCTGTTCCACAGGAACCCTGCACTCCAATTACATGCAACTATCCACTGCCTTTTCACTCAATTCCAAAGTCATTTCATCAAAGCACAGCTCAAGTGATATAATTTCCATAAAGTTCCTTTTCTAACTATTTCAGCTCACTCAGGGTTTGTATTATCCATAAACTCAGTATTGTAGACTCTTAAACAGTCTATTTTGTTTTTAGAATTTGGATTCAGACATTTAACTAATTTTGGGAGGGCCAGGACCTGTCTTCCATTTTTTTTTTTCATGTTAATCACAGGGCGAAACACAGGAATTCCCCCAACTACCTCTTGTTCCAGGACAATCTAATGGCTCTTAGACCCTCAGTGTGAAAGCTGGGCTATTCTTGACTTTCCTACTCTTTCACCCCTATTCAAATAACTGGCTAGGTCTTGTTTTTCAGTTTCATTAATATATTTCTATTCTGTGTGCTTACCTCTGTTTTCACTGAACAGCCTTTTCAAAGCCACTGTTATTTCATATAGGTAGCAGAAGTCTTAGAAAATTATAATATCAAAGATGATATATCTTCATGAAATTATCACCTGGTACTTGCACAGTGGGGGAATTTTGTTGTTCTTCACTAATAGAAATCTATGTCAACTCTGCTCTACCTCCATATCCCATAATGAAGCCAGAGTAATCTTTATAAAATCTAATTTAGTCATTCTTTTGCTTAGAGACTTTCAATGTCCTTTCATTGTCCTTATGAAATCCCAAATGCTTCATATGACCCATAGAGCCTTGTGTGATCTGCCACTGCCTCCTTCTCCAGCCTCATCTAGCAGCACCCACCCCGAAGCTGTAGACACACTGCCTTCTTTCAGTTCCTCAAGATGCCATGTGCTTTATCCCCTCAGGGCTTTCATACGGGTTAATCTGTCTTTCTAGAACCTACTTCCTAGAACATTTTCTTCACATGGGCAATATACTTATTCTTCAAGTCTTATTTTAATTATAATTTTCTTATTGAATCTTTCCTCAACTCTCCCCCTTACCCTTCCCATTCAAACTGTTATAATTTCAATAGTTCTTTTTACTCATTTTTTATAATACTTATCAAAATGTAATTAATTTCTGTTTTTTTTTTCCCCATGAGTCTATAAGATCCACAGTGAGTGGGACTCTATTTTCCCCTTACTTTATCTCCAGTGGATGACACTGTATACATATTCATTGAATGTATTAATGGACTCTACAAGAATATTTATTATTTGCTTTTGACTGATTAAAATATATGGTAAATGTAATATTTTTTGCATCTGTCTCTCTCCTTACGTTACTTACTTAAATTTCCCCTCATTTGTTGTCATTCTATTCTTAAAGATTGGAAGAAGATAAAGTAAACAAAACCAGAACATTTCTACAAAATCTAGAGCAAATCAGAGTTAAACAAACCAAAAATCTGAGCCTATTCAATAATTTTTTTCATTGTTGCAAAGTTGGAAAAATAGAAATAAACCCTTCATCGACCCTTCTTAAACAATGATTTTTCCCCCTTTTTCAAGTGCAACTCAACTTTTTAGGGTGGTCATCGACTATTTTTTAAATAGGAATTCCTGGGGTTTAAGGAGGAACCAGAATGTCTACGAGAGTAGCATTTAATATTAACAAAACAAAATAAACACATAAACCCAATGTTTGGCACTTTCAAATCATGCATTCATACTTGGCCCTGTTCTTTAATACTTTCTTTAATCATTTGTTCTGTTTGCATCTGTGCTTTCAGTGATTACAATAGTCCTACACAATGTTTGGAAACTATAACACAATCGCACTCTCAAAATAGAAAGGGAGAAAAAAAAAAAAAAAGGATAATCTACATTTCACACCCTGCCATGTTCTAGCTGCTCTCAGTGATTAATGACAATGGCCATTTGCCCAAAATATAGACTTAGTTCACAAATGGGATTGGAAAACAACTTTATGATAAATGTGGGGAATATATTATTCTTTTCTGTGGTATATACCTTTCTTTATATATAAAATGGAAGGCATTCTTAAATTCTATTTGCACATAATAATGCATGAAATTACAGCTTTTATAATGCCATGTATTGAAAGGAGTTGGATTGATTTGGTCAACCAAGGAACGCAATCTCTTTTCTTCAGAACTGTGAAAATTATCTTTATTGATACCTTATCACCTGCAGAGTTCTTCTAAAGGAAATATTACATATTACAGATTTATGGTTTATTTTATGGAGACTCTGTTCTCGATACAGAAGAGACCAGTTTGGAGTCTCCATTGTTATGTTTAGCTGGCCAGTACTTGCTTATTTACATAAATGTTATGATGATGAGCTTTAGAACAAAAAGGTTAACTGGATGGAAAGGAAAATCATCAATGAAGAATTAGATCCCTGCGGAAGTGATACATTTCTCTTACTCCTTTAAATTGTGTTTTAGCTTCTCTCAGTGAAGAGAGGTGAAGGAATGGCTCCCCATGACCCATTTTGTAAATGATAAAATGTTCTAAGCCTTCATTCAGGTAATGGGGGAAGCCTGTTCCCAGTATTATGCATCTGATTGTTCCTCTAATAAACTAAATGTAATTAAAAATAGAGCAAGGCCATTGCATTTTAATAGCTTGGATTCTTCCCTGTGGAAGAGTCAGCAAACATTGAGAGAATATGAAGATTCAGCTCCCCAGCACCTGCCAGGCAGCCTTTCTCAAGATTAACAGCATCACACCAGGTTATTAGAGGAAACATAAATACTTTTGAAGCTCTGTGGGTAGTTACGATATCACGTTTTATTATCTTCTCCTAAAATGGAATTACTCACTGTAATTGCTTGCCAGTCACAGGCCAACAAACATGACAGAAGAAATCCTACATATAGGGGAGAGGGGTTATAATGCAAAAGCAGCTGGCCTAGAAAATGTTTAGGGACACGTTATTATGTATTTATAATAATCATAATTAAAATGTTATGGCACTTTACAGCTTCTAGGATAGGCACGTATTTGTGCCTTGCAATTTGAAGTGGGCATAGAAGTTATTTGAATTCCTACTTGGATAAGAAAATAGGGGTGTAGAGATGTTGAGAGATTTGCCCAAGAATCCTGATGCCAGTAGATGCAGAGGTGAGAATGAGCCCTCTCTCCCCACTTCATAGTCTGTGTTCTTTTTGCCATTCTGCACGGCCTCACTTGGTTTAGTAGCAAACACATAATATTTGCAGTTTGCTTCTGAACTACGTCCTTCTTGGAGAGAGGCTGGGTTTCAAGAAACTAGAATTCCCCAGAGGAATGATGGAAGATAACCTAAAATGGAAATAACAATTTAATAAGCAGCCTTACAGAAGCTGAGAGAGCTGAGGTCAGGCATGGGATATTCGAAAGTACGTGGGAAGCCACTCTCTCTGTGCGTAAGAAGAGAAAAGTGATGCATTAGGAGACACTTGAGGTTTTTATTATTTTTTATTTTGTTGACTTTACTTCCAAAATAAACTTGATTATAAAAAGGTGGGATGAGTGTAAAGATGGGATGAGATTAATACAGAGACAAATACAGACTGAGAGACGATATTTTTGTAAAACATTATTGGATAAAGGACCACTATCCAAAATATACAAAGAACTCTTAAAACTCAACAATAAATTAATAAACAATCCAATTAAAAATGGGAAGAAAATCTGAACAGATGCCTCAACAAAGAAAATATACAGATGGCAAATAAGCATTTGAAAAGGTGCTCCACATCGTATGTCATTAGGAAATTGCAAACTAATGCAACAATGAGATACCACGACTCACCTGTTAGAATCACTAAAATCCAAAATACAGATGACAACAAATACTGATGAGAGCAATAAGAAGTCTCATTCACTGCTGGGAGAAATGCAAAATGTCCCCTTTGGAATACAGTTTGGCAGTTTCTTATAAAACTAAACATACTCTTACCATATGAACTAGCAATTGTGCTCCTTGATATTGATCCCCAAAAGTTTAAAACTTATGTTCACACAAAAACCTGCACAAAAACCTATACAGCAACTTTTTCATAATTGTCAAAACTTGGAAGCAACCAACATGTCCTTCAGTTGGTGAATGGAGAATAAACTGTGTTACATCCACACAACGGAATATTATTTAGTGTTAGAAAGAAATGAGCCATCAAACCATGAAAAGACATGAAGGAAACTTAAATGCATATTACTAAGTGAAAAGAGACTGTCTGAAAACGTCTACATATTGTATGATTCCAACTCTAGGGCATTTCAGAATAGGCAAAGATATAGAAACAGCAAAAAGATTGGTGCTTGCCAGGGGATGAGAGGGAGGAAAGGATTAATGGGCCAAACACAAAGGATTTTTAGAGCAGTGAAACTATTCTGTCTGATACTACAATGGTGGATAAATCTCTTTATACATTTGTCAAAACTGATAGTGTATAACATCAAGAATGAATCCTCATGTAAACTATGGACTTTGGGTGATAATAAGTCAATGTAATTCACTGCTTGTAACAAATGTATCTCTCAGGAGGGAGATCTTGATACTGGGGGAGGCTGTGCCTGTATGGGGACATGGAGTATATGGGAACTCTCTGTACCTTCCTCTTGATCTTGCTGTGAACCTAAAGCTGTTCTAAAAATAAGCGTTGTCTTATTTTAATAGCTTTTTGTAAATTAAAAAATGTAGTATAGAGAATATGACATCTATATTGGGCAATGAGTGCCAGTGGTCACACTCAACTGCAGAATGTGTGGCCAGGAGAAAGTCAATCAGTGATAACATATTTCAAAATCCATTTGAGGTCTGAAGGAAATACGGAGCATTTTTAGTCAAGACTCCTGGACCCCATATTTTACTAGACTAAATGAATATCAGAAGTCCTGACTGTACAATGTACATGGAGGTTCATTCTATTTATCACCATACCAACTTTTGCTGCCTAGTATACCCGAGGTCCTAGACTATCCAGAGAGGAATGATTCAGAATAGTCCAGTTAGTCCAACAGAATGTGTTCAAAATACAGGGAAAGCAGTCCCTGCTATATTTCAGAATATAAAACATTTTACGTGCTCAAATCCTTTATTTGATAACATTATATGCTGGAATCACATGTGGGGTTTCTCAGCTATAACCTCACCCAAGGTATAAGCTATACCTTGTTTGAAGCTTATCTGGGGATTAATACAATTTTAATTATTTTCTTGCTTCTTATTTTCTCTATATTTTTAAATTTGAACTTTCCTGATAATATTTAAGTTAGATATGTTGTTTAGTTCTGAGTATTTTAGTGCTTTAAGTTCTCTGATCTTTTCTTGAAGGAGTATTACCAAAAGTTAATGTCTGACTATTTTCCTTTGCTTATTTTCTTTCTCAAGCCATAATTTGAAAACTCTTTAACGAAGGCCATCCACCCTCACATTTTCTAGCTTGTCCTCTGGCTGAACACTAAACGTCCATTTGTTTTATGGTAACCAATGTGTCACCAATTTTTACCTCAATCTGCCTATTGTTGATGAAAAGTTCTTGAATTCTTACAGCGTTATTTATGGGAGTCCTTGGGTATATTTCTTTTGGGTTCATAAAGAGTATTTCTATTACCACAGAATCCACAACGCTTCCCTATGCTAGTTACAATTCTTGACCACTGGTAACAAGATCAGCTGTGGTCTACTGGTGACTACCACCACAGCTAGTATTCTCCAGGAAATCACTGAACTTGTTAGCAAGGGTGTTGCCTCCTCAGGCATCCTCTGGGCACCAAAGCCTTGTAGTTCATCAACACTCGGGGCACATTTCACTTGGGCAGCAAAACAATTTATTCCAGGGTGAAGAGAGACCTCTGCTAGCAGCACCGTTGAGTTCAAATAAGAATCATTGGACCTGAGCCAACATATTAGCTCCCAGTCAAACATTTTATCTTCCTTACTGTCTTCACCTCTCATCATTAACCTCTCTCTGTTGTAAATGTCACTGTTGATTCCAGTAGTGGACAAAGCTTATATCCTCACTATACCTGTCACTATCTTGGTCTGGTTATATTTTATATGAAAAGATTTCCTTTCTGAACATATTTTGTGCCTAAAGATTTCCCTTTTCTAATAAAATAGATTTTGCACTTTGAATGACTCACTAACCATGTGCAAGTTGAAGATTGGTGCTCGAAGAGGAATGTTTCAGGAGAAGGGAGAAAAAGTAGCAGCAACTGTAGCCCTATGGGTGCTGCTTTTCAGGAGTCCTTTAAAATACATTCTATAAGGGTGACATAAGAATACGCAACTTATGCTTTTGAATTGTGTTCATACTCTGTTCTAATTCCTACTGTCTGTATTGCAACCACATATCTGATGAAAGAGCAGAATGTGAAGTGGGTGCAGAACCTTGTAGAAATTGCTAAAACAAATAGTAAAGAGCATGAATAACCATATCACCCCTTAATCTGCTACCCTATGTCTCATTCATTGTCTTAGTGAATATCATGGATTTAACTATATAGTTTCTGCTTAAGATGACTAGTTCAGCATATATTAATGGGGAAGTTCCTATGTGCCAGGCAATATGAAGATGCAGGAAATTAAAGATGTCACTCTCTAGCATATTTCCTTTGTTTCATTATTCAAACAAATTTTAAAAATTTTATTTATTTATTTTGAGAGAGAGAGAAAGGGGAAGGGGGAGAGGCAGAGGGAGAGAAATAATCCCAAGGAGACTCCACACTGAGTGTGGAGCCCCACATGGGGCTTGACCTCACGACAATCAGATCACGATCTGAGCCAAGATCAAGAGTCAGATACTTAACTGATTGAGTAGCCAGGCGCCTGTATTTTAATATTTTTAATATTAGAAGCGGCATACATATTTGTGGAAATTTCTTTTAAGCTCTTGAAACAATGGGTTTTGTCATATAACATAATTTTGAATGAAACCCTGAGCTGAGTCACCAAATTAGGTTTTAAGCCCAAATCTGATTGCCTTTTAAAGACTGGCTTAGTAACTCCAGATGACATTTCTGGTGTCTTTTGACTATATGTTCATTATTACAGATTGAGCTTTTATTACAGATTAAGTAGCTTTAAGGCTAAAATGCATTAATGCTCTGGATCTGAATTCTAACCTAATTGTCAAATGAATAAACAACCGCTGAATATCTCCTCCAAAAATTTAGCTCTCGTTAGTTACTCTGTTTTTGGTTTTGTTTTGTTTTGTTTTTTGTTTTATATTTCCTAGATTTGGTAAGCTGGATTTTAATAATGTTTTATTTTTTAACGTCTTATTTTCCTTGCTTATAATCTGTCCTTGAATTCTTCTAGTGTACATTGTAAATACATATGCTTACACATAATACGTGTATATGTCAGTTGAGTTTCGTCTCTGTGGAGTGGTAGAGAATAAGCCAGACAAGCAGCCCCTAACCAGAGCAAGTGAGCTAACAGATGGAGTGCACAGTATGAAATTAGAGAATAATTGGCAGGATTTTTTTTTTTTTAATGATCCATCTGGAATCCAAGGGTCAAGATCATCCATTCTGATACTTACACAAGATCACAGCCTCATTTTACATTTAATTTCTAAGGTTACTTTATTTAAAAAAAAAAATCTTCATTATAAACGAATTTATTTAGAAAATGAACGGTAGAATAAGTTACAACTTACCACAGAGTAAATGCTACACTGTCACAGAATAATGGCTTACATATAAAGAAATAGCATATTGTAAATTACTGTGGTTAATCACATTAACAATTCTAAATATTCTATGCCACAGTACTGCAAATGAATGTATTAGGGTAGGCTAGGTTGATGATGGTCAATCAGCACAAAGCTGGGAAGCAACTAGGAAGCTAAAACTTGAAAATGTCTGGGAGCTGTGTAATCAACTAATTCTATAAGCCTGGAGGAAGGGAAGGACAGATCTGGGGAAAGAGCTAGGAGTATGTCCCATAATGGGGGTGATAGTGCCTAGTATTTCTTTCATCTCTTTTGCAGTCTAAGTAAAGCAGGTAATGTAAGTAGGAAATTCAGCCCTAGGGCCAGCTGGCTCTGGGACCTGTGTCCTTACTCTCTCTATATGTTGTCTTTTCATATGTTGATATATTAGAGGGCAGATTTTTCAATACTGAAAATAGGTCAGTGGGGAAATGATTAGTTACCTCTTTTATTGCATGAAGACATAATTTATAAAAGCACATTTTTCTTATAAAAATCTACCAATAATTCTTCCATTTATGAGCTTTACTTACTCTTCCAAGGTAAATACAAGTTTAATTTTATTATTTGTACTTTGTACTAGTGATCAACTCTCTGAACTTATTGTATGATTTTTCTTTTATTTATTATTTATTAAGTTGATTTTGTCTGATGCAAGAATAGCTACCCTGGCTTTTTTTTTTTTTTTATTTCCATTTGCATGGAATATCTCTGACCCCCACTTCACTTTAAGCCTATGTGTGTCCTTAAAGCTGAAGTGAGTCTCTGGTAGGCTGCACACAATTGAGTCTTGTTTTTGTATCCATTCAGTCACTCTATTCCTTTTGATTGCAGAATTTAATCCATTTGCATTTAAAGTAATAATTGATAGATAAGGACTTAATGCTATCTTATTGTTTTCTGGCTATTTTGTAGTTCCCTATTCCTTTCTTCTCGTTTGCTTTCTTCATAAATTAATGGTTTTCCATAGTGGTATACTTTGGTTCCCATCTTTGTCTTTTGTGTTTCTACTGCATTGTACTGAGAGATTTCTTTCTGAAGTAGCAACACTGGAGGGTTGGGGGGGGGGTGCTGGGTGGCTCAGTCATGTAAGCATCTAATTCTTGATTTCAACTCTCAGGTTGTGATCTCAGGGTCATGATCTCAGGGTGGTGAGATCAAGCCCACGGTCCAGCTCCCCCCTTGGCGGAGAGTCTGCTCGAGACTCTCTCCCTCTCCCTCTGCCCCCTTCTTTTCTCTCTCTCTCTTTCTCTCTCTCTCAAATAAATAAATCTCTAAAAAGAAAAAAAGAAACACTTAATGCTAATGTTACAAAAAATGATTTGGTTTCTTTTCTTTCTTTCTTTCTTTCTTTCTTTCTTTCTTTCTTTCTTTCTTTCTTTCTTTCTTTCTTGTTTCTTAAACAAGGAAGTGCTAGTACAAGGAAAAAATCCCTTGTGGACATTGTGCTAAGTTTAAAGTGGATGGCAGTGCACCACTGCAAAGATATAAACTGGCCTATAATTGTCAGCTTACATTAGTTTGAAGGGAAAGGAATCCACATAGTCCATGTGCAGGAGCATTAGAACAAAAGCTGTAGATGTTGGTTGTGCGTGTGTGTGTTGGCATTTGAACTCTTAAAGTTTTAGAAAACAGGTTGATAAATTATGGGCAAGAAGAAATCTGGAGTTTAACAGAACCATGATGACTATCTAAAGTGTTTATACACCAATCAATGAAGCATAAGAAATAGTAAGAAAAAATTGGAAAGTTAATTTATGATCATATAAACATATGAAGACATCCTGAGTCTTACCTGCCAAGCTCAAGTGCTTAGGTAATGCCATGGTCCTTTATTAATCAGGGATGGAGGCTGAAGCACTCTCATACCTTGGGAGTGCACAAGAGTTCATGAGGGTAGTATGATTACTAATAAGTAAGGCAAAAGTCCCTTCATATTTAGTGTATTCCACTGATAACACCCTTATTCTCTAAGCCTTTGTGGTCCCACATAATTCAACAACTCTGTTTCCATTATTCTGGCATAGGCATCTTTGCAGATGCCTATGAGCCCTGGGACCATGTCTACCTCACTTGGATTCTGCATGTAGCCATTGCCTTTGGTTCTGAGACTGACTTCCTCAAGGCTGTCTCTGATGGGCTATCTATAAAAAATATAGATACCTATATTTTACTCTACTTAATTCTGTTCCTTACTAAAACTTGGGAATCTTTCTCATTTCTCTTACATTATTTCTTCCTTTCCTTCTTCTTTCTACCTTCTGCTCTCCCCACCTAACCCTGAACAAGTGTAATCTTTTCAATGACCTACTACACACCAACTTCTCCAAGAGGAGACTGACTGTCTTATTGAAGAAAGAAATGAGAAGGGATTACATTAGAAATGTAAGAAAAATCAGGGGTGCCTGGGTGGCGCAGTCGTTAAGTGTCTGCCTTCAGCTCAGGGCGTGGTCCCAGCGTTATGGGGTTGAGCCCCACATCAGGCTTCTCTGCTATGAGCCTGCTTCTTCCTCTCCCACTCCCCCTGCTTGTGTTCCCTCTCTCGCTGGCTGTCTCTATCTCTGTTAAATAAATAAATAAAATCTTAAAAAAAAAGTAAGAAAAATCAGTATCTCATTAAATTATTCTTCTATGACTGTTTAATCAAAACAGTAGGGGAAAGAAAACAATAGGGGAAAGATTATTTTCTGTGTTTTTTCTAAATCATTCCCTGAAATTCTTCTTCATTTCCTCTGAAACAAAACCTGCTGAAATTTTAAAACCGTACTGGTAAGTTATCAATTAAATAAGGAAGTTATTTTCTAGTTATTTTCATCAAGGATGGAGCTCATACACACCTGTTCATTGAATCTCAGTATGTAGCATTGTGATAATTTGTTTCTAGTGCTTTGCTAAAACATATTTAGAGGCAGAAATATCCGTTAGGTAGAATAAAAAGGCTCTATTCCATTAACGTTTTCTTTCCTGACTGAAATATTACTGAATATATTATAAGCACCCAGGTAAATTATCTATCTGAAATGATCTCTATATAAAATTTTTATGTTATTTCATTGTAAATGAACCTTTAATGGAAGAAGATGCAGACATTTCACTAGAGAATTAGCAACAAAATACTTCAAAGTCTTTCTTTGATGGGATGATTAGTGATTATTATTATTATTATTATTATTATTTTACAATATGTGCTTTCCCTTATACTTCAGCTTTTTTGGTCTGAATATCCACATGTTTGCCTAGTTGTATTTTATGGTATATTTTAGCGTTCTTCCATTTGGCATGTGGCTAATAGTAAGTATTTGCTCTGTGACTCATATATTAAAACTGAGCCTCAAGGAAAAGCTTCTTTATGATACAATGTGAGAGATCTTGCCAAGTTGGAAAAACCAATTAAAGTAATAATAAAATATATAGATAAAATCATAAAGATGTATTTCTAGAAAGAGGGAGGATAAGTTTAGATCAAGGAGAGGGAGTAATATTAGCAAAGTGGCGTTCACACAGAAGGACCATTTATGACAACGGAAATACATTTTTTCTCAAGGAACGCTTTGACTTGCCTCAGGTGGTTTATCAGAAGGTGACTAGATTAAGATTCCATGAGGCAATGGGCAGCCACGGAGAATGAAGGTCAATGTTTAAATGGATAAATAGGAATTACATCTATTTTTTAACCTATAGGTATATTGTTTTGTATCTTCCTCAATGTAAAATATGAAGGAATTCTAACTATATAGGATTGTGAAGCTACATAACCAGAGGGCCTTGTTATAGCCTATTATTTATTTAACCATTGCTGTGTTTCACATTTGTATATCTGGAGTTGTGATGTCCTGGAGAATTAGTTTTTTTTAATTTCTGTTCTCCCTCCCACCTACTATTCTACCAATCTCAACAGACACACACACACACACACACTCCTTATTTAAGATAGGTTATTTCATTCAAATGTTTTTGCTTTGTTTAGCTTACTAATAGGAAGTGCATACTAAATTCTCATTCATATATTAGATCACTCTGATACCTACTGCTATGCTGTATTCATATAAAATTTCTGGTAACAGTAAAATAGTATAGTTTCTACTTTATGGACTCATATAGAGAGGCTAAATTTCTTGCTAGGTGTCAGTAATTTCTCATAGAGACAAACTCTAGTAATCTCTTAGCTCTTCTCCTTACTTCATGTGAGAAGTAGATTAAGATCCAGCCTTCTAACTTTCAAGATCCGTTCTCAAAACAAGTTATTACTGGTGATGTTGATCTTGATTAAGGTCATGTTTGATAGGATTTCCATTGCTAAGTTATAATTCTTCCTTTTCAATATTTTATTTGTTAGAAGGGAATCACTAAGTCTAACTCACACCCCAGGGGATGGAAATTAAGCTTCACCCTCTTCAGGCAAGAATATCAAAGAATTTGTGGTCAAATGCTAAAATCACCACAGTAATTAATGTATTTGGGGGAAGATACTTTAAAGCTAAGTAAATTATCTTCAAGTTTTGCCCACTAATTTGGGCACTTATCTATGGATCTTGCCTGAGGAAATGATTACTGTGGCATCCTAATGGTGATTTTCCACTTTCTTCCTTCCTCACAGTTACTGATTGTAGTTCTTCTATAAAGAGGACTTACCCTTTTCTTTCCATTTTTTAAATTAAATTAAATTAAATTAAAAATTTTATTTTCCCTCTTTTATTTATTCAATCATTTATTTATACCAATATAGACTCATGGATACTTATTGTATTCTTTCAGTTATAATCCAGTGATATGGTTATTTATTAAAGTGTTCAAATTATTCTAGGTTTAACCCTTGGGAGCTGCTGACATTGACTCCTTTGACTATTTGAGTGTTTCCTTATAGGCCCAACTAGATGTTCCAGGCCTCAGCACTAGAATCAGTTACTTCTCCAAGAAGCCCTGATTCATTTTATTGAAGAATGGTATTCAGAAATTAAGCTTTGGGTATATTTTGTAATTTTGAATGAATTGAATTTTTTCCTTTTTTATGGAAATATTTGATTTTTATGTAGTCAGATGTATTCATTTATTAGTTTCTGCCCATGGTTTAATGCTTAGAAAGACCTTCCTCAAATAACTATGTATAAATAATATTAATGGGTGTTTGAGTAATAATATTAATTCTACAGAACTCTGATGTTAATTAATAATAAGAAGTCTAAGGCAATCCTTTTTCCCCTCTTTCAAGGCTAGGGAAAATGGCAGGTCATGATGTCTGACTCAGCAGCAAGGTGGCACAACTATGCTGGTCACACTTGCCTCCAAACCTTGTGTTTAATTTTGGCAACTCTACAAAGAACGGTTAAGGGTGGAATGGTGATAGGTTTGTATTTCTTCCAAATAGTACTATGTTTAAGATTTTTGAAATTTGGCATGGGACACCAATGAGTGTGGTCCCAGCTTATTTTGAATGGTAATAGTTATGATCATATCTCTTGAGTCAAAGTGAAAATTTGTAGCAGCAAACTGGCTCTCCCTGGTGCTCATGAAGTTCTGTTCACCATCTATTTTCTACTTCTTAGTTGTTTATGAGAAAGTCATGGAGTTATATTGAGGAGTTAGTGCATGTAGTATGAAAGGACTTGGCATTCACAAAATATTTGCTTGGAGTCAAGGTGGTTCAGGGCAACAGAGTATATGTGGTGGTGGTGGGGTAGTGGTGTGTGACTTATATACCATGGGAGGTGAGTCCATCGGCCAGTACAGTTCTCTAAGATTTTTCTAGTCAAACAGTGTCTATTTATGACCAATCTAATTAAGCACACATTTAAAGTAATACAAGTACAAAAATTATGTTACAGCTTCTAAGATCACCAGTCCTTTCAGCTAAGAATTATCAAGGTAGCTACACATTTAAAAACATTCCCTAAAAAATATAGGAAGACATGAGTTCGAGCTCCATGTTGGATGTGGAGCCTACTTAAAGTGTGTGTGTGTGTGTGTGTGTGTGTGTGTGTGTGTGCATGCGTGCACGTGTGTGTATCTATATCTATAGGCATATAGATATAGATATATGTATTTGAAGAAATAGATAAACTAATGTCTTCTTGGCTGACTTCTGGCATTACCTTCCCCAATATTCTAAATCGTAGCCAGAAGAACTGTTAACATAAAATAGATTTTGTATACTGTTATCCGTTTTTTTTATTTATGTGTGTATGTGCATTTGTGTGTATGTATACGTCATTTCACTCAACAATATGGAGTCTTTTTTTTTTTTAAAGATTTTTTTATTTATTTGACAGAGACAGAGACAGCCAGCGAGAGAGGGAACACAAGCAGGGGGAGTGGGAGAGGAAGAAGCAGGCTCACAGCAGAGGAGCCTGATGTGGGGGTCGATCCCATAACGCCGGGATCACGCCCTGAGCCGAAGGCAGACGCTTAACCTCTGTGCCACCCAGGCGCCCCAACAATATGGAGTCTTAGAGACATTTTCCTGTTAATATCTATAGTTCTGATTGTTTTTAAATGCTCCAATTTTACCAATCCTCTAGTTTTTGACTTTAGATTTTCTCTAAATTTTTGCTTTCACAACAATGCTATTATGAACATATTTTGAATATGCCTCTTCGTACTTGTAGCACTATTTCTTTAGGTTATTCATCAAATTTTGCAAGTGTACAGTCAAAAGAATGTATATTTGAACTTAATAGATACAGTGGTCTACCCCCCACAGTGTAAACCAGTGTTAAACAGCTCTCTTCCCTGCCTGCCAGAACTTGAAATTGTCAAACATTTACACTATGGCTAAGCTGATAAGGAAAAATTATATCTCATTGTTTTACTCTTCATTTGCATATTTCTTCTCTGATTAAGCACTTGTCACATGTTTAAAAGCCATTTGTATTTTCTTTTTCTTTTTTTGTGGAAATGTCTGTCTTTATCCTTCTCTTTCTTTCTATTAGGTTGTTGTTATTTGTAAGAATTTCTGATGTCTGAAGAATATAACCCTTTTATTGCATATATTGCAACCTCTTAGTCACTTATTAGTCATCTTTATGGTATTTTTAGACATGTTAGAGCTTTACTTGTATAGTCCAATGTGTTACTCTTTTCATTTATACCTTTGTGTTTTATGGCTATTCTGTTTTCAGAATCTGTTTGTCTTTTATTATGTCAATACCACAATGTTTTAAATACTTAAGACTTATAGCAGATTTTAACATATGGCTGGGTAATGATATTCTCTTTGTTTCTTTTCCAAAATATTCTTGGCTACTCTTACATTTTTAAATCTATTTCGGTTTCAATCATTGATACCAATCTCTCTCTTGGCTGTTATTTTCCCAGGCCTTTCAGTTCAAAACACATTTCATCTATTTTCAACTTTTCTTGCTTCTTAATGAGTGTATTTAAGATGGAACTTTTCCCTGGCTTTGAGTGCATCTCGTAGGTTTTAATATGTAGGGTTGCATTGCGATTCCCATAGATTATTATCTGGAAATGGTGAGAATTACCAAATGACTCCGACTATGGTAACTAACTGCCCTGTTGGTTGATTCAGCAGCTCCTTCGTATCTTAGCTTCTGCCCCTCTCTGACAGGAGTCGCACTGGGATCTTGCTCCTACCTTCCTGATACAGAAGTTTCCTGTGAGCATCGTAGGTGCTGCTTTCCTCTGCTCTGTTCCTTTTGTTTCTATCTTTTTGAGACGATTACTCCCAGTTTATGACTCAATAACTGTTCATTTTGTTTGTTTGTTTGGTTGGTTTTTAAGCAGCGTGGGTGTATTTGGCAGTAGGAAGATTTGGTGCAGGTACTCAGTCTATCATCTTGAAACTAGAGTCCTTACTTTCTAGATGTCAGAAGTAAGGTAGACATAGAATTCTGTGGACACCAACTATGAACTAGGAATAAGTTCCCCATAGTTCTCTTATTCGTTGTGAATGGACCACTTTTTGTGTGCTTCCTAAAGTAAAGCACTTTTGGATGAAGGTTTGCCTTTTCATCAACTGACCCTCCGAATAAACGTGGGTGCATTCTGCACTGCTACTCCGCACTGAGGGACTAGCTCCTCTGAGGTTGTCTTTATTAATTCTCCCAGTCAGTCTTCCTTTCTTGGTGGTGGTGATTCATTCAGCCATTTCCCAATTCTGTCTCACTTGAATTGCGTCTTGCTATAATTCCTTGCAATTCTACTTTCTAGAGTTGATATAGACGTCCCTATCTAAATACATCTTTGGGAACTTAATGATGGAAAGGGTTTAAATATATCAAATGTGATAGGAATCTAAAACTGGGAATCCCAGCAGTGTTTTATAAAGTCAATTCAGCCTGATTAATCTTTTTGATTCCTAAACTCATTAGTGAAACCAACAGGCATTTAAGCAAAGGAACAAGGAGTATACTATTGAAAAACAACCTTCTAGCAGAGCTGACATAATTTCATTGTTAAAAAACTTTAACCTGAAAGATGAGGGCATTTTTATTATTCTTTTTTTCTTTTTTTTTTTTTTAAAGATTTTATTTATTTATTTGACAGAGAGAGAGAGACAGCCAGCGAGAGAGGGAACACAAGCAGGGGGAGTGGGAGAGGAAGAAGCAGGCTCATAGCGGAAGAGCCTGATGTGGGGCTCGATCCCATAACACCGGGATCACGCCCTGAGCCGAAGGCAGACGCTTAACTGCTGTGCCACCCAGGCGCCCCTATTATTCTTATTTTCTTAACACTCTCTGTGCTCTACATACCACATTGATGAGATTGAATGATATGATCTCAAGTTTTAGAGCTAACATTCAGTGATTTTGTAGCTATGATACATATAAGTAGTTTGGTGTTAAATAGTCAGTAAGTTCTTTAAGCAATGAGATGGCCTGAGAAAAACTTTATTCTGTATTCTTGCAGGAGGTGTTTTAAATAGTTCTATTATTATCAGTTCAACCCATGTTATCTCATTTTGTGAATGAGTCCTGGAATTTTGATTAATACAGGCCCTCGATTTCAATTAGACTGATAGGAAATCAACTTGCATCAGCTGTGCATACCCTAACTAATAGATAATTTTGTGATATAAGTGCATAAAATGAGGATAAAGATAGAGCAAACTTCAAAATAGATTCTTCCTTTTAATTTCTAACTTAAGTCTGAGTAAGAGCAGATAAGGCCATCCTAAAACAGCCTGTGCTCTTTTTTTTTCTTTTTAAAGATTTATTTATTTGAGAGAGAAAGAGTGAACAAGAGAGAGCATGAGTGGGGTGAGGGGCAGAGGGAGAAGCAGATTCCCCACTGAGCAGGGAGCCTGATGCAGGGCTTGATCCCAGGACCCTGAGATCATGACCTGCCCTGAAGGCCGGCACCCCAGCCTGTACTCTTATTACTGAAAATGTTCAGAACAAAAGAATAAGTGTCACCTGGAATCTAAGAAATGTAGACTCTCAAACCACTCCCCAGATTTATTGAATGAAAATTGGCATATTAATATGATCCCCAGATAATGGGTATGCATACCACAGTTTAAAAAACACTGCTGGGGTACTTTATCAGACTCTCTCTTACTGTCAAAATGAAAGGATACAATAACTAAGAAAACTGACATGTTTTCTTTCTCAATTTCTCCCAGCTGTACACTTTCAGTACTTCTGAAAATGTGAATTATCCTTTCAACTTGGCCAGTAACTATAAAGATAATGATCTTGTTCCTGGAATCTTTATGTTTATTTGAGGTAAAGGCAGACCTACTCTTTCATTCTCTAGATTAGGTCTTTGTTATCTCTAACACACGCTAATAACAGAAGCTTCCTATCTAGGATCCTTGCTTTCAGGATTCGCCTTTTCAGATTACCTTTCGCACAGCTACTAGATAGATTTATCTACAATGAAAACCCAATCCTGCTATGATTCAGCAAGAAACCTGTACCCATTTACCAAAGTAACACCCAGATATTTTGAACCATTGTATGTGGTGTCCAAGGGATCTCAAAACACCTCCATGGTTTTGTTATTAGAGTGGATGCCAATGGAGTCCAAGTAATAAACAGAATATGGCCCAACTCCATCTCTCTGATCCCCGAATGCATAATCAGGATGAATATTCATAGCAACTGTTAGAACTCTCTGAGTTTCTGAGCTGTGGAATAAGAGTGTAGGATGGAAGAACCACATACAAGCTACTGAAACTATCTTTATGGGCCAAAATAGTAAATCAAAGGCAATGCTGCATATACATTAGAATTGTAGAGATTAATGTTATTTTGAAAGATTTGAAAGGTTACAGAGGTAGTAATACTTATTTAATCAATTAAATTGTTTCTTTGCACATACCATACTTATCAATATTGCTTTGGAGTACTTACTGAATGACATAGAAGCCTGATAATTTTGGATTCAGCTTCAAGCAAGGGAGGCCCTTGCAGCATTTATGGACTATGGTGCAAACTGCTTCTTGAGCTATCTGACCTGGCAGATCTAATGGTACTATAGGTGTCCATGGAAGATACACTGTATGGAGTCTCTGGCAAGTCCAAACAGAAGAGATATAGCATAGATTCCTGTGGTTTTAGTGCAAAACCATATATTCTGAGGTAGCTAATCACCTATTTGAAAAGAAGATCCTGGTATGCTTTTAGGAAAAGTAGAGACTGAGCACCTGACTTTGTACTATCAACTGATACTGCAACCAAAGCCATCTATCACTGACCTTGATATTGTCAGATATCCACCAATTTATAAGCAATAGCAGTTACTGAAAAACAATCTATCATAGGAGAGAAATGGTATATTTGGAATCAAGCCTAAGATGGTCCAGAAGACTCAAGTTACACAAATATGTGGCCCAGGCTCCTACATCACCTATTCGTGTTACCCTGACAACTCTCCCTAGCTTGTACTTATAGATCTATGAAGAGTTGTATATAACAGCTGATGGAAGAAGAGACCGTTGGGCTACTTTATAGATGGATCTCTGGATGTGTTGTCATTGGAAAGGGACAGTTGCTGTGTGATAGTCCACTTAGGCATGGTCATAGATGTAAGTGGTGAGCAGAAATCCTTCCAGGAGTCAGGAATCAAAGCAGTACATTGGATCATCAACTTTAAAAGGAGAAGGGGTCTGTGGTAAGGATATGCATGGTTAATGAGCAGTGGTGAATAGTTTGGCTGGTCATAAAAGCCTGAAAAGAGTGGCATTGGAAGGGTGAATGTGGTCTCAGGAAAAGGCATATAGATGAACCTATGAGATTGGGTTCAAGTTATGCACATCTTTTGTTTCTGATCTGAAAGAAAGCATTTTCTGCAGAGAATACACTGAACAATTGGTAGTTAGGATGGCTTTTTTGGTCAAGATTAGTCAGTCTTTCTGACTTTAACCCTTGCTTGCACAATAAGCCCATGAACAGAGTATAGGCAGTGCCAGGAATGGCAGCTATACATTAGCTCAATAGCATGGACTCCCTCTTATAAACCTTATGAAGGTTTATCCAGTTACTGTTGCTCCCGGATGTTCAACCTGCCAGAAACAGACCAACCCTGAGTTCTAGATAGGATACCTTGGAGAGATTCATCAGCTACTCAAGGCAAGTTACATAGGACACCTTTATACTAAAGGGGGCAGTGACTCAACATTATTGGAACTGGTACTATTCCAAGAATGAGTTTGTCTTCCTTGTCTTTAGTGCCGTTGTCACCACTATCTAAGAGTTCACAGATTATCTAATTTGCAATGTGAGGTCTTACATAATATCTCCTTAAATCAAGTGATGCATTTTAAGCAAAGGGGGTATAACAATGAGTACAGAAACATAGGATCAACTTGTTCTACCATATGTTGTATCTTTTAGAAATTGTCAGCATAGAATAATATAGAAATAGTCTCTTAAAGTCTCAGTCAAGGTACCAGCTTGGGAATAACTTCCCGTATGTTCTCTAGGATGCATTATATACATTAAACAACTTCCATAACAACGTCTTATTTTTCCGATAGCTAAAATACATGGGTCCAGGAACCAATGGGTAGAAGTAGCAGAGGCCCTTCTCACCATCAGTCCAATGATCCAGGTTGAGAATTTGTGTTTCCTACCCTTATGACTTCCCCGGCTTCTGCTGAACTATGGGATGTGGTCTCTGGGGTAACATTTTCTTCAGGGGTAACAAGAAGCTACATTTTATATCCTTATGCTAAGAGACCAGTGGGCAAAATAGTAGTTTCTATCCTGGAAGGTTAACTAACTCCAATGATTATGAAGATCTTGGATGGGTGCTACATAATGAGGTTAGAGAGTAGTGTGATTGGAACTCGGGAATCCACTGGCATGCCTCTTACTGCTTCTACATCTAGTAATAACATGCAATGAGTAATTGAACCAGCCATGACTTGAAGAGGGCAGGTGACCAGGGACTTGAACTCTTCAGAAATAAAGTTCTCTTCATCCCACTGAGCAAGGTGATCTAGACCAGTGGATGTACTCTGCAAGGGGAAGGAAATTTAGATTGGGTCTAGTTATGCTCGCAAGATAAGTTGTAGCAGTAAGAGATGCAACCAGTTTCATTAATTCTTTGCCTTAAGTTTCATTTTTTTTTTCAAGAGATTGTAACTGATCACAATGCTGAGAAGATGTAGCAGAGAGGATTCCATGTGAGGCGTGAGAAAGCTGAGAAACACGGGGTATTTTGAAGAAGATGCTACCCCGCAATTCCTCACTTCACCCAAGTTCCCTGAAGCTCTGGTACCAGCAAGTCGACAGCTTCCTGTTTTAGGTACTTGACTCTCACTTCTCTGCTCAAGGGTTTTCCCAAACTTGCTTCTCCGCACTTACGTGACCTAGAAGTGTGTGAATGTGTGGGGTGGGAAGAATTCACGGCCAATTTTGGCACTCCTGTTTCCCTTGCTAATGTTGGAGCTAAGTATGCAAGTGAGGTTCAAATATATGAAATGAAGCAAAGACTTTCAGGAATCTTTTGGAAAAGATTTTGTTACTTCTAACCAGGGGCATGAGGATGTGGTATGCTCTCAGTGTGGGAATTCTAGTGTTTCTCCACTCACTGCCCTTTTGTTCCAGACTATTTCTCAAGGAATTTGTATAGGGAATAGTCTTCAAGGATAGAAATAGCTTTGGCACACAGGACAGGTTTGCTTACTGTCCAGAATAATAAGATAATGTCTCCTTCCAACCCAAAAGTCAAGCAGGTTTGCTTATAGCCCATAATAAAAGACTACAATTTCCTAATATTGGGGTTCCTGTCCTGTAAAACACTACCCAGAGTATGAAGGCATCACCAGACACCTGTTATCTTGCCCTTGTGGTAACTGTGACTTTGGGAAATAGCTCAAGAAAGTGATGACACTGTGGCCATTGCTTTTGTTATGAGTAATAAACTATCTCTGACTTACTCAGGGGCCTCATGTCTTTGGTCAACTTCCATAAACTGTGTCAGACTAATTTGTTATCCTGAAAGTAATGTTAAATCTTAGATCTTGCACAATTCTTGACATTTTCTTTCTCACTTTGGGCCATTGCACAATGTCCTATGAAATTGTGAAGCACAGCTATGGCAGCCACCTTATGTCATGAGGATACAAGTCTGAGGACAAAAATCAACGCTGAGTGTGACAGCAAAAATAAATATGGAGACAATCTGGGTTAGTAAAGATGTTGTTAAGACTATGATAAAAAACTTTTGAAAGTATTATACTTCTATGCCTGGGTGGCTCAGTTGGTTAAATGTCTGCCTTTGGCTCAGGTCATGATCCCAGGGTCCTCGGATCGAGTCCTGCATCGGGTCCCTTGCTTAGCAAGGAGCCTGTTTCTCCCTCTGCCTACCACTCTCCCTGCTTGTGCTCTCTCCCTCTCTCTCTCTGACAAATAAATAAATAAAATCTTTAAAAAAAAAAGAAAGTATTATACTTCTAGATTCATTTTGTCTATTTTTAAAATCATTTGAATCAGATTTTCTGTTGACTGTGGCAAAAGCATTTTATCTAAATCATTGAGGAATGCAAAACTATCTTGAAGTCCTGTTTCCTGCCAATAAATCCAATAACATCCAACATTTATTTAGTACTTACTCTATGCAAGCTTAATAATAAATATTTTGGTTATATTTTAAAATTCAGTCCTTAAACAACATCCCTGCATGGTTGTTATTATTTTAAACACAAAGAATCTGAAGCTCCAGAGGTTAAGTAATAAGCCTAAGATAATTCAGCTTATAAGTGACAGAACTAGGATTCAAATCCAGGTCTCCCTGGCAACAAGGCCTATGTGCCTAACCCTGATACGGTATCTCCCAGCATTTGTGGAGGCTTCTTTTGATCTCGACTCTGTGTGAAGCACTTCACAATGAATTCTTCTTATATAAGTGGGGGATCATTTGGACCAGTTATATAAGTCTCTGTGCAAATGAATACCAAGAAACAGTCTGCCTGAAAATGAACTTTTAATTTGTCCCCAAACAGTAATTTTAAATCAGAGGTCTGCTTGGGTTGTCAGATCAGAAGTGAAAATTAGATGCTTACAAGCTTTTGCTGAAAGTGAATTTGCCCCACTTGTGGTGGACTAATTTCTTCAACATATATGATCCTCGTAATTGGAAAAGATGTTTTGGTGTATCGATAGGTAACCAAAAGAGAGATTAGCATACTTCTTCTCAATCCCTTATTCAGTAGTCCTTTATTACTCAAAAACTGCACTGACCTAAAATTGAAACCACAGTAAGAAACAACCCCTGGGACTATTGCATTCTAAGCTTTAAGCTGTCAGGAACTGGGTTTCACTAATTCAAATCACTGTCACCTAGGCTGCTGTCTACCCTTTACTTTCTTGAATGGATAAACTAATGAACAAAATCCAAAGAATTAAAAATACATATCTTCACTTTGATTCATAATGTTCCTTAGGGGCATAGCTACAGTATTCTCTGAGATTCTGGGGGAACAAAATCTGTGTGCAATAAAACATTTCTTAGTATACAACTTGCTTTTTGAACAGTAGTGGCTTGTATTTGGTGACTCAGTATGATGCCTAGATGATTTTCTATTATAGTTTGTGAGTGTGACAGATTGATAACCTATCTAGCTTCTTAGGATGGTCAAAAGGGGTAGAGATGGGATGCCTGGGTGGCTGAGCTGGTGAAGTGATTGCCTTCAGCTCAGGTCATGATCCCAGAGTCCTGAGATCGAGTCCTGCAACCGGCTCCTTGCTTGGTGGGGAACCTGCTCCCTCTGCCTGGTGCTCCCCGTGCTTGTGCTCCCTCTCTCTGTCAAAAAAATAAATAAATAAAGTCTTAAAAAAAGGGAGGGGGTAGAGATACTCAATGAAGATTTTGAAGTGTTGAAGAGTATCATTTGAAATTAAAAAAAAAATGACAAAAATATTCTAAAGTTTTTCTTTCTGTGTTTGTGGTGCCAGGAGTGACATCAGAATATAACCCACTTCTCCACTGTAATATAATTTTTAATATAAAAGTTATTTGTTATCACTCACTACCATGGCCCAGAAGTGAAACATAATCCAAATACATTATCCTTTGTAATATAGCTTTGACGTGTATTTCCCTCGTGTGGTTGTTTTCCAGGGGACTAAGTCCTAATTATTTAACACTTTCAAAGTCAATAAATTATTGGAGGCTAGCAAAAGGCCTGTTGGTGGGTGAAATTTCTCTGTGAAATGAAAGTTGTTTCATGAAGTGAGAAGCTGCTGCAAGAAGGTATCATTTAATAATAGCAAGTAATATTTTTAAATTACTGTTTAGAAATGTATTGCCTGATATTAAAATGACTTTATATAAATGCTGTGTCCTCAATTTAAAAGGACATTGGTAAACCCCTAGGACTGAACAGGCCTTTTCTCTACCTAATTAAATGAAGTGCAGTATACAGTGCCTCTCCGCAAAGATTAACAGAACGCATTCCTTGTCAGTTTAAGTGTTGCCTGTGGCGGTATTTTTTTCTAATTTAATTAAAAGCTGTTCTTTTATGAAGAACAAGCTTGCAGCATAATTTCTCTTATGTTTACATTTCTAAAGGCTATTTGGAAGAAAGTGGAGAGTGAAAAGAAAAGACACAAAGGGAAGAGGAGACCAAGTTGTGGATATATCAGAGGAAGTTCACAATATTTCATCTGTTGTTAGGAAAATTTCATTTCAACAGTGAAAATGAATGCAGATAAACCAGGTGTCTGGGAAGACAACAGTTTTCATTGTGGTGGGTTAGACCATATCTCTATCTTACGCCCAGTCAACACCCTCGATAAAAATACAGGGCATTTGTCAAAGAGGTAATTATACCACAAACTTTTACATATGCAAATACTTGTTGTGCTGTGGTTTGTCTTTCAAAGTGTGTGACTAGCTGAGAAGGCTGAAGTAGACTTTTCAGTCTGTTACCACACACAAAGCTAGGTATGAGTCAACAGTGTCATAGTGGGAAGACACTGGGCGCTCCAGTAGGTACAAAGACCATTCAGAAACATCCCGAAGATATGTAAGGGCCCTGAAAGCCAAGTTAGACTGCCCCCCAGGTATCGATAGTTTCTTGATCAGAATTTAACATGCAACCCACTGATCTCTTCACATGTTTGTTATGAACTTAAAATATCCATGTATATTAGTAAATATTATCACCTCAGTATTAGAAGTCTATGTCTTTTGAGTTTAAGCCAAGTGGAGAGAATAGAAATTAGTAGAGAAGAAACCTTTTGACAAAGGAGTATCCAATAAAAATTAGGAATGTAGGAAAGGCGGGATGGACTAAGAATATCCTGTAACAGGATGCCTATGTGGCACATGAGGCTGTATAGTGTTATTTGTAAGTGGATTTAGATTACTTAAAGGGGTGCCTGGGTGGCTGAGTTGGTTAGACATCTAACTCTTTATTTTGGTTCGGGTCATGATCTCAGGGTTGTGAGAGCAAGCCCCACATTGGGCTCCACACTGGGCCTGGAGACTGCTTAAGATTCTCTCTCTCCTTCTCCCTCTCTCTCTCTTTCTCTCTAAAAGAGAGAAGAAAGAAAGAAAGAAGGAGAAAGAAAGAGAGAGAGAGTGAGAAAGAAAGAAAGAAAGAAAGAAAGAAAGAAAGAAAGAAAGAAAGAAAGACATTGATTAAAAAGGTACGTTGGAAATTCTAGAGCAATCACTAAAATAATTTTTTAAAAGAAATATAATTTATAAGTTAAGAGAATAGAAAAATAAAATTGTGTGAAATGTTCAGTTGAGACCAGAAAAGGTAGGAAAAGAGGAGAAAAAAGAATCAAGGTGTGGGGGTGCCTGGGTAGCTCAGATGGTTGGGTGTCTGCCTTTGGATCAGGTCATGATCTCCAGATCCTGGGACTGAGCCCCATGTCAGGCTCCCAACTCAGAGAGGAGTCTGCTTCTCTCTCACTCTCTGCCTCTGCCTTTCCCCCTGCTTGTGCTCTCTCTCTCAAGTGAATAAATAAAATTTTTAAAAGAAAAAAAAAGAGTCAAGGAGCAAAATCAACAAATAGAAAATGGTTACAAATATGTTATATATTAAACCAGCTATATCAATAATTACTTTGACTACGATGGTCTGAATACACCAATTGAAAGACAAAGAATATCAGAGTAGATTACAAGACCCAACTATATATTGTCTACAGAAACATTAAAAGTAAAGGGATGGAGAAAGATACACCATGCTAACCCTACTCAGAAGAAAGCTAAAATAGCTAGATTAATTTCAGATGAAGCTGACTGCAGAATAAGAGAAACTATCAAAGGTAAAGAGAGGCACTACATAATAATAAAGGACTCAATTTTCCAAGAAGTTATACGATCAATCCTAAGTGAGTATGCACCTAAATGGAACATCAACATAGATCAGGCAAAAACTGATAAAACTTTAAAGATAAATATAAAAATTCACTATTATAGTTGAAGACTTCAACATTCCTTCTTCAGTAACTGACAGATTAAGCAGGCAAACATTCGGTAAGGAGATAGTTGGCTTGAAGAATGCTATCAATCAACTGAATCTAATTGAGGTTTATTAAAATACTCTAACCAGCAACACCAGTACATGTTGTTTTCTCAAGCTTGTATGGAACTTTTAAAAGAATTTTAAAAATATTTTGAGTAAAAAAAATGAAAATATAACTCGTCAAAATTTATGGGATGAAGAAAAAGCTGTGCTTAGAAGGAAATTGATGTGTGTGTGTGTGTGTCACGCACATATATATGTCAGAAAAAGTAAAGCTATAAAAAATAATAACCTAAGTTTGCACTGTAAGAAACTAAACAAAGAAGAACAATTTAATTCCAAAGCAAAAGGAAGAATAGAAATAATAAAAATTAAAGCAGAAATCAATGAAATTGAAAACAGGAACAGTAGAGAAAAATCAGTGAGACCAAAAGCTATTTCTTTTAAAAGATCCATAAAATTGGTAAACCTCTGTGTCAGTGAGCATTCTCCAGAGAAACAGACCAATAAGAGGCTTGGTAGAAAGTCCAAAATCTGATGAGGAGGCTGATTGACAGGAGACTTAGGAAAGAGTTGCAGGTCAAGTCCAAAAACAGTGTGCTGTAGAATCAGGAAGAGCTTGATGTAGAGAAAATCTGAAGGCAGTCTAATGGAGGATTCCCTCTTCTTTTTTTTTTTTTTTAAGATTTTATTTATTTATTTGACAGAAAGAGAGACAGCCAGTGAGAGAGGGAACACAAGCAGGGGGAGTGGGAGAGGAAGAAGCAGGCTCCCAGTGGAGGAGCCTGATGTGGGGCTCGATCCCAGGACTCTGGGATCATGCCCTGAGCCTAAGGCAGATGCTTGATGACTGAGCCACCCAGGCGCCCCAGGATTCCCTCTTCTTAATGGGAGGTCAGCCTTTCGTTCTATTTAAATTTTCCACTGATTGGATGAGGTCCACCCACATTATGGTAGACAATCTGCTTTACTCAAAGTCTACCAATTTAAATGTAAATCTCATACAAAAACAACCTCACAGACCATCCAGAGCAAGGTCTCACCAAGTATCTGGGCACCATAGCCCAAACAAGTTGACACATGAAGTTAACCATCACAGTTTCTAGTGGGTTTGAGAAAGAGAGGAGGGAGGGAGGGAGGGAGAGAGTAAGAACACAAAGTAGTAATATAAACAAAGAAGCATCATTGTATTGAACCCGCAGGCATTAAAATGATAATAAAGGAATACTGTAAGCAACTCTAGTCCCACAAATTAGACAACTTAAATGAAACGAGCCAAGTCCTTAAAAGACACAAACTACCAAAACTAACAACAGGTAATCTCAATAGGTCTATATCTGCTAAAGAAACTAAACAATAATTAATAACCTTCTAAAAAAGAAAGCACCAGTCCTGGATGGTAAATTCTATGAAATATTTAAGTAAGAAATGACACCAATTCACCACAATATCTTCCAGAAAACGAGCAGAGGGAATACTACCAAACTCATTCTATAAAGCTAGTAATATTCTAATACTAAAATCAGTTACATATATTACAAGAAAGAAAAACTGCAGATCAATATCTCTCATTAACATAGATCCAAAAATCCTCAACAAAATATTAGCAAATTGAATCCACAATATTAACAAAAAATATACATCATGACCATGTGGGATTTATTCCAACTATGTAAGGCTGGTTATATATTTAAAAATCACTCAATGTAAAACTCAACAATAAGAAAATAAGCAACTCAATTAAAAAATGGATAAAAGACCTGAACAGACACCTCACCATAAAAGATAGACAGTTGGCAAAAAAGCATATGAAAATGTTCTCAACATCATATGTCATTAAGGCATTGCTAACTAAAATAATTGCTAAGTAAAATTATACACCTATTAGAATTGCTAAAATTCAAAACACTGACAACAGCAAATGCTGGCAAGGATGTGAAGAAACAGGAACTATTATTTATTGCTGGTAGGAAAATGGTATAGCCATTTGGAAGTGAGTCTGGAAGTCTTTTACAAAACTAAACATTCTTACCATATGACATAGCAATTGTACTCCTTGATATTTACCCAAAGGAGTTGAAAACATATGTCCATACAAAAACCTGCATAAGGATGTTTATAGTAGCTTTATTCATAATTGCCAAAACTTAGAAGCAACCAGCATGCCCTCTTCAGTAGGTGAATGGATAAAAATAAGCTATAATACATCCAGACAATGGAACATTATTTACCACTGAAAAGAAATGAGCTATCAATCTATGAAAAGACGTAAAGGAAACTCAAATGCATATTGCTAAGTGAAAGAAACCAATCTGAAAAGGCTACGTACCATACAATTCCTTACTAAATTAAGTTCTGGAAAAGGCAAAACTCTGGAGACAGTGGTTGCCAGAGGTTGTGGGGAGAGAAGGATAAATAGACTGAGCACAGGGGAATTTTAGGTCAGTGAAACTACTATGCACAGTACTATAGTGTATACACATGTCATTATACATATGTCAAAACCCATGGAGTAAATCCTAACCCAACATCAAGAGTAAGATCTAATGTAATCTGTTGACTTTGAATGGTAATGATGTGTCAATGTAGATGTATCAATTGCAACAAACATACCCCTCAGGTACAGGATATTGATAGTGGGGGAGACTGTGTGTATCTGGGGTATATGGGAACTTTCTGTACATTCCTCTCAATTTTGCTGTGAACCTGAAAGTGCTATAAAATATAAAGTCTACTAAAAAACAAAAAAGGTAATCCACACATCAACAGGATTATAAAAAGCACATAACAATTGATACAGAAATAAACACCTGACAAAATCTAGCACTCAATCATGATAAAAAACTTAGCGAAGTAGGAATTGTGGGTAACTTCCTCAACTTGATAACATAAATCTACAAAAAACCTATAACTAACATTATACATTTTTTTTTTAACATTATACATATTGGTAAGGAATGGAACACTTTTCTCCTAAGACTGGGAATAGGGCAATGATATCCTCTCTTGCCACTCTATGCAACATTGTACTGGAGATCTTAGATAGTTCAATAGAAAGAAAAATAGTACAATGCATTAAAAGTAGGAATAAAACTCTATTTGTAGATAATATGGTTGTCTATGTAGAATACCCTGAAGAATTAAAAAAAAAAACCTCCTAGAAATAATAAGAAAGTATAACAAGGTTGCAGAATACAAGATCAATATGCAAAGATCAATTTTTTCCTCTATAACATCAATGAATAATTAGACTTGATAACTTAAAAATTATATATATTTATATACATTTATAACAGCACCAAAAAAGAAATACTTAGGTATAAATCTAACAAAGTTTATTCCAGATATATATACAGGATTGTATATATTCCAATTCCAGTATTCCAATAAATTGGAATACTCAGTATTGTTAAGACATCAATTCTTCCCATCTTGATCTGTAGAATCATTGCAATCCCCATCAAAATCCCAGCAAGTTATTTTGTAGATAGCAACTAACTAATTCTAAAGTCTGTATGAAAAGGCAAAAGATCTAGAAAAGCCAATACTAAAGAAAAAAGCAAGGTTGAAGGACTCACACTACTCAATTTTGAAACTTATTATAAAGCTACGGTAAACAAGACAGCATAATATTGATTAAAAAATATAAATAGATAGATGATAGGTAGATGATAGAAAGATAGATCAGTGGAACGAGATAGAGAGCCCAGAAATAGATTCACACAAACATAGTCAACTGATAATGCACAAAGGAGCAAAGGCAATTAAATGAAGATATGAGTCTTTTCAGCAAATATTTTTTGAACAATTGTATGTCCATATGTAAAAAGATGAATCTAGACACAGACCTTGTATTTTTCACAAAAATGAACTCAAATTGGATCATAGATCTCAATGTAAAATGCAAACTGTAAATCTTTGAGAAGGAAATATATATGACCTAGGGATTATTGATGAGTTTTTAGAGGTAAAATCTAAACCCATAAAAGAAGTAAATGGATACATTAAACATTATTAAAATTAAAATTTTCTGCCCAACTGAAAACTTTGTTATAAGAAAGAAAGACAAGCCAGAGACTGGGAGAAAATATTTACAAAACATATATCAGATTAGGAACTTTTTTTTTAAAAGATTTTATCTATTTATTCATGAGAGACAGAGAGAGAGAGGCAGAGGGAGAAGTAGGCTCCCCGCTGAGCAGAGAGCCCAACAGAGGTCTCAACCCCGGAACCCCAGGATTATGACCCAAGCCAAAGGCAGACACTCAACCAACTGAGCCACCGAGGCACCCCCAGATTAGGGACATATATGTAAAGTATACAAAGAACTCTTAAAACTTAATAATCAGAAAACAAAGAATTCAACTAAAAAACAGGTAAAATATCTGAATAATCATCTCACCAAAAACAATATACACATAACAAACACATGACTAGAGGCTCAATATCATTTGTCATTATGGATTTGCAAATTTAAACAATGATAAAATACCACTTAACACCTACTAGAATGGCTAAAAACTAAAAAACCTGATACTACCAATTATTGGTGACCATGTGGAACACAGGATCTCTTATACTTTGTTGGTGAGATTGCGAAATATATATCCACTTTGGAAGACAGTTTGGAAGTTTCTTATAAAGCTAAGCATAGTCTTATCATAGGATCCAGCGATTTCATTTCATAGGTAGTTTTACCCAATTATTTTGAACAATTACATCCATCTAAACACCCACACACAAATATTTGTAGCACTTTTATTTGTAATCATCAAAAACTGGAAGCAATCAAGATATCCTTCATTAGGTGGTTGGATAGACAAAATGTGCTATTTCTATCCAATGGAATATTATTCAGTGATAAGAAGTGATGTATCAAGCCACACAAAAATGTGAGTGAACTTTAAATGCATGTTGCTAAGAGGAAGAAACCAGTCCAAAAATCCATATGGTCTATTATTCCTGTGTTGTTATTAGTTAACAGTTCTGACACTGCTATGTGCTTCTGCTGGAATTGTGCAATTAAGTAAGGTGAGAGTCAGGTTTTTCACTGTTGGTAACAGATAAGCTCGGTGAAGAGGCTAGATTGATCCATGTGGTAATGGATTAGAGTTGAAGACATCAGTATGAATTCCTAGCTTACAATGAATAGATAGTTATAGATAGAAATACAGATATATATTTATACAGTGGTTAGTATACACACAATATGTCCTCAGTTAGCTTATAATGAATAGATAGTTATAGATAGAAATACTTACAGATATATGTTTATATAGTGGTTAGTATACACACAAATATGTCCTCAATGAGAGGATTTAGAAGCAATGACTCCCTAATAGCATCCATATCTTGTGTTCTGATACCATTCAATAAAAGGAATCAGGGTTTCTTGGAAAAATGGTTGATTCTAGGACTGGGGCAGGAAATATGCAACATAAGCCTGGAGCATCTTGCATTGCCGGCAAGTGAGGAAGTTCTATAAAATAAAAAAAAAAAAAAAAAAGAAAGAGAAAACAAATAATAATGGATGTGTCAAAAGGCTGCAGCCGAGAAGCCTCCTAATGACCAAACCTGGAGCAATTTGAGCAACAAAATGAATAAAGTTGTATTGGATTATATCCCAAAGTATAAAAGAAATATCCATGAACCCATGCTGACATAAATCACTGAGTAATTAAATAAATGGAGAAGAACTGAAAAATATTTCATGTAGAAGAATTCCAAATTATTTATGTAGGTATTCCTCCTTGAAGGAGGTAGAGCGTAACTTTCCATTTTTTAAATATAGTTTGTGTACAGTGACTTCCTTCTTAAAAGTACAGTGTAGAAAGGGGGAAATGAGTGACTTTACAGTGAAGAAACCTGACAAACACTACCTCAGATGGAGGATGGAGGTTAACCAACAGTCATAATTAATATTGATAATATGTACTCTTAATATCATGTGAGGAATATCATATTATTTACCTTTGAGATTTTCCTTACAAAAATAAATAACTCCAATTTAATTTCTTGCATTTAATGAGGAATAATACATCAGACAAATACCAACTTTGACGGACATTCTATATAATATCTAACCTGTGCTCAAAATTGTCAAGGCCATCAAAAAACAAGGAAAATTTGAGAAACTCACAGTTGAGAAGAGCCTAAGGAGGCATGACCATTTAATATAATGTAGTATCCACATTGCGATTCTGGAATAGAAAACAACTTAAGGTAAAAACTAAGGGCATTTGAATGAAGTACAGACTTTAATTAAAATACTGTATCAATATTAGTTCATTAACTATAACAAATAGACCATGCTAATGTAAGATTTTTAAAGAATTTATTTATTTATTTATTTATTTATTTATTTATTTAAAAGAGAGAGAGAGTGCATGCAGGAGCTGGGGGAGGGGAAGAGGAGGGACAAGCAGACTCTGCCCTGAGCAAGAGTCCAATGACCCTGAGACCATGACCGGAGCCAAAATCGGGAGCTGGATGCTTCACCAACTGAGCCACCCAGGTGCCCCTGTAAGTTGTTAATAAAAGTGGAAATTGGGCATGGGGAGTATGGGAACTCTCTGTACTAACTTCATAATTTTCCTATAAATCTAAAACTTATAAAATACTAAAAAATTAAAAATGGATTAAACACCTAAATTTGAGACCTAAAATCATAAAAGTCCTAGAGGAGAACATAGGCAATAACTTCTTTGACATCAGCTGTAGCAACTTTTTTTTAGGTATGTCTCCTGAGGCAAGGGAAACAGAAACAAAAATGACCTATTGCGACTTTGTTAAAATAAAAAGCTGCTACACAGTGAAGGAAACAATCAACAGAAGTAAAAGGCAACCTATGGAATGGGAGAAGATATTTGCAAATGACATAACTGATAAAGGATTAGTATCCAAAATATATAAAGAACTTATAAAACTCAACACCCAAAAAGGAATAATCCAACTAAAAAAATGGGCAGAAGACATGAACAGGCATTTTTCCAAAGAAGACATACAGATGACCAACAGACACATGAAAAGATGCTCAACATCACTGATCATCAGGGAAATGCAAATTAAAACTACAATGAGCTATCATCTCACACTTGTCAGAATGGCTAAAATCAACAACACAATAAACAACAGGTATTGGTGAGAATGTGAAAAAAGGGGAATGATCCTACACTGTTGGTGCGAATGCAAACTGGTGCAGTCACTCCGGAAAACAGTACAGAGTTTCCTCAGAAAGTTAAAAATAGAGCTACCCTATAATCCAGCAATTGCACTACTAGGTATTTACCCAAAGAATATAAAAATACTAATTCAAAGGAATACATGCACCCCAATGTTTATAGCAGTTTATCTATAATGGCCAAAATATGGAAGCAGCCCAAGTGTTCATTGACTGATGAATGAATAAAGAAGATGTGAGATATACATATATATACACACACGTATATATATATACACACACATATATTCCTTTATAAATATATAATGAATATTACTCAGCCACAAAAAAGAATGAAATCTTGCCATTTGCAATGACATGGATGGAGCTAGAGAGTATTACACTAAGCAAAATAAGTCAGTCAGAGAAAGAAAAATATCACGTGATTTCCTTCATATGTGGAATTTAAGAAACACAACATATGAACAAAAGGAAAAACAAAGAGAGAGAGGGGCAAACCAAGAAACAGACTCTTAACTACAGAGAACAAACTGATGGTTACCAGATGGGAGGTGGGCGGGGGGATGGGTGAGAGAGGTGATGGGGACTAAGGGGTACACTTGTTGTAAGGAGCATCAGGTGTTGTACGGAAGTGTTGAATCACTATATTGTACAAAATGATATTATACTGTATGTTAACTAACTGGAATTTAAATTTTAAAAAAGATTACCAAATCAGATATAATAGCCAAAAGTCATAAATAGTTAATAAAGAAATACAAATATATTCAATCTCATAGTTCAAAAAATGCAAGGAAATATAACAAGATATCATTGTTTGCCTCCTCAGATTATTGAGGATGAACAACAATAAAAAAAAAAAACCCTGAATAAAATAAAATAAAAACTTTATTTTAAAGAACAAGATTAAAAATGTGGAAAGTCAAAGTTCTTTAAAGATTTAGAGAAAATGTTTGGCCAGCATAATGTTGTAAGAGATACAGCTAAAAAATTTTCTATCATTTGGTAGTTAGAAACCTGCTTGATGGGAACATGGTAAGGTGAGGCCAAAAGAGAAGGAAAAAAGTAGTTCAGCACCCTGGTTTTCCTAATCCTATTTTTCTGACCCAGCTTCTGGTTCAATGGCATAAGTGAGTAACAGCTGTGGGACTCAGATGTCTTCCAGCATTAAGGGGAGCCTGGTGTTCAATGGTGCTCAGCCCAGATTCCAGACAGCAATTCCTGCCGTTGACCAAAAACATCACCAGAGACAGTTCCAAAACAAGGAGATTGCTTCAGCGCACAGAAGAGGGGCCCTATAGATAAAGGACAGCCATCACAATGCTCAAACCAGCGGGATGACAAATTCACCTTTGGAGCCTAGTGTAATCACAGATCGTCATATGAGTCATCTGTCTGTGGCGTATATTTTGAGGCAGAGCTACAGATATGGTATTTGAATTTTAAGTGTTCATATATTTTTCTGAAATAAGAAAATGTCACCCATGAAACATTTTTGGGTTTTTTTTTTTAAAGGATATTATGATGAATTTCTGCCCCATGTTATAGTTTTATAATGACAGCATTTGATTCTGTTTTGGTTCCACAGTTGCCTGCCATAGTAGTTTGAAGGAGGAAGATTAGCGCAGTAATCTTGCTGCAATAAAGGCCACCTTGTGGAAGGTCAGTTTACTTGCTTTCTTCTTGTTTTTCAACACAAGACCCTTCAAGCAAGGAGAATAAGCCTGCAGAAACAGCTGGACAAAGGAGTCAGGGAAACGTAACTTTCTATATGTTTCTGGATATGGTCTTGTGCATAGAAGCTGAGTAGCTTTTTGTTAAAATGGCTACTGGAGGCAGATCGCTTCCTGGGTTTCAGATACTGTGAGATTTTTGTTCTGTCTTAAGGAAAACGATACAAAACAAAACAAAACAAAACAAAACAAAACAAAAAGATAGCCTAATGTGTGTGTTTTCTTCACAATTTGTGGAGCCACAAAATATACTACAGTATTTTCTTCATTTTAAGAATTTCTTTTAAGTTGCAGAATTAATCGAAGTGCCTTTCTGAACATCGGCAGAGTCATTTTGAAATGGGCTTTACATTTTGTAAATTGAATCAACAGCTTACTAGAGGTTTTGATGCCTCTGAAATGCTTAACTCTTGCAAAATTGCAATTCTTAAGAAAAATACCAGAATTTGTTGAGTATTCTCTATGTGACTGGTACTTTTAAAGTGTTGTTTCACTTAGTTCTCACAAAAGCTTTATGAAATAGTCTTAAAATTTACCAGTGAGAAAACTGAGGCCAAAACTAATTAGCATCTTTTCAAGATCACATAGCTATGAGGATATTATTTCATGCTTGAATTTGACTCAAAGCCAGAAACAAACAAAATATGTACAAATGTATATGCATTATATATTTATTATATTTATTTATACATATATAAAATATTATTTACTTGCTATATACTTTATATGTGTGTGTATATATGCATATATATACATATACAATGTATACAGTATAATGTATAGTATATATGTAATATTTAATATATTTTAATATATATGTAATATTTAATATATATTAATATATATGTAATATTTAATATATACATATATATTTTATTTATACACATTGTAATATATAGTATGCATTCAGTATTTTATATATTTATATATTTAATTTATTTATACATATATACAATTTATATTATTTACCTGCTATATACTATATACTTTACATATATATGTGTGGGTATATATATACATACACGAAGTATACATGTCTATAGTATATACATATTCCTAATACATATTACCTTAAGTTATTTAACATAACAGTCCAATCTGGCTTCCGTATTAGCCCAAATAAGAAGTGTTTCTGGTTGAAAGATCTAAATTTCTTGAGGGCGTGGACCCTGCCCTATTTGTGACTCCTCCACCTAGCCCAGGGCTTGGAAAATAATAGTCCCTAAATTATAGTCATTGACTGATTGAAAAATGCTTAGAAATCAAGTTTCTCATCAATTAACAATTTTTGCTGATATTCAAACAGAGGAGGCAGTTGTGTTAAAAATTTGCTGGTAGCTCGACATTTTACAACTTCTCTCATATGGGCTCTATCTCAATTTAGACGTGATCTTTCAAGTTAAAAATAAGAATTTTGCTCTACCTCCTCTGTTCTTACATTTGTCATAGAAGTTCTCTGTGGTTTGAACTAGGGAGCTAAGTTAGGTGCCCAGTGTGCAGACGACTTAATCATATTTTCAATGTCAGGTAATGCAAGAGTGTGTGTGTGTGTGTGTGTGTGTGTGTGTGTGTGTGTGTGATGTTTTGTCCCGACTTTTTTCTCTTTTGTCAAAGGTTAGTTTTATTTTACTTTGTTTTTTGCCTGTTTACTTTGCAGATGACTGAGAATATTTTAGGATAACACAAAACAAGTTACAAATCATTTCCTAGACACGCCGTGGAGGATTTCTGCTACTCACCTCCTCCACCCCGCCAACAAGCGTGATAACTGCCAAACGGCATTCCAAGTTCCTTTTAAAGGAAATCCTTAATCCCAAGGATTTATTTTGAGGTAAGAGACTGAAAATTTCTCAGTTTGAAGGGATGAATATAAATGAAGGATTTCAGTTACCAGAAAGAACTTTGAACACGTGGTCCTTGCAGATGTGTTATGTGTTGAAACCACAAATATGAGTAGGATATGGCTTCTTGGACTGAAGGAGTTTCGCATTCTTGTGATGTAACAACTTAAAGCAATTTAAAAAATTTTGAACCTCAATTCAGTTCTGCATGTTAGAATCATATGTGTCTCTCTCTCTAACATATTTCTACTGTTACGGCTTGTAATGGAATCAAGGACAATAGTTGCTTGAATATTGGCTTGTTGCATATTATGTAGCTTAAGGGAAAAGGATGAAGATAGTTCTACTCTGTTTCTTTCTCCAACTAGCAAGGGGGCTTGGACAGGTCATATTAACCTCTCTGAGTCTCAGGTTTCTCACAGCAAATTAAGGATTTGTTTTGCACTGATATTTGAAATCGCTTCTATGCTTGAGCCAGAAGGTCTGCATTAAAGTCTATAATGCATTATAATGCACTTAGCAAAGTTCCTAATGCATGTGTAATAAAGGAAATATCTGCTTACATTTTAACTCAGTTAACCTTCACAATTAAGTGGCCTTAAGCAATCCGTCTTCTTCTGTGTATTACACAAGGTATTGTGGTATATTGGACCCAGTCCAGCAGAATGGGGTTCGATTCTCAGCACCACTACTCCTGAGATCCATGGCGTTGCACATATTACTTCTGTGAAACTCCTATTACTATTTGAAGAATGATGATAAAAATATGGGTGTTAAATAAAGCAAATTCTATGTTTTTCTTAATTTAATGCTCTGAACGTAGTTTTAAAGGCTTGCTAGAGCAGACGGGCTTTGTTGCTGAGGCATTTTGACCACAGTAATCACCATATTGCGGTCTGATGGAACAAACCAATGTTGTGTTGGAGGAAATCACTGGTCCCCAAATGTTTCAGACAGTATTCAATACATGTTAGTCTTTACTCTCTTCTTCCTCTTCCTTTCCTTTTCAAACACGTTAGTCTCTATGATTTACTCACCTCTACACTGCCAACTTGCAGTAATGAGTATTCATCTAAATGAGAGGATATAGAAAAAAGGCTACTTTACGTTTATTTCAGAACCCCAAGCTGAAGTTGTAATGCAGCTGACAGTATTCGGTCTTCACTGCCAGACTGAAGCTTTCTCAGTGCTATCAGTATGCCATTTATAGTCCGCAAAATGTATCAACATGTATCGACTTTTAAAATGCCATCACCGGGGCACCTGGGTAGTTCAGTCAGTTAAGCATCTGCCTTCAGCCTAGGTCATGATCTCAGGGTCCTGAAATCGAGTCTTGCATTGGGCTCCCTGTTCTTTGGGGAGACTGCTTCGCTCTCTCCCTCTGCCTGCTGTTCCCCCTGCTTGTGTTCTCTCTCTCTCTCTTGCTATATATATATCAAATATATAAATAAAATCTTTAAAAAAATAAAATGCCATCACTGATTAAATTCTAGAATATTCTTCAATACTGACTATAATTGGACCCTGTGATGTTTCTCGTCTGTCTCCTGCCCAGACACCATTTCTGTAGTTGGGCATAGGGAGAGTGGAGATTTGAAACCATAAAAAATAATTCTGAAGAGCCTGGTGGACATCCACTTTTCACACTGCAGAGATCACAAAAAGCTCTTGTCTTTTAGTAGAGGTTGCAGTGTCTTACACCCGGGGACACTTGAGTATCCTGTTGTGGCTTGGCATTAAAACAGATTCATTGATGTTCTGCTGTGGGACTACTGGCTGGCCTTTTGTTTATTATTGTTATATTTTATTTGTATAGATATCCCGCCATGCTCTGTGCTATAAATAGTGATGTTTTTATTGTTAGTACCGTATACTTAATAAAGCTGCAGTTTTCCTGGCAGTTAATTGTGCTGACAATCAATGCAGGGCTGCAGGCAGTGTGTTTATGCGCTGAGCTTTTGAAGAGTGAAGCCCGAAGAAGTCGGGTTGTCAAAATTAAACACAATTGCTCAAACATAAAGCCACATTCTGTTCTTGGTTTGACCAAATGACAGTTGATGGTAGGCTGAGCCTAGACCTGGTTTTGCTTGTAAACTAGAGACTATTTGGTCACCTTTAGGCAATAAGTGAAGACATGTATTTAGGACAAAATAACATGATAAAATGAGTCATGTCTGCTTTTTCTCAGGGCTCAGTCTGTTTTTGATACAATTTTCTTCTTTTTAAATGAGTATCCTAGCAGGTTTTGGGAAGCTTTTTATTTTCCACCAAACTTTAAGATTAAATACACATATATGTTTGGTACTTTGGTTGATACTTCCAATTTAATCAGATAATTACCCTGATTAAATATGGCGGATGACTTTGTATTTTGTCTACATTTATTTTTTCTTCCATGTACTAAACAACAGTCTTCTGTGACATTTGACTTTATGTCCTGACTTATTGGATTTTAATCTTTGTCCAATAATGATGACAGTGACAGATCAAAAGACATTTGATGATTGTAACAGGAGAAAAGTCATTCAGCAAATACCTTTGATCAAATTTTTATTTTGTTATCTAGTATCAAATTTATTTACAAATGTAAATGTATGCTATTATTTTAATAATTAATTCTCAAATTATCTAGAAGCTCTTTTTCTTGCTTTCCTCAAAGTATCGGTTAGGTAATAGTTAATACGACTCTAAGTATTTGCTTCTTCACACTTCATAAGAAATGAACATGTAAAACTTAATTTGTAGTTAATTTCCTCAATTTCATTTATCAAACATGGATTTGAGTCAAATGAACTGTGTTGGACCAATAAGTTCATATTTTAATGATAGAAATCATGTTTGAGTTTTTTCCCTCTCTTTTTGTTATAGCTCTTAAAATATTTTCATACACATAAATCTTCAATTTATTTATATAGCCTAGAGAGTTGTTGAGGACAGTCCTTGCTCAGAAGAGACACCAAACAAATACTCCATTACTGACTGACCTAACAAACAAGTAAACAATCATCTTATAATAGTAAAAACTATTGGTGTGTACTATAACTTTTCCTTCATAGAATTTAATGTGATAATTAAAAATAATAGATATGGGACATCTAGTTTCCATTTAAGAAAGTTGAGAGTTAAAGAGGACATTATCTCCAACCATACAATAAAAAATAACCTGATAAACCTCAGGTTCATGACCTTTCTTGAACCTATGAAGTGTTGAAGTCAACAAGGCAACCAAATGGCTCAAAATATAAAGAGAGACAAGTACCTACAGGGAGAAATGAAGCATAAATTCTTGTTTACCTGGGCTAGATATAGCCAGACACTGGTAAGTAGAGATCCCCTAAAATGATTGGCAAATTGCTAGAGGGCATTCAAACATGCACTGGAAAGACAACTGAAAAAAAAAATTGTCCATACCCCCTTGCAAGTTTTCCCTGCATGAAATCCACCAGGTGATCACACACACACACACACACACACACACACACACACACACACACACAAAGAAATGTCTGGAGAAAGTTTCCCTCACAGTGAAAACTTGAGAGAGGGGACAACTGTGAGAAGGGCACAGAACTCCACTGGAACACATTCACCTTTGCTGCCCCTAAGAAGCTGAATTCTTCATGTGAAGGGAAGGGTAAACAAATACTGTCGTCCTACAGGCACTGGAGAAAATCTGTTGCAACTAGAAAAAAGGAACAGAGGAAAACATCACTGGAAGACAGATAGGAATATCTGCTTCGCCAGTGGAAGTAAAAAGCAGGGAAAAAGACAAACCCTCAAGACCCACAGGACAAGAACCACATAGAATGCTCTCCTGTTTGCCACCCACCACCAGGATAACATCAAATAACAAGTAACTTGTACAAAACATACCTTTCCCATAGTGCAGTGCAAAGGGTACATTAAAGCTGAGTGTGGACCAGATTTTTTAAAAACAAATGAAAACAAAAAAGAAGTCACCAGCTTAAACACAAGGTATCGCTAAGAGAAAACTGGTCTGTAACATACTGAATATGAGCACAGGCAGAGCAAACTTCAAAGGCAGCCTACCTCTTATTTAGATGAACTCAAACCCCTGCATTAAAGACCTATAGGGAATAGAGGTAGGCTCATTTCCCGGAAAGAATATTCTTGCCTCAGTGTTCCTTTTAGTAAATTACTAAACTCGTTGGAGTTCTGGGGAACCCCCTGGACTTGCAGTTGGTGTCAGAAGTGAGTGATGTTTTATGGAGGACTGTACCCACAAACTGCACAGTTTCACCAGTTCTGGGGAGCTATCTACAAAAACCCCACTTTGAACATAGAGACATAGATAAGTCAAAAGTGAGGGGCACCTGGATGGCTCAGTTGGTTAGGCGCCTGCCTTCAGCTCAGGTCATGATCTCAGGGTCCCCTCCTCAGTGGGGAGCCTGCTTCTCCCTCTCCTCCCTACTTGTGCTTTCTCTCTCTCACTATCTTTCTGTCTCTCAAAGAAATAAATAAAATCTTTAAAACAGACAAACAAAAAAACAAAAGTGAAAGTATGAAAAAATACACCATGCCAACATTGTACAGAAGAAATTTGGATTAACTATATTAATATCAGACAAAGTAGACTTTCTTTTTTTAAGATTTTATTTATGTCTTTATGAGAGAGAGAGAGAGAGATCGAGAGAGCACAAGCAGGGGGAGGGACAGGGGGAGAGGGAGAAGCAACTCCCTGCTGAGCGGGCAGCCCCACACAAGACTCTATCCTGGGACTCCAGAATTATGACCTGAGCCACCCAGGCACCCCCAAAGTAGATTTTCAATAAGAAATATCATCAGGAATAAAGACAATATTACATATTGACAAAGGGCTCATTTCTCAAGAATACATAACAGTCTTTAATGTGTATTCGTCTACCAGAAAATACTGAGTTCATGAAACAAAATATAAGAGAATTAAAATTATAAATAAATAAATCCACAATTTTAGTTGAGGATTTCAATATCCTTTTCCAAGTCATAGAATAAGTAGGAAGAAAGTCAGTAAAGCTATAAACAACTTGAATAACACTACAACCAAATTGACCTAACTGAAATTTATAGATCACTTCACTCAAGAGCAGTAGCATATAATTATTTTCAAGGGCACATGGAAATTTCACCAAAAGAGACCACATTCTGGGCCACAAAACAATCTTTAGGAAATTTTAAGAATCTGTCTTGTTCATTAAATATATTTATAGAAACTTATGTACTCCATGTCATTCAACAGTTGCTGAATAAACACTTGTTAGTAATTGTATCCATATAGAAAATGACTTTATTTATATTAGAGTTGCTATATGAAAAGTTCTGTTCTTGAAACGAAAATGTGAAATTAAGCAGGATCTCTAGTCTAAGAAGGAGATGAGAAAAAATACATACAAAGAAAAATAAGAATGTGGGAGAGCCAATAATGTAGAGGAAATTTCGATAATTATCATTAACTGCTATATTTTGTGTTGATTGCAACAGAACAAGTTATCTTGGTCTCAACCACATTGGAAATACCCGTTCCATTTGGACCAGACTTTCTTCTAAGCATGCTGCTGGATTTATAATTTATGAGGCACACTTGCCCATCAGATATTGCTCAGATAGGTTCTTGAGCTGTGCCGCTAGTAAATTATGAAAACGGATGCACCATTATACTAAGCAGTATCTGGTATTCCCACACACATAATTAGGGATCACCTGTCACCCTGAAGCTAAAGTGTGTTTTAGTGTGGAAAGGGGACACTGGGGAAGCTGTGTTGGCTGGTACAGATACAGATGCTGCCCTGATGGCTCTTGTTTTTTTCTTGTATCTTTTGCTAATTATTAGTAAAACCTAGTGGGGCTTATAATGTGTATTTCATGAACGTCTGATTGATAATCCAGTCTTTTGTGATAATATAAAGTGATTTTAAAATTTCAATATAAAATTTGATATAGAAGACTATCATAGTAAATATTGAAAAAGCTGTCAACTAACTACTTTTTTTGAGAGAGAGAGCAAGAGACTGTGCACGAGGGGAGGGTGGGGGGAGGGAGGGGTGGAGGGAGAGGGAGAGAGAAAGAATCTTAAGCAGGCTCCATGCCCACTGGCTCCAGACCCCAACCTGGAGCTCCATCTCCTGACCCTGAGATAGTGACCTGAGCTGAAACCAAGGGTCCGATGCTTAACCAACTGCTTTTAAAACACAGCATTTTTTATTTAATTTAATGAATGAGCTTATCGAAGATGCTCAAGTCATAGATAATTTTTATACTGTTAAAGCTATCCTACAGCATAGCAAAAAATGGAAACGTCATCATTTTCTACAAAGTTATCATTACTTTGGAATGAAAATATGACAAAGACTGTATGCAGTAAGAAAACTATTGAAAACAGACACAGGTAAACTAAATAAAATTCTAGCACAATCACCATAACCATTTAAGAAATATAACAGGAAAGTATACCATTCTTAATAAGTACAAAAACATAAAAATACAGGAAAAAAATTTGGACAAGATATAGATAGGATATCTGTAAGAAAAATTCAGCATTTTTCTGAACGACACAAAACAGTTGAATAAATAGAGAGATACCATATCCTGGATACTAATGCTGAGAAATGGAAAATTACTCACTTTTCTCCAAAACATATATCGAAACAATAAAATTCTAATCAAAATACCAGTAGGATTTTGGGAGTCACTGAACAACATGAACCAAAAAGATATCTACAAGCATTAATAAGAAAGGTTAGCAAAGGAAATCATTCAACTAAAGAATAATGAAGTGAGGGGAGAGGAGTGATACTGTGCTAGATATCAAACAAAAGTATATATTTCTAAAATGAACAGGGAATGAGAAGACTGGTGTGAAAGAAGAGAATTTCATGGCAACAATAGGAAGTCAAGAGAGATTAATTATGTATATTGTAAGTATTTATGATCTGAAAGTCCTATTATTTCAGATAAATGAGAACAAGGAATATTTGTAATGTTAAATAATGATGAGATAGTTAACTTTTTGGAAATATTCTTTTTTAAGGATCCTAACTTCACTTCTTTAAACAAAATTATTTTTAGATGCTTTAGTATTATAAGTTCTAAAAGATAAGTTTAGGGCAACCCTCTTGGGTACCCTCCCTCTTCAGGAGCTGTGTACTCTCAATAAACTTTGCGTTACTATCACTCAATAAACCTTGTTTTTGCAGCCCACCAAAAAAGAAAAACAATAATAAATAAATAAATAAATAAATAAATAAATAAATAAAAAGTTTAATGTTCATTTGATCTTAAAAGGGGCTGTGGCTATCTAATTAAAATCTTTTCTTAAATAAAAAGGAAATGATAGGATCGACTAAAGAAAAAATACTACTACATTAAAAAGTACTTCTGTTGATTAGAAAATGCCACTAATAATATTCAAAAGAAAATAAAATCCTGGGGGGAGATTTCGTGCCATATATGATAAAGGGTTTGGATATTTTTTCCTATTATATCAAGAATTTTTACAAATCAAAATAGTAACAGTAAAATTTAATTCCTGTGTAATCTCTTCATGAACAGACTAATAACACATGTTCTGGCAAACACATTAATGATATTTATTAGTGGGTGAGTCCATGGAATGTTTTTGGCAGGATGGACATAGTCTAGGACTACTTAAGGGGATCAAACCTGGAATCTGTGCATTTATGGGGCATAGCTCTCTAGAAAATATCACATTAGTTATATAAATGAATATAACTTCGGAGTGTTTCAGAGCCAAAATTGTTTCCTATTGTGTAAATAAGATCCTGGTTGCATAATTTAGAGACCTCCTACGTTACATCTGGGTGAGGGCACAATGTAATTGAACAAAGAAGGACCTGAAGAGTAGCATTGATAGTTCCAGACTCCTTTATACTTTGCCAGTGCCTTGCAATTACCTGCATCCTTGATATTATTAGTAAAGCTTAACAATAGATAGAATCACTGATTTTTGTGTTCTGAATTGACAACTGCACCTCAGTGAGAACAATAACATGAACAGAAATTTAAGAACAACCAAAAAGATTTGACATTTATATGCTAATAATAATCAACTTTTTTGAGCACTTTCCATATGCTAGATAATGTATTAAAAGTTTCTCATTGGGGTGCCTGGGTGGCTCAGTCAGTTAAGCATCTGACTCTTGATCTTGGCTCAGGTCTTGATCTCCAGGTTGAGCTCCATGCTGGTTGTGGAGCCTACTTAAAAACAAAAAACAAAACAAAACAAAAAAAACCAAAACAAATCGAAAACGGCCCTGAGTCTTAAAGAGTTTAAGTGACTGGCTCTGAGTCACAAAACTATGTGTCATAACCAGAGCTCAAATTAAGGTTTGAATGACTCCAAAGTCCATTCTCTTTTCCTCCCCCCGCGTATCGGAAGCAGCGTAATTGAGAAACAAAGTTCACTAAGGAAATAAATAAGTATAACTAAAAACACAAAAACATGTTGTCTATAAAACTGAAAAAAAATTAAAATATTACTAAAGATCAGGATAATACTGAAATGATTTAAATTGACACTTTTCTAGCAGTATACATTTCTGGTCCCATACATCAAGAGCCTAAAAATTTATGAAGAAATTTGATCTAGAATTCTAGAAATTCAACTGGAGGGAAACATCAAAGGTGTTCGTATAAAAATATATTTTGTAGAATTATTTATTATTTATTTTAAAATAAAGAAACCTAAACTTTCAATATTACAGAATTGGTTAAATGAATCATACTGTTTCTGATACTTAAAATAATTATTTTAACAAATGTTAATAAAACTTTGCTTAACAAAATATCAGTTAACAAATAACCTATAGTATATGTAAAACAGGAAACTTCTGTACATAAATGCTACAGTTTCATAGTTACGTATTTATATATTGTGTATATATGAAGGCATAGAAAAATACTACCTGTTTATATAGTACATATCAGTAATCATTAACCTTGTTCAGGGACTATGAGTTGTTTTCTACTTTGGGCTTGTGGATTTTCCAGTAATTCTGTGGTGAAAATGAACTCTTTTTTTAAGTAAATGTAACTTTTACATATGTATTTAAAAAATCTAAATTTGTGAAGAGAAAGTTTTGGCCATAGTGTTAAAACTTGAAATTAATTTTGGCTCTAATCAATTTTGTAAATTAGATAAAGGTTTAAAGCACAATTGAGATGGGAAGCGTCTCTCTGCCGTCTCCTGCTCCTTTCCTCCATAGTCGCTTACCCAATAATGTCCTGCACATCGAGTACAGGGTTAGTATCTGATTCTTGGAGAGCCAAACTGAAACAGGTGGTTCCAGGATTAGGGTGAGTGATGGACTGACCATGACTCCCTGTGGTCCTCTGGGGGACTTTGAACATGACTGTAAGCTTTGCGGGGTTAGAAGTCTTGGTCATCGAGAGGAATACACTCATGCCAGGAGATAGAGCAAGAGTTTCATTGAATTACAAGCACCCTGGTCTGGAGGCCTTCCTGCCTACTTTACGTGCACAAGAATTTCCCTGATAAATCTCTCACGTATCTAGTCCAGTCTTGGCATTTGCTTCTCAGAGGACAGAAATGACACAATTTGCCAGTAAAAAAGGTGTTACACTTTAATTGATTAGCGTACCACGTGTCACCTCCTTCCCGCACTCTCTCCGTCAGAAGCAGTCCTGATTGCACTTTCTTCCAATGTCCTTACACAGTTTATTAAAATAAAAAAAAAGGTGAATACTTTTTTAAAAACACTTTTTTCAATATGACTAGTCTCCTCTCTGACCCTAAGAGGAAATGAACATGTGTCCTCACTACTTCCATGAATGTTCTCCTTTGTTTTAATATTCGTGTGCTGATGCTAATTGACAGAACAGCTCATAATTGAATTCTTATAGACCCAGCATCTTTAGAAATTTCACTCACTCACAACCCTGATGAACTATCGTAATAACTGATTGTATTAACAGAAATAAATAGCCCCAATTTGGCTCATTCTCAAAACAACCCTGTTTCAACTGACACAGATGAGGAGTGAGGTTATTTCACATTGACCCCGTCAGGTCAAGGCTCAAGGAAAGCCTTGGCTTGAGCCTTCAATTTGAACCTGCAGACAAGAGGATGAATCGGCTTTGTCAGTCTCTTTCTGTTTGGCACGGATGCCAGTAACCTTGCTTCACTTTCGTATTTCTCCTAGAGGGAAGGAATTTTGGCAGAATACTGCTTACTTTTACAGTTACGGAAGTTACACAGTTTAAGGAGGGAACAGTAATTACATGCCATTAAACTCAGAAGGCCATTGGCATAGATGAACATTCTGAAGAGGACACAGCCTTCAAGTTCAGTAAAGGATGATTGCCAGAGCATTTTAGTAGAGAGCTGGTGAAGGAGAGGAAGGAATAACTCTGGAAATGTGCTAAGGCAGCAAACCTATGAAAATGCAGTTAGACACGGCAGTGACTACATTGATTATGCCAGGAATGATTTAGCAGAGGTGTTTCACACTTGCCATTAAACAAAGTGCCATAATAGGGTTTAAAATGTACTCAGATGCTACTTGCTCCATCCAGCTTAAACCACAGAAGTGTCACTTACGTTATTACTTCATGTTGGTTTGAGGGAAGATCCCTCGCTTTTTCTGACAGGACTGCCCTGGATTCTGCAGTTGCAGAAATTTCTCTGTTCCTCTATTCCAATCAATGACTCTTTTGTGGTTAAAACACATCTCAAAATTGACCTCTTCCAGGAAACTTTCCTGATTAATTGCAGTCAATTACTTCCTCTCAGTATCTTCCCTTCATAAACACCGCTTTAAATTATATTTCTGGTATGTTGGTTTGAAAGAAGGTTTAAAATACATAAGTGCATATATATCTTAGACCTTCAAACCTATATGAATAGTAATGGAATATAGGTTTAGATATCACAGGATGCAATTACCTTTATAACTAGATCATTAGCTCTGACTAAGCTGGTTTTCTTTCATTTCTTTTGCAAGCCCTGTAAGCATTATGTTCTGAATACAGTACACAAAAAGTCAGGTGACAAGCCCTGTGGATTCAGTAGGAGGTATTTGTTTCCAACACAAGTGAAAGGAAATGGAAAAAGCTCTGAATATCGGAAGTGGGTAGGTCCTTTTCCCACCGCTCTGAAAGGGAAGAGTGTCACAGCATTTCTTTTCTGCATTCCTGCACGAGACTGTTCTCTGTGTTTGCTCTGCAAGAAATAAGACACTGAAACTCCAGCCGCTGTCAAGTTGGAAGTTACTTACATTATTGAGATTATATGACCAAGTGTGATAATATGCATTAGGACAGAGTTAAATAAGATACACGGTACTAAGAGGTGGGATAAAAGCTGTGCTATTCTCAACTGTGCTCTGTCCAAGCCTCCAGCTTCCTTGAAGTAGCCTTCTTTTTTGACTCCAGAACAAAATCTTGCCTAATACCATCTACATTCCTGTTCCAGGCTTCCTCATGCCATCCCTAATTAGAATGCATGTACATAGAGGGGATTCAAGGGTCTAAGTCATCCATAAGATTACTAAATGTATTCAGTCCCTATTGCTTCTATAACAAATTACTATAGACTTGATGGTTTAAACAGACAGACAGACACACACACACACACACACACACACACACACACACACACACTTTATTATCATAGTTCTGGAGATCAGAAGTCCCAAATTAGGTCTGAGTTCCCTCCAATGGGTTTTGAAGAGAATCAGTTTCTTGGCCTCCATCTTGTAGAGGCGTATTCCTTGCTTTCTTTGGCTCCTGGCCCCTTCCTCCATCTTCAAAGGAGGCAAGGTAGCATCCTGCTTCTATCATCATACTGTATCTTTTTCTGTCTGTAGGTTTACCTCCCTCCATCTCCCTTTTATAAGGACACATGATTACACTTAGGACCCACTTGGATGACCCAGGATATCCTCCCCCTCTCAAGATCATTAATTTAATTAAATCTGCAAAGTCCATTTTGCCATTAAAGGTAACATTTGCCAATTCCAGGGCTTAGGATAATACTAGACATTTCAGGTGTGGTAGGATGGTGGGTAAAATAAATGTTCCTGGGGTGTGAGGATGGTGGGTGGCAAGGCTATCTTTCAGGATCCTTTATTTTAAAGATTTTATTTATTTATTTGACAGAGAGAGACAGCCAGCGAGAGAGGGAACACAAGCAGGGGGAGTGGGAGAGGAAGAAGCAGGCTCCCAGCGGAGGAGCCTGATGTGGGGCTCAATCCCAGAACGCTGGGATCACGCCCTGAGCCAAAGGCAGACGCTTAACAGCTGAGCCACTCAGGCGCCACTCTTTCAAGATCCTTTAAATCACAGTCACTTCAGTAGCTGCCTTACCTGCCCACTAATGCCTGACCTAGACAATAGAACTGAGTTGACTTTAAGCTTTAACCTTTCAAATGCTCATTATGCAAAGAGCATGGATTTTCTATTCTCACAAAACTGTAAAATTAGAGTGTGGGCTGTTCAGTTTCTAGGCCAGTCTTTGGTCCTTCCTTTCTATGTATTAGCTTTGCTGTTGAGATGTAAATTTTCTTAGCTTTCAAGTCCTTCAGAATGGCAGCCAACAACTCCTTTAGATCCAAAAGAAGAATAAAACTCGATGTAAGAACTATGAATATAAGTATTACATAAAATGTTGCTTTTAATTTTCTTACCACAAAAAAACCTTAAAGTTATGCTCCTTCCAATATTTTCTGGTATTTGTCATGGGGTTTCAAGCAAAGCATTGTCTGTTATTCTGATCATATTACCAGATAAACTTATTATGAGATTTACATAATTTAACAATATCCGTCATGCATAGGTAGTCCCATGAAGCCACATGTAAACTGTGATCATTTAGCGGATGAAATGGAGATCAACGCTTTTCACCAGCACAAAAAAATGTTGCCACAAATTACATGATTTTTCTTGACGGCGAGGTTTCTAAAGTGATTTTTAAAGAATGTATGTAACATTTTTCACAGTGGATAAAAAAAAAACAACCAACAACAGCTCAGCTATGAGGAAAATGATTAGGGTTGTTGAAGTCTGTAAAGGAGATAAAGCACCCAATATATACCAAGAAGTATAAAGAAAATATGCTCCAGTTATGAAAATGGTGCTCAAAAAAATAAATGTCACCTCTGTGACAGAGAAAGGAAACGGCATAAATTATTAGGTAGAAATTTAAAAAGTTTTAAAGCCAAATGAAAAAAGAAAAGATAAAGGTTGATTCAAATACTCAGGGCTTGCTCATCTTATAAATGATAATTGCAAAAAATATTATATTTAAAGCAGAGAAAGCATGAACACATATCTCCGGAGATACACAAAGCAAGAATGCGAGTGCACGAACCTGGAGGTTGTAAGCACAAATCTGCACAGTGCAATGGTCTGAGTCCATTGAATTGTTGAGAAGTCCCCCTTTTTTTGATTCATTAGTTCTAGAATAATGTGATTACTAGACAACCAAGGGTATTGTGATATGTCCATTTTAATTATTTTACTAAACAGAAGATCTGAGTCTATTGACCTTTTCAAATTAAAGACTTAAAACCTAGACTTGACTGTTTAATAATCTTTAGTTGCTAAAAGTAAGTTATTTTTATCAAAACTACAGAACCCATACTCAAATAACTGAGATCCACTAATACTTCTTGTTACTTATTTTTTTATATATGTTAGAACTAAAACAGGGGCAAAAGTTATCAGTGGCAAGTGAATTGATTAATTAAGATTGTTGGACTTTTCTTTTCCATGAGAATCATTTGAATTCAAGTCTTCTTCCTTCATTAAAATAATTAGTGCCTCTCAGAGAATGTTAAGGTACTCAGGTCTCTAGGTCTCTACAACTATTTTGGTATGTGACATGATTTTTTATAATGAGGGTCAATTTCAGTCAAGTTTCATGTAATGATTTTTATAAATAAGAGACACGGTCTGTTTAATTGACGGATTGTCCTTTTAGTAATCAAAATATACAGCTCTATAGTTCATAAATTTGCAAATATTCATTCATGTAATTAGGCATGATCTGTAATAGTCACAAATTTATACAACTGCACCCCCTACTCCCTTGCTTCTCACACATATTAGAAAAATAAAAGGGATTTTACAGTGCTGTTATTGACATTGACAGAAAAATATTGGTTCAGAAAAGATAAATGCTTACATTGTGCATTTATTAGTGTTTTGCTGTTGGACTTTGAATGCTGTGGTTTTTACATAAAATATAGATACCCAACTATATCTTTTATGTGACGATTTTTTAAAAAAATCAATGATTTCCGTTCTGTTTTTAGTGACTAACAGATATATTATTTGGATAATCTACCATTATTACCCTACATATTACTATACATGTGGCCATCTTGTATGTTTGTACTTTGGGAAACAGATACTAATTCTTGTCCTATGCTCCTTGTGTTTGGAACTTTGGCAGTACTATTCTGGGTGAGTAAATCTACACCTGCTATGCAATTCTACCACAGCTCTATGGTTGATCTCACATAACCAGGTATTTTTCTTCATCTAGAAAAATGTTTTTATATTTTAAAAATAACTCCATTACGTTTCTAAAAATATAATGTATACCCCATACAAAAATTCAAATAAACTAGAATAAGAATAAGAAATAAAGAGTTATCTACTCTCCCGACATAACCACTTGGGGTACATGATTCTGAACATCAGAAGTTGGAAGAATAAATATTTAAGAGAGAAATGACTGATAATACTGCAAGAATGAGATCATGCTGTATGTTAATAAAATATTGCATTTTGCTTAGCATGAGTGACTCCATTTGGGCCCTGTTATTTTGTTTTGAACACAGTTTTATAGTACTGAAGATTGCTATAAAAATTGTATGATTCCAGTCAAATTAATATGTCTCATGCATGATTTATATTTTTTACTTAGATGCACACAAGACTCTTTCTTTATTCTTACGGTTTAGTAAATTTGTAAAGATACATTGTATAGGAGGTTATGGTGGTGATAGTTTAGAATCAACTTTTTCTCTACATGGCATGCCATTTTATATGTAAATTTATCTTTTTCATGGGGATATTTCTTTCTTTATACATTTAGATATTTACATTTTTCAGGAATACCAATTTTGTATACCTTTGTCTTTAATACTATTGTTTTTTATGTTATCATTTTCATCTTACTTCTCTAAACAATAAAGTAGAGTGGATTAAAATTGGATCAGTCTTAAAATACTTAAGAAAATCTTTTCTATTCCAAAATCTGAAAGCATGCTTTATCTCAGATGTCGACATTCATTAGACAATGTGCTTAGATAAATGAAACTCTGTATTTATTAGAAGTTAAGTCAAAGATCATCTAAATATATGTTCCTGAGGTTAGGTAGTATCCATCTATTTCATTTTATTGGATGCATTTAGAAGGAATAGATTTTTTTTTTCAAATAGCTCTCACCACCTATAGATATACCTGTACTTCTCCTTAGTGACCCGAGAGATTCTATTAATAATTTGCTGTTATAAACAATCTTTGGATTTCTGTGGCGAACTGCACTTGCTTATGGTATGTCAGTTCTTTTAGATGCTGCTAGATTCTATTAGCTAAGATCTTATTTTGGATTTTTGCATTGCTGTTCATGAATAAAATTGGGTTACTTAGTCAAATTTTGCCATTTTATTCTGGATTAATATAGAAAATTAAAAATATTATATCCTTAAAAGGTTTAAACAAATAGGATTGGAATTATGTTTATCCCAGAGGCTTGGAAAATTTTCTTTGTGAAACCAGGTTGAAGCTTTCTGAAAGGGTTAGAGGATTTCTTCTTTGGAAATTGGTCTTTTCTCTTCATTATTTTCTATGAAAGTCCATTTATTTAAATTTCCCCTTGTTTCTTGAGTAAATTTTGGTAAATTACAAATTAATAGAATGCCATCCATTTTATCCAAGCTTTCAAGTGTATTATCACAGTTGCAAAAATAGCTTCACATGATGTTTTAAAAATTTCTCTTTATCTGGTAATTTTTTTATGCTTTTGTATTTATTTCTTTTCTACTTTTCTCTTAATAAAGTTGGTAATGGTTTATTTATTTTATTTTTTCAAAGATCAGGGTTTTAAAAATTAATTTATCAATATTATTGTTTTCCAATTCAGTATTTTCTTTCCTTGAATTTTTATTCCATTATTTTGTAATTATTTTTCTAACTTTTGAAGTCACATGTTTAACTTTTTATTCATCATAATATTACTTGAATCTATACTCTAACTTCTAAAGCACCCAAAAGAAGCCAAAAACAAAGAGCATTATTTAGTAATCCAATAAAGAAAAGAAAAAAATCATAAAAACACCCAATCCAAAAGAATGCAGAAAATGAGGTAAAAAGGAAGAAAAAAATAAAAGGACAAATTTAGAAAATTAAGAAAACAAATGACAATGTCATAGATATAAATACACTCAAGCAATAGTTTTAAAAACCCCAAATTAGGGGCGCCTGGGTGGTGCAGTCCTTAAGCGTCTGCCTTCGGCTCAGGGTGTGATCTCAGTGTTCTGGGATCGAGCCCCACATCAGGCTCCTCCGCTATGAGCCTGCTTCTTCCTCTCCCACTCCCCCTGCCTGTCTTCCCTCTCTCTTTGGCTGTCTCTCTCTGTCAAATGAATAAATAAAATCTTTTAAAAAAAGAAAAAATAAAATAAAATAAATAACCCAAATTAAGACAGTGATTGTGCAATTAGTTAAAAAAGTAAGACCCAGGGGGCGCCTGGGTGGTGCAGTCCTTAAGCGTCTGCCTTCGGCTCAGCGCCTGCTCCCGGCGTTCTGGGATCGAGTCCCACATCAGGCTCCTCTGCTGGGAGCCTGCTTCTTCCTCTCCCACTCCCCCTGCTTGTGTTCCCTCTCTTGCTGGCGGTCTCTCTCTCTGTCAAATAAATAAATAAAATCTTAAAAAAAAAAAAAAGTAAGACCCAATTATATGCTGCCTGTAAAAATCTACTTTAAATACTAAATATAAATATGTCAAAAGTGAAAGGGTGGAAAAACATGAACCATGCAAACACACATTAAAAGAAAGCAGAAGTGTCTATAATAATAACTGACAAAGGAAATGTCCAGCAAGTTATTAAAAGCACACAACTTTAAACATGTATGTACCTAATACGATAACTTCAAAATTAATGAAGCAACAATCAACAAAACAAATAAAAAATAGACAACACAATTATACTTATGTATTTTAATATGCTTATCTCAATAATTGACAGGACAAGTAAACAGAAGTCAGTAAAAATATAGAAGATAAACTAACAACCCAAATTATCTAATTTATATTTATAGAACACCCCATCCAAAACTAAGAAAATATACATTTTTTCTAATACACGTAGAACATTTAGTAAGACATACTATGTTATAGACCATAAAATAAATCTTAATAAATTTAAAAGAATTCAAATATTTCAAGGTATATTTTCTGACCACCAGGTCACTTTCTCCATGGCAACCTCTCATGAAGTTTCAGCAATGTGGTCTGATTTCTACATTCTACTAAAGTTCAGTAATCAATAACTGGAAACCAATAACCAAAAAGTAGCAGGAAAATCCCAAAGTTTTTGGAAAATTAACTCTTTTATATTATCATGGGTCAAATAAAAAAAATCAAAGGATAAAGAAATGAAAGTATTTGAATAAATATGAAAATGGAGTCAGATCAAAATTCGTGTGATGAAGATAGCTAAATTGGTATTTAGAGAGAAACTGATAGCCCCTCTTATATTAAGAAAGAAGAAAAGTCTAAAATCATTTTTTTTTAGTTTCACAAACTAGGAAAATAAGAGCAAAGTAATCCAAATAAGCAAAGGAAAGAAAAAAAAAAGAACAAATTAAAAAGGAAAAAATTAAGAGCAGAAATAAAAGTAAAATAGAAAAGAAAAAAATAATCACAAAATCCATGAATCTAAATGTTGGTTCTCTGAGGAGATAAGTAAAATTGATAAACCTCTTGCCAGACTGATCAAGGATAAAATAAATGATCTGTATCAGGAAGGATAGAGGTGACACAATGTAATTCTACAGATATTAAAAGGATAACGAGGGATTATTATAAACAACTTTATTCCAGAAAATACCCTGAAGACCAAATTACATAATCTTTCTGAAGAAGAAATGTATAACCTGAACAGCCCAATATCTATAAGGAAATTAAGCTCATAGTTAAAACCCTTCCCACAAAGACGACTCCCAGCCCTGATGGCTTCGCTCTTGAATTCTACCAAAACAAAACATCAGTTAGGTATAACCTCCTCCAGCAAAGAGAAACAGAGAGTGAACACTTCCTAATTTATTTTATGAAACTCTTATTACTGTCATACTAAAACCAGAGAAAGACATAAGAGAACTATAGACCCGTTTGTCTCATGAACATAGATGCAGAAAGTCTAAGCACAATTTTAGCAATTCAAATCCGTCTCTTCAAAATCCACAGAGTATCTGTCAGACCACTGATTAGTGCAAAACAATCCTTTGGGAGAGCTGTAGCCAACCACTTCAAGATACCTACCCTGGGACTGCACTCAAAAGAGCCTTCAGATGAATTTGTTTATATTCCACGTTGCATGATGTTACCCTTTGCCCAATCTTTTCTCTCTCCTCAAGGTCATATATATTATTTATTTGAAGTATATCGTCTTTCTAACCTTAGTCCACTGGTAGTTATGAGGGGAAGGGACTTCTCAAATTCATCTTCTTTCCCTGGAACCAGAAATTGGTATGCAATAATATATCACTAAAGGAGGTGAAACCATAACTTTTTACTTTGTAAAAGTCTTTTATTTTCCTCACTATTTGAAGTGATAGAAGATTTTCCCGTGGCGATGACTGCGCTCGACACTGGCACCTTCCGCAAACGTCTCTACTAAAAGTCAATGTCTTTCAGTTTGTGTAAGTGCCGCTTTCTGCAAGGGTTGGAAATCCCACTTCTAAGCCTGATGAAAGAGACCAGCTTTTCCCCATAGTGACCTTAGGCATGAAGAAGTTTCAGCGATGTGGTCTGATTTCTATATCTTACTAAAGTTCAAATTCGCCACAGGAGATATTTTTACTGTGAAAATTTGGGGAGGAATGAATAATATAAAACTCGAACTCAAAGGTCCTAATTTCAATGTTTGAGTAACACATTCCTTTTGGACATGTTTCTTCCTACATCAGCTTTAAAGGGTGTAATAATTAAATATCAGGATTAAATGCAGCATGGATGCTACTGTTTCAGCCTTGATTATGTGATAAAGTCTGATTTAACTACAAAGGGAATCCTGAGTTTAGTAGCACAGTATTTCTACAGTAACTGAAACTTCTTTGTGAAATTCAGCAAGAACATAAGATGAGCAATAAGTATGATTTATTTCCCATAGTAAGTGTAGTTAACTGGAGGCTACACGGGAATACACCATTTAAAGTTGTGAAAGAAAGTAAAATATGACTGTCTATTCTGTTGTCTTCTGGCTGACCCATTAAAAGTTCTAGTCTAAACATATGGACCATGCCACAGAACAATAAAATTTTGTGCCTTTGAAAATTCTCGTATGAAAAATTGATTTAAACTTTCTGTTTACTTTTGTCATTTAAACTTCAAGGACAATATGAACAAAATATAAGGCCACTTTGAGAGTCCAATTCTACTTTAATACTGTGTACAGTGTGGTCAAGGATTTCTAATGCATTTGGTGCAGAAAATAAGACTGGGCAATTTTAGTGTGCATAAGCTGGCCGACTCCAGGAGAAGCAGCCCTGAAATGTATTCCACACACTGAAAGGATTTAAAGGACTTGGTTTCTTTCAGTATCTTAAAGCTTTTCTTCTTGTCTTGAACAGTTTGGCTTGACTCTGTAAGCTTTGTGTCAAACAAACTGGGACGAAACTTTGTATCTCTGGGGGGAGAAAAAAAACCTTTTATTTGAAGTACTGCACAAAGTACTCCTAATTCTCCGGCCAGTGCAGACGCCTTCTTTAGTCTCAATTCCCATGGTTTACATCTTTATAACTGTGATGACGCTTCTAGGTTGCCCACCCATTGCCGCTCCCCCTTCCCTCTTTCAGGAATTCTTCGCATCAGCCAAACTGAGAAAAACACGAACTCACTGCCCTGCCCCGCCCACCTGCATGTTGGCTTCCTTCCTTTATCTTATCGGGAAATGCACAGATTCAAGAAAGAAAAGAATGGCTGTGCAATGCAAACACAATTTCTCAAATAGCTTCAACTTGCTAAATATTTAATGCCAGTAATATAAAAAGAATAAACTTTCAAAATGCTCTGAATCTCTCAGAGCGTTCATTTTTAAATTTTAAAAAAAGTGATCTAAGTACAGTGTACTAATCTCTATTCATTAAACCAAAACACCCTGTAGAATAATCAACGTTTATTCTCCTCCTGACAATGCCTGTGCTCCAAAGTAACATACTACGTTACCTCTTCATAAATACTTAAAATGCTATCATTTTATTAATTCAAAAATTTTTAATAGCTAATCTGAATTTTATCTTATTGTTAATATCAAGATTGATTTTGATTTCCTTGCTAGATAATAAGCTCCATGAAAGTAACTTTCCTGAGTTTAATATTGTCCATCTACAAAAATTTAATTGAGTCAGTTAAAGGAAATTCCTCTTTGCATTCCTCTTTAAATTTCCTCCTAATAGCATATGCAAGAAAAAAAAAGTTAAGCTAAGGCTAAAAAAAGAAAAAGAAAGATGCTTTAAAGAATTTTGATGGCGCTTTAAAAATGTTTACGAGAAGTGTAAGAGGTAGGAACTTATCACCTGACCACTATGTAAGTTTAAACGTACAAAGCGAGGGAAGTTGGGCTGCCGGAAGCCTAGCTCTGGGTTTAGCACACGCTTGCCGTGCGGCTTTGCTAGTTTGCAGAGCCTTGGCTCATGACTGTGGCTGCTTCTGTCATTTGTACACTGCCTTTTACAATCGAGTGGTGCTTCAGGTCCTGCATGTGGGGAAAATGACTACATTTCTCATGGGGTTTATGTCTCTGGTGCCCGATATTGCCCACTTGAGGCATGTAATAATCGTCCAGAGCATGTAGCTGAATGATCACATCAGCTGTGTTTTATTACTGTAAATACCACAGGACAATCTTTCTCATACATTTGAAGCTCGATGTGGCAAATTGAGTTCATGTATCATAGCTAAAATGCATTTATTTCCAAAACTGAAGATGAAACAAGTCCAATATCCATTCCCAAAGATTTAATAATACTGATCCTAGCTTCTCTTGCGATTTACCTGAGTGATAACAACAACAACAAAAGTTTGAACTATGTTCATTTTTAATTGAAGAGATTTTAGATTACAAATGTTAATATTGTAGGATTATTCCTTAAAAATGTGTGGTTATGGATAGCTCAGATACCTATTTTCAGAGAAGACCCAACTTTATAAATTAATGGTACCATTTAATGATCAACATAGGTGAGCTGTGGGATTAAATTAATATCTTCATATTAATAAAAATGATGCTTTTGACATGTAAAAGAATGACAACTGGATTCAAAGTCCCACTTTTAAATGATCAAATAAATTTTTTTGTTATGTGTGTAATTCATACGTCACATCAGAATTTCTTTCTGCCCTACATATGCCTGAGGTTGGCTTAATAAAACTCTTCTGTCAAGACTCAGGCTTTCAGTATTTGTTTTAATTTCTTGCTTTCTAATCTATTTGCTATACTTTTGTTCCCCTAACATTAATTAGGCACATCAACTCTGTACAATTTCTGAAATATGGGATCTGGGACACCCTCTCCTGTTTCTCTAACCACACAGAGAATTCACCTGATTTTCTCTGCAAAGCAATACTAAGTGCTGGGGCTTGATGTATTGTTTTGTTCTGCTCTGTTGTCTAATAAAATGATAAACTTCTTTCAGCCTTGAGATAAGATGGAAGAAAAATGAAAGCTCTGGAAACATGGCAACACTAGGGAATATAAAAAGCCACATCGGAATTGGAATTTTGAGACACAGTAAAAAAGCTTGAAACTATTTACCATGAATTGCTCAAAGGAAATACAAAAACGCTTTGTGAAATATGTATCTCACTTTATATTGAGCATCTTTTCTAAATTTGAAGAACTTGACAAGTTTTACCCATATTCTTCTCTTGACAGTAGCAATAGTGTTGTCAATCGTTATTATAGCAGAAACATCCTGTCTTGCTTTTCCTGCCTTTTTATCCCTTCAACTGGCACAGACCAGATGAAACAATAGAAATACCTAAGGGAGGAGACTCTTTGCCCATCAATCAACATCTTTATTGAACACCTTCTAAATACCTTGCACTCTGCCTAGTAGAGACAACTTTCTCCATCCCTGAGGAATTAGAAACCTAGTCATTTCACCATGAACTTCAACCATATTTGCAACAAAACTGATGTATAAAAATAAGTAAATTTACATGGACAATCTTGGATTTTTTAATTCTATTTTATTTCCTTCTTCCACATTACCTAAACTGTACTTCTCTTCTCCCTGTCCTCACCACCTTTGCCACCACTAGACACTTACCACTTGAGAGTCCACTTTTTTGAACTCATGGAGTTACCCACTTACAGATTCCTTTTTTCATCATCTGCCTCCTGGACATTCTTTTACTTTTCTTGCAACCAAAAATCGCTCAAGGATGTAATAAAATGAGGCTGATTTGGTCACAACTGATTGAGTATGGTTTGACATTGGGTAAGTCATTTTTGTTCCTCATGTTTTTTTTTAGTTTTCTTTCCAGACTCGTGGTTACATTCCTAAAAATATCTATACAAAGATGAATGAGACATGTTGCTTTCTCTCAAGGACTTCAGAATAGGTTAGGTGAAGTGGATGCGTAGTCTCATAATTATAATACAGGAAGTAAATGTCAATAGGGGGATGCATGATTAAGAAAAGGAGGCTTCACAATGTACTTGGTTATTTATTCGAATCTTGTGGGATGGTTTTTGGGGAGGGTGGGAATAGGCGTTTATGTATTGTAAAGAAAGCACATAAAAAAGCATCTCTCTTCTCACATCTCTCTAAGTTCTTTAAGACAGAGGTTGGCAAATTATAGCCCATAAGCTAAATCTGTTTTGTTTTGTTTTTAATTAGGTTTTATTGATAACTGGTTGACCGTGGAGTCAGACCCAAAACCTTGCCCTGAACCTTCCTTTCATGCGATGCAAAACCTTAATCTTTGGGGGAATGGCAGGAAGTCCTCCCATCCCTACGACTCAGGCAAAGAGCTACGGCTTTTGATGGAGTAGAAACAAAATCCAACTGCCTCTGGAAAGGGGTAGAAAATTATCTGGCCACCAGAACATAGGTAAAAACTCATTACATCTGGGGGAGAATTTAGAAGCAAAATGTGTGATTCTAGGGAAGGCACAGGAAGACTGTTGGGTCTAGGATATTGAATTGTGAAATATAGGTTTTCTGCCAATGGGATAAAGGCAAGCAACACTCTTTTGTGTAGGAACTCCCCAGATACAAACAGAGACTGGGGCTAAGAGATGTGAAGAATGAAAAATCTCCAACTCAAGGCTGCAGATGCAGGAACATGCCTAAAACTAAAGCTGGACCAAAAGAATAGAGAAACTCCTTGCTGCCACCACAAATCCAGCACTGGGTAACAGACAAAAACAAATTATTGCTGGGTAAAGGCAAGAGTGTGTAGAAAGACCCTTCTCTTTGGCACCAACATCATGATTTTGCTAAAAGCAAAATTGGAGCAGAGCGGGTATATTGAGGAAAAACTCCCAGTACCACAGGTTGCACTAAACACAAGGTCATGCAGCCCTTTGAAGCCTGTAGGACACTGAAGTTGACTCTAGCAACATTAAAGCACTAATTCCACTCAACTATCTAAACTGATTTAACCTCCTATGGTAACAGCCTCGCAGAAGAAAGGTCTGCGAAATTTGCTTGCAGCTATAATTCCTATTTGCCTCAGTGTCTACTGTTATTTCAAACATGAATATTAAATATCACCAGATACACACAAAAAAGCCATAATGCTAAGAGTTATAATAACAATAATAGAAAAAAAACAATGAAATAGGAAAAAATCCACTGTAAAGACATAAAGAGATTAACAGAATCAAACTAAGAGGTAATGCGGATATTGTATCAGAGTTTTTTAGACCTATATGCAATGAAAAACTGGAAATGTAAATGCATTTAAATAACAGCTATCATTTGCATTATTATAAAAAATATGAAATGCTTAAGGTTAAATCTGATAAAACATGCAAGACAGTTACGATGAAAATAACAACACATTGATGAGAACAATTCAAGAAGAGCTAACAATGAAAGGATAGACTGTGTTCATGTCTCTGAGGACTCAATATTGCTATGATGTAATTTTTTTCCAAATTGGTCTATAGAGTCAATTCAATCCCTATATAAACACTAGGAAACTTTTAAAAATAGACAGTGGCAAACTAATTCTAATAATCATATACAAGTGTGAAGGACATGAAATTGCTAGGGCAACTTTGAAAAAGCAAACTTACATTTTCAGAATTTTATTCTTACTATAAGTCTATAGTAATCATAATGTATTGAATCAAAAATAGACATATAGGTCAATGGACAAGAAAAGAGAAACCATGTATAAAACACATGTAGATGGTAACTTGATTTTCAACAGCAATGCCAAGATATTTCAATGGAGAAGGGATATCACTTTTAAAAAATAGTGTTTGAACCATTGGATACCCCTACGCAAAAAAACTAAACAAATAAGAACCACCTTTATTCTTACCTCCCACCACACACAGAAGTGTTGACTCAAGATGAATCATAGTACTAAATATAAGAAGCAAAATTATAAAAATTCTCGAAGAGAAAATTTTTGTGACCTTGAATTATGCATAGATTACATATATAGAACACAAAAATACAAACCACTAAAATAAGTTTGATACATTGGTTTTAATTAGAATTAAAAACTCCTGTTCTTTGAAAAACTCTGTTAAAAAACTGAAAAAGTCAGTCATGACGGGGGAAAATATTTATAAAAATGTGTCTCATAAAACATTTGTAATCAGAATATATTAAAGAACTCTCGCAACTCAATGAAAATGGGTAAAAGATTTGAACAGCCACTTCACCAAAGAAGAGATACATAGAGCAAATAAGTGCATAACAACATGTTCAACATCATTAGTTATTAGGGAAGAGCAAATTAAAACTACAATGCAGTACTACTACAAATGACTAGGATGGCTCAATATCAAGTCCCGACAGAATGTAGACAAACTTGAACTCACATCTATTGCCGGGAGAATGTACCATGGTGTAGTTGTTTTACAGAAGAGTTTGGCAGTTTCATAAAAAGTTAATCTTTACTTTCCATATATCCCAGCAATCCCATTCCCATGTCTTTACCCAAGAGAATTAAAAACATACGTCTATTCAAAGACCTGTACACTAATACTAAAAATTTTATTGATAATAGCTCCAAATCAATTGTGATGCAGATATATCAGTAAATACTACTAAGCAATAAAAAAAAATCACATGGAACGACATAAATGAATTATAAGGGCATTATACAAAATGCAAGAATTCAGGCATAAAAAGTTGGAGCATCATTTGATTCCATATGTGTGATTTCATGGAAAAGGGAAAACTCTAGGACCAAAAATCTGAAATGGGTGGCTGCTATCACTTGGGCTATCAGGAGGGAGATTGACTACAAAAGTGTATGAAGGACAACTTGGAGATGATGTAACTGCTCTATATGTTGAGTATGGTGGTAGTTACATGAACATACACATTTTTCAAGATCATTAAATGGTGCATTTTAAAAGACTGAATTCTATTTTATTTCAATCATACCTTAATATTCCTAACTAAAACCCATACACATACAATCTTAATCTCTCTTTGGTATGCTAGAGTATTTTCAGCTGATGAAAGACCATCTATCTCTACTTGGATTACTACTAGGTACTTAAACACATTGCCATACTAAATCTCATACATGTCTCTCATGTCTAGGTTTTGTCTTTTGCTGAGAAAACTAGTATTTGTATTCTCACTCAGACTGGAAAGCTTTGAGTTAACTCTGATTCCTCTCTTGTCTTTATATGCAACAAATTAATTCTTGTTAGGCTTGCTTCTCCTATGCTTCTTGCATCCATTTCCACTTTTCATTCCTTTTTGCTACATCTTGGTCCTAGACACTTTGAATTTTCTCTTTCTGGTCAAAATTACTTCTTATCTCACAACTGAGCCTCTAGTTCTCCCCATTCCAATCACACATTTTTGTCAGATTAGTATTTTCATGCAGGCACTATAGGTAATGTATTTGTTCTGCTACTTATTAGATTTTTCAACTTAAGAAATTTAATTTCTATAGGCTTTTAAATTCATAAAATGCATTCCACCATTTATTGAACAACTATTTATTAAACCCCTACTGATTGCCAATCATGGTTCTAAGTTCTGTGGTGATGGTGCTAAATCTCTGTTTTTGCAGAGTTTACTTTCCAGTGGAGGAAGGCAAATATAAAACAAGTAAAAATAAAACAAGTACAATAATTTTAGATGCTTATACGTTCTCTAAAGAGAATAAATTAGGGTATGATGATACACTTTGCCTAAGGAGTTTGTGAAATGAGAGTCTATGTGATTAGCCTAGATTCAGTACTCACGGATAGCCTCCATATTTTAGCTTGGATCCAAATAATACTTATGTGCCAGTCATAAGATGATCTGGGGGAAAATTATTCAAGGAGGAAGAACAGTCAATACAAATGTCCTGAGGTAGGAAGAAGTTTGAGTGCATTTGATTAGAAGAAAGAAGCTCAGTGTGGCCAGAAAATAATGAGCAGGGCCAAAGGAGCTAAAATGGAAATGAATTGAGGAGAACTAGACGAGGATCAGATCACCCATGGCTTTATGAAACACCATATTTGAAATTTCTACATGCAATAGAAAACAAATGAAGGTTTTTAAGCAAAGCTTAAAATATAAATTTTATATTTATAAAAATAAACCTGATGGTAGAAAATAAAAGAAATAAGAGGAAAGCAGAAATACTGAGTAAGACACGATTGCTATCTACATGAAAAATAATAGTAGCTTGGGTTAGAATGGTATTGGTGGGTGCATTGAGAACTAAATAGATTTAACTACTTCTTGAAGTTGATTCATCAGGACTCGCTGATGTATTGTACAAGAGTAAGGGAAAGAACAGGAAATTATGCATTATTTCTAGGTTATCGGCCTAAGTAGCTGGGGAGATGGTGATATAATTAACTTAATTGAAAAAGACTCATGAAAAGTATGTTTCAGGGGGAATTCAAGTGTTCAGTTCTGAACACATTAATGTTGAGATGCCTATGAAAGACTCAGGTGGATTCTTGCGGAGGAGAATATGCTAAGCAGGAAGAATCCTATCCTTTATATAGGATTCTGGTGCTCAAGAGAGTGGTCAGGACTGGTGATATAAATTTAGAGTCATCAGAAAATATATGTTATTAGGAACCATGGGTATGGAAGATATTGCATGAGCAGAGAACATGGATGGAATAGGATACAGAATTGAGCCCTGGGACATCCAAAATGTCGATCTTAGGAAGGCAAGCCAACAAAGAGGACTGGGATAATAGCCAGGGAGATGAATATAACTATAGCTGTAGGGCTTCAGATGTCAAAAGAAGAGATTTTAAAAGGAGGAGCAATCAACACTTTTGATTATGGCCACGAGAATAGTTGAGATGAGGAATAGAAAAGGGCATTGAATTGGATGTTTTTGGTGACAATGACAAAGGTAAGTTCAGTTGAAGTGTGGGATAGAAGCCAAATAATTTCCCTAGGTATAACTGAAAATTTAATAGTACTATGAAAATCCAAAATGGAAGGTAAAACCATCCTGAGGATCGCATATATAAAAAAGCATTCTTTAAAATTCTAGTGGATTAATTTTGACTGATGGATCTTCTAGGATAGTTTTAAGTAATAGTGAATATGGGAAAGAGTTTTAGTACATTATTGTTGGGAGTCTTCTCTATCTGAACGGGAATCAAGACCAGAATACAAGTTCGGGAAGAAGCCAAAGTAAGAAAGCGAAGAGCGGCACTGCCATTGTTGGCAAATTTAATGAATAAAAGTCTTGGATATGCTGATATGTCAAGACAGAAATTACATCACTGTAAATCTATAACTTATTCACGCAATTAGGACAATATCCTACACAGAATCATAGTATAATATTGCATTCCCTGTACTGGGTAATGGAGAAAATTGGAGGTGAGGAAAAAGACATTTGGAATCCCCAAATGCTGAGAGTATTCTTAAGAGTGCTCTATATACATAAGTATATTACATGTTGAAGTAGATGAAACATCTAGTTGAAAATTTTTATTGAAAGAATTCATGTGCCAGGTTAGAACCTGCTACTAATTAAAAGGGTGTTGAAAGGAGTTTCAGTTCAGAACTCATCTATGTCTCTCTGTTTGCTCTGTACTAGCTTTGCAGTGACATTTATGTAATCTTTACTTGTATGCAAATTTATGTTAATGACACCACTGATGCTTGGAATCTAAATTGACATGGAGTGAAAGCAAAGTACTGTAATCAAAGCTTTGTGATTATTGGCCTTTCTGAAAGGAACTTTGAAATATCAATGGAATTTCATTGTGGATCCAATGTGTCTGGTCTGTGTGGATTGAATATTTTGAGGTTTCGTTATAGTAGTCCCCCCTTGTCCATGGGGATATATGTTCTAAGACCACCAGTGAATGCCTGAAATTATGGATAGTGCTGAATCCTATATATACCATGCTTTTTCTATACCTACATACCTATGATAAAGTTTAATTTATAAATTAAGCATCGTAAGAGATCAGCAAAAATAACTAATAATAAAAAATAAGATAAAATAAAAAATAACTAATAAAATAGAACAATTATGACAATATATTAATATTATAAATATTAATAAAAGTTATGTGAATATGTTCTCTCTCTCAAAATATCTTAATGTATTGTATTCACCCTTTCTCTTTTTGTGATGATGTGAGATGATAAAATGCCTATGTGATGAGATGAAGTGACAGGCATTGGGACCTAACATTAGGCTACTGTTGATTTTCTGATGATACTCAGAAAAAGATGCATCTGCTTGCAGACTGTGGTTGACCATGAGTAGCTGAAACCACAGAAAGCAAAACCACGAATACAGGGGGACTACAGTACATACTCCTTGGCTAGTATCAACTTTGAAATAGATGTGAGAGTAGATGAGTTTCTCCACAAATATACTTTAAAGATAATAATGAGTAGACAGTCCATTCCTGAGATTGTTGTCTTCAAAATATTTCTAGTATTTTCTTCTTAGATAGATGGTTAGAAAATGATATGATAATTTGATTTTTTACCAATAATAAATGAACTTTTGACTTTGAATAGCCTTTTGAGAGAATGTGCTTTAAGTCCCAAATGAGAACGAACTTCAGGTATATTTATTTTATAGAAATGTTAATATCCTTTGTATTTATATAATGAAATTGATAATTCCTTTTAGAGACAAATCTAGTTGGGAAATAGGTGGGATTTTTTAAAAAAGATATGAATTTAGAGGCTGCTAGAGTACAGAATAGTTGATTCTAGACTGATTGGATCCCTAAGTAAACAAAACATGTTTTATGTCTCACACATTTGTTTTCTTTGTGAATACTTTTCTTAATGTACATATATTTTTTCTAGCTGAACCTCATAGTCACTATCTTATATATTTCATTTCACCTTTATATTTTACTGTAGTAGATGCATTGTTATTTCTCATGGTAGTAAGTTTTGATCATATACATTTTAAACTGCCTGCATAATTGGATTGCTTGAACTTCTAACACGGGGAGCACGTGCCTATTTCCCTTTCTGTGTGCAACAGATTTCTTTTTCTTTAATTCCTACGTCACGTACATCATTGCTCAGCTGAAAAATGGATATTCAATCATTTATATTCACTTATTGTCTGCTTTTCTAACATGAATCCCAAATGGGGGAATGTTTATATATGTCTTTTGTGTTGGGAAAGCCAATTGTTGGTAGAATCCTCCTTTGCTATACTTGTTATCATCAACAATCACTTATATGTAGACTATTGATTGTAGCAGTAAATTCCAGTGAAAAACTAATGTGTTCCACTGATAATTCTGTGAATGTGAATAGATAAGCAAATGCTGGATTAACACATATTTGTATAGAATTTTCCTAATATTCTATTTATGCAGTACCTTTACTATGGTTATGCATTTTGAAACACGCACTATACACACAGCACACACAAACTAAAGCTAAAATAAAAATACAAACAAAGAACCACAACATCAAAACTCTGATGTACTTATATTGCACTAACTTACCTGTCAAAACGTGTCATATATTTGAACAAAATATATGTAAAATACAACATACACTCAGAGTTACTTAGAGGTATTGGAGAGTGACCAAAATTAGGCAGAAACTGTAAAGAATTCACTCATCGAGAGGAAGAAATATTGGGTAAAAGTTGATGCAGACTGGCTGAGTCTGAGGACCCAGAGGGGGGCACTGCAAGATCAGTCAAGGGGATCCGTGGCTTCGTGCAAGATAGAAATCAAAAACAAACTGAGAGGAAGTGAGAGCAGAGTCTATTAAAGATATAGAGAGAGTGTGGCTATGGATAGAGTGTCTGGAAGATTCAGAAAGGAAAGAAGAGTGAGTCTCACCGTTGCTTGGGGCCCCAGGTTTTTACTGAGGATTGTGGTCCTGTAACATGTTTTCTCAGTAATCCAGGAACAAAGATGAGTGTTTAAGTGTTCTCCGTAAATCACTTATGCCCTGGAGCCAAGGGTCTTGGTGAGCCAGTGGTCTTGGAAAACGTTCATGATGAACCCACCCCATCACTCCTTAGATGTTATCTATTGTGCTGGAAGACTCCAAAGAAAGCATTCACTCTTTGAACTTTACAAGGAGGACATACATTATCTGCACCATGAAGCATGTGTAGGGTAGGGTGTAGGTCCTAGTAAGTATAGAGACAGTAAAAAGGCAGTCTTTCATGGGTTTTTTTCAGTTTCCCTATCTCAAAGTCACATCAATATGACATGCTGTGAATAGAGCTCAAACACAAAGCTGTAGTTTTACGACCTGAGAACTCAGTGGTTGGTGCATGGGATTGAAAAGCAGCTGGAAACTGATAGGCGATATCACAAAAATAAGAGCTTCATAAAGGGTAGCCTCAGATCCATGCATAACAACCCTCAAATCTTTGGCCGACTCCTTATCTATGCATAAATGGGACAGACTACAAGTAGTCCAAGGATAAAACAACAGTTGAATAGATGACGGAAAGAAATTTTAGCTGCTGCTCCTTGTAGGGGAAAGGGAATGGGGTATCTGAGTTAAAGAGATCCTAGAACTAAGGGGACAACTAATATAGACCCTTACTTACAAAGCATTAAGCCAACCCATCACAAGATCAGGATGATTCATTAGTAATGTAATTGGCTGATAGAACAAAACCCAATAATCATTAGAGGAAGATATAGGAACCCATACTTACGGAGGATATAATCCACAACTACGTAGGGAGCAGAATTTGCTACCAGGAAATGTCTCTTTGGCATAAATTTATTTTAGGCTGATTATTTTTTAAGAAATTGCAAACACAGAAGATCTGAAAACCAAATACAAGTTACCCATTTATAAGAGACATTTACTTGAGTAAGAAATACATTCATTTGTAAGAGTGCGTCCCTTGTTATTCCAGGAAAAAGGTGATGACTCTAAATCTCTAGAAACTCTTATCAGTGGAAAAGATAAGACTTTAAATCTACGTAACAATCCTACCCTTTCTTACTGTGCTTTTCCTGGTAATCTCCCATATCTAATTCCCCACCTTGAATATCTTTTGTCTTCAGTTAGAGATGATATGTAAGGTGGTAGTTTTGGTCATTTTGGAGTTACTCAGTTTTCCTGGGTCTCTCCCATGTATACAAGAGGTAAACATGTTATTAAACTTTTATCTGTTTTTTTCCTGTTAATCTGTCTTGTACTAATTTAACTATTAGACTAGCCTAAGAACCTAGAAGAAATGTTACTGCCTAGGATGATATGGCCTTTGTCCTTTATCTTCCTGCATGAAAGAATTCAGGCAAGAGACCAGAAAGCACAGTAAGCAGAGTTTATTGACTATGTTCACAAGAGGGGTGAGGTGGGCAGCTTGAGAGAGACTCAAGTCCCCCAAACAGAATAGGTCCCAGGGTTTTTATTAACTAGGAAGTGGAATACTCCTTACTTGGGGCAGGGAGCAGGGTTTCATGCCTTTTCTTCCTGATTTAGTCAGGGGTTTCCTGTCATGGCATCCACATCTCAGGTCTGTCTGATTTGATCCAGCTTCTTGTGGAGCACTGCCAGGACATGTCTCTGACCTTCCCAGTAGCTAGCTACAACGGAAGATTTCTTCCTTGTCACGGTGCGCCTGTGGGAAGTTCTTTTGTCTTACTGATTATCAAGCATCCCTTAAGAAGGGAGTGGGTTGGAGTGGGTGGTGTGGGGACACACCACAATGCTATTGTGCATCCTGTGGCTTCTGTATTGCAAATCCCCTTGGCTGTCTGGGTAGGATATGCCTAACTGCAGGTCTTTGAACGTCTCCCGCAAGGATCTGCTCTCCCTCTCTCCCTGCTTCCTGTTCGACCTATGCCTCACACAACTATTTAAATGCCTACCACAGAAAGAAGGGAAGACTTTTCTGCCTCTACAATTATAAGATTTGTTAATATACCAAAAAAGGGGGGGGTCAAGAGAAAAATTAGTCAGTAGAAATGGAAACACAGATTATCTCAATATTGGAATTATTAGGCAAGGACTTGAAAACAACTCTGATAAATATATAATGAAATATATATGAAAAAGATAGTTTAAGAGATGAAGAATTTATAGAAATATATGAAAATTATTAAAAAGAACTATATGGAAATCCAGAATTGAAAAACAATATAGAAAAAATTAATTAAATGGCTTAACATTGATCGGACAAAAGAGAAAAATGGATCATGAACTTGAAGACAGGTAAGTGGAAGCTATCTAAACTATGGAACAGACAAAAGCATTTAAAAATATATTAATAAAGATTCAGGAATATGAAGGACAGTATCAAATGTCTAACATACATATAGTTGGAAGTCTAGAAGAGAAGGAAGAAAATGATGGAAAATCAAATGTTTGAAAAATATTCACTGAAATAAACTGTGATTTGATTAATTACAACCAATAACAGTTCCAGGAAGCTCAGTTAACCGTAAGTAGGATGAATACAAAGGAAATCAAACTTAATTACATTATAGTGTTGAAAAGCAGAGATTAAAAAAAAAAAAAAAAGCAGAAACAAACCAAAAAAAAAAAAAAAAAAACCCTTATAAACATCCAGAGTGCAAAGACATGGAACAGACAAACCAAAGCTGATTTTTTTTTTAAAGATTTTATTTATTTATTTGACAGACAGAGACAGTGAGAGAGGGAACACAAGCAGGGGGAGTGGGAGAGGGAGAAGCAGGCTTCCTGCTGAGCAGGGAGCCCGATGCAGGGCTCGATCCTGAGACCCTGGGATCATGACCTGAGCTGAAGGCAGACGCTTAACGACTGAGCCACCCAGGAGTCCCTGATTTTTTTTTTTTTTTAACCTGAAGCAATGGTAAGCAAAAACAAGATAATAAACCAGCAAGTGTGAAGGGATGACTGGAGGGGAGTGGGGGGGGGGGGGAGAAAACAAAACAAAACAAAAAAACAAAAAACCCCCTGTTAAACTAAAATTGTACCTCCAGGAGAAAACAAAAACAAAAACAAACTTTCAAAAGTGAAGCAGAAATAATGATATTTTTCACTAAATTTAAAATTCACAAGAATTTAAATTCACAAGAATTTAAAAAAGAAAAAATACAGTAAGTTCTATTGATAAAAGAGAAATGATGCTAAATGTCCTCAATTGACCAAATAATGTTCTAAATAAAGAGAAAGAGGGAGGACAAAGGATTGCATAGCAGAAGGGATACATAGAGAACAAATTACAAGGTGGTCTCTTTTTCCAATTTTTAAAATTTAAATTCAATTAATTAACATATAATGTATTATTAGTTTCAAAGGTAGAGTTCAGTGATTCATCAGTCTTATATAATACCCATTGCTCATTACATCGTGTCCTGATTAATGTCCATCACCCAGTTACCCCATTCCCCCCTCATCCACCTCGCCTCCAGCAATCCTGTTTGTCCCCCAAGATTAAGAGTCTCTTATGGTTTGTCTCCCTCTCTGATTTCATCTTCTTTTATTTTTCCCTCCCTTCCCCTATGATCCCGTTTTGTTTCTTAAATTCCACATAGAGTGAGATCATATGATAATTTTCTTTCTCTGATTGACTTATTTTGCTTAGTATAATACCCTCTAGTTCCATCCATGTCATTGCAAATGGCAAGATTTCACTTTTTTGAATGGCTGAGCAGTATTCCATCATATATATATATATATAATCTCACCTCTTCTTTATCCATTCAACTGTTGATGGACATCTGGGCTCTTTCCATAGTTTGGCTATTGTGGACATTACTGCTATAAACATTGGGGTGCTGGTGCCCCTTCCAATCACTGCATTTGTATCTTTGGGGTAAATACCTACTACTGCAATTGCTGGGTCATAGGGTAGCTCTACTTTCAACTTTTTAAGGAAACTCCATACTGTTTTCCAGAGTGGCTGCACCAGCTTGTATTCCCACCAACAGTGTAAGAGGGTTCCTCTTTCTCTTTGCCAACATCTGTCATTTCCTGATTTGTTAATTTTAGCCATTCTGACCATCGTGAGGTGGTAGTTTTAAAACTAACTAGATCGATAATCACATTAAAATTAAGTTGACAAAACACTATTATATTAGTGTTTTATGCACCATATCAGACTGGATAAAAAACAATGAAGGATATTGGACGGCAGGTAGGCAGGGACAAGCCCCACCTCCCCTCCCCCCGGCCCCCCGAAAAGGAAATCACCTTTAAAAGGACCTTACACCACACTGGAAGGAGCTCTCCACCCTTTCTTGCAATGGATAGATGAAAAAAACCTAATTGGATGACAGGCATAGGGAGGGTCAATCAGGTTAAAAGGGCCAGCTAACAAGCCCATAAAAACCCCTAAACTTAGAAACTCTGGTGGCAACCCTCTCGGGTCCCCTTCCTCCTTGGGAGCTCTGTACTATAACTTTGCTATCTCTCGATAAATCTTGCTTTACTGCCCACCATTCTGTCTGGTCTACCTCTTCATTCTTCAAAGTGTCAGGAGCAAGAACTATGGGCACTGATGGAGAAGAAAGTCCAGTAACAGCAAGACCAAACTATTTACTATAGACACTTTAAATATAAAGACAAAGATAGGTTGAGGTAAAAGAATGTGATAAGATATATCAGGCAAATAGAAAGCATATGAAAGTTGTCATGGCTATATTAATATCATAGGTGACTTTAAGACACAGATTTACGAAGATAAAGAGCCACATTTCACAATGACAAAGGACTATTTTAATGAACCAATTCATTAGGAATAATCCTAAATTTACACATACCTAATAACAGACTATCAAAGTATATGAAACAAAAACGAACAGAAGTAAAGAAACAAATAGAACCAAAAGAAGTGGAAGACATTAACACCTCTTTCTCTATAATTGATAGAACAAGTAAAAATATAAATTAAAAAACCCCAAACCAACCATAAATATATAGCAAATTTGAATGCCACTAACAGTTTGAACAAATTGACATTTATATAACATTAAAATGCACCTTGTTTTCATCTGTACATGGAATAGTCACCAAAATAGATCATATGCTAAGCTATAAAAGAAGTCTCAGATTTAAAAATATCAATGTTGTATACAGCTTGTTCTCTGGCCACAAAAGAAATAAATTAAGAACTAAATTAAAAACCATTTTTTTAAAGATTTTATTTTTTTATTTGAGAGAGAGAGAGAGAGCACAAGTCGGGGGGCATTGTGGGGGAGGCAGAGGGAGAAGCAGACTCCCTGCTGAGCAAGGAGACCAATATGGGGCTTGGTCCCAGGACCCTGGAATCACAACCTGAGCTGAAGGCAGACGCTTAACTGACTGAGCCACCCAGTTGTCCCATAAACCAATTTAATAAAATAATCTAGAATATCCTCCACATTTCTAGAAATTAAGCAACAAATATAACTATGTATGATTAACATTGTACTGAAAACTACAAAACATTGCTAAGAAAAATTAAAGAAGACTTACAAAAATGGAGAGATACACCATTTTCAATAATTGGAAGAATCAATATCCTTAAGATATAAATAGTTCTTCAATGGATCTCAGATTCAATGTCATTTTAATAAAAATCTCAACAGGCTTTGTTGTAGCATTTGAAATCTCAAAAAAAAAAAAAAACCATGTATGGAAATGTAAATGACTTATGACAGTCAAAGCAATCTTGAAAAACAACCAAGTCGGAGGATTTATCCTACCTAATGACTATGGTAATTCAGAAAGTAGTATTTCATAAAAATAGGTAAATAAATCAATGGAGAAACACATTTCATCCCTAAATATTTATCCAGGAGAAGGAAATCATATGTTCACCAAAGATATGACAGAAATGTTCATAGCAGCTTTTATTCATAATAACCAAAGGCTGAAAGTATCTTAAATGTCTAGCAGCATGACAACGGGTAAGCTAATATTGGTATATTTACTCAATTGAATTATTTTGGGCAGTGCAAAAGGGCACAAAATACTGAAATATGCAACAACATGACGAGTCTCAATACAGTGAGCAAAAGAAGCCAATCTAACTCCATTTATCAAGTTCTAGAACAAGCAAAATTGAGATAAGATGATAGAACTTGAACAATGAGTGCAGGGAAGGGGAGTGTGCACTGGCAAGTAGTACGAAAAAGCTTTCTGAAGTGGTAGTAATATTCTACACTTCATTAGAGTGGTGGTTACATAAATGTATATATTTGCCCAAATGGACTGCATACTTAAAGTCTGTGCATTTTCAATTTGAAAATAAAGAAAATAACATATTTAGAGTAAACTGATGGAATTCCCCTTCCCCCACTTTTTTTTCTTATCAAGTTAGTCATGTATTTTCATGATCTTGGGAAAGGACAATTGTGAATTAAAACAACATTTTTTGGGCTAAGGGTTGTCAATCTGAATACGGAATCTTAGGCTCCATGAGAAAGAAACCATGAAAAAGTTATGCTATATTTGGTTTATTTATTCTATAATAGAGAATTGGCTTCATAAATTTGGTGCTCTAAAATTCAGTGAAATTAAATCAAGCCATATTCAGATGTGGTTTCTGTTTTCTGATTTTTCCCAAGAATTGAAGAACAGGAAAGACAGAAAAAGCATAGGGATATTTTCTATTCCCTTTGGAAGATTTAGTGGAAGTTTCAGCGCTCTATCTGTATTCCTCAGACTTTTTAATGTATTCCAGCCACCTTCCAATTCCCATGATTTGTACACCTAGAAGAGTCATACCTCCCATGTGCACAGGAAGTTCAAAATGCCAAAGAATTAACACCCTCTCCTAGAAACCCTACTTAAATAACTTTCAGGAGTTGTATAAATATCACACAGCTCCCTTGTCCCTTGAGTGGGGAGAGTCTGATGCATGTGTTTTGCACCATTTTTCAGAATTTCCCTGTGGGATTGAGGCTTAGTCACCCTTGATGGTAGGTATCAGGTTTAATCACTCATACTTTATTGGCTGTCTCCACATTACACCTCTTTTATTCCCGTTATTAGAAACACCTTCATTAAACATCGTTAGTAGGTCTTGTAGAGATTGTGCTTACAGAATGAGGCAACAGTCTTCTATTATTCTTGTGTGAATTTTGAAAACAATTTTAAAACAATCTAGAAGTCAAATCGGGATGTACAAAATACAAGGAGAATTTGTACCAGAGTGATTCTCCACAATGTACTTTATCTATGAGTCTATCTCTGTACCTGCTATATTGTAACACTGATATATTATTTGATCCTGAATATTTTCCCATAATTCTGTAGTCTTCTTTTCAATGGCAAATGATAAAGAATTTGGAAAGTATTTTGGGCCCAAGACTTTATCATTATGATGCTATGAACTATCTCCTGAGTCCAAAAAGCTAGTGTTTGGAAGGCCCAATCCAGGACTCAAGTGACTTGTACACATTTGTACGGACAATAGCACTCCCTAAAATAAGGTTAAAAATGGGGTTAAAAAGCAAGAGCAAAAATAAAAACCCTCCCCTTTCTCTGTACTGTTTCTTGGAGGTACCCCACTAAACTTTTTTTTATCATTATGGTAAACCTTCCTAGGATGCCCTTAGAAGAATTTTTTTTAAAAGATTTTATTTATTTATTTGACAGAGAGAGAGAGAGAGAGAGCAAGAGAGGGAACACAAGCAGGGGGAATGGGAGAGGGAGAAACAGGCTTCCCGCTGAGCAGGGAGCCCAATGAGGGGCTCGATCCCAGGACCCTGAGATCATGACCTGAGCCAAAGGCAGACGCTTAATGACTGAGACACCCAGGTGCCTCTAGAAGAATTTTTCAATCTATTTTGTCATCAAGACACACTGGGATGCACCCATGACAGAAGGTCATTCTCCCCTATTTGTTTTTATGGTAAATGTCTGTATGATTCGACTATGTACTTAATAACACAAATATATTTATCAATACCACAGAAAATCTGCCACACTAAATTTATTTTTGGGAGGATTTATATTGCCATAAACATGTATATCTGTATATGCTAGTTTTTTAAAAATTGTAAAGAATAGAACTAAGCTGATATGATTTTTAATGTCAAATGAAATATTAATTACACATAGACTAATCAAAATTATAGATGTTATTTAAATATTTTTTAGTTATGAGGCTGTTCTGAAATCTGAAATCAGCTTTTTGGTAAAATCATTAAATTTTTTCTATTGTTTTTTAGAAAGGGAGATACCAGTCTCTCATATTCCCTTTTTACAGTTGCTGATAGCTCAAGCATATATCAACACTTTGTTTTAAGGGCACTTTATTTCATCTCGACATCTGGTTTAATCTGAGCAGAGGGGAAGATTCTCTTTTGAGCAAGAGAATAGTGGAATAGTTCTATGAGATTTTTATTATTAAAAATCTATGGACTATCTTAACCTACAATTCAATATCATACATTTGAATTTATAAATTTAAATTTTTAACTCCTTTTTGCAAAGTGTTTGGAGTATTTAACGACAGTAAAACTGATTTTACAGAATTTTTTTAAAAGCACAGTGTTTGAATGGTTCCTCCACAAAATATTTTAACTTGGTGTTATCTGTCTCACACTTGCTCCCTCCTCCCTACTGATGGTTAATGTGTATCTAATTTCTTTAAACAGTATTTAAAATTGAGGGCTTTTTTTTTTTTAAGTCACTCTGCCAGAATTGGAACTGCATCTGTCACCCATTCCATTCTAGCACTGCCCAGCTTTGCCGCTCCTATCATCAATACTGCTGTATGTAACAGCTGAGTGTCGTTATGATTTAAAGGCCCGTCCTCTGGCATGGTGCCAAATAAGTCTAATTTGGGATCTGGGGAATGATAGACAAGAAAATTATTACTAGAAGAAATGTACATTGAATTCTAATTCAAAGCAGGAGGTTTTGGGTGTTACGCTTTTATTTTGCATTTTGTTGTTTGGGGAATTTAAAAACCTCTGGTTCTGTTACAAAAAATAACACAAGGCAGGTGTTAAATTGTATATTTTGATTCATTTTCAGAGATAACAGCCTAAAGTATGTTGAAGCTCTTTATTAATATAATTCTGAGCTAAACTTTACCAAAAATACTGTCTGTTTTCGTCTTTCTGTTATTTTAAATAAACCCGATTTAACTGACAAATGTTAGTGGAATAACTAAAAACATTAAAAAAAATTATCTTTTATTTCCTTGCAGTTTCTCCCTGAGTTAAGTCTGAATTCATCCATTTTTAGGAATGCAACTCTTACCTGTCAGTGAAAAACTTAAAGTGCTTGGATATCCTGTGTTACCTCTAATTTAACATGTCCAAGATCAAATTCAACTGCCTCTTCCTTTTTTTCAAATTGTTTTTTTTTTTTTGGTAGCTATTTAAATATTCCACATTTTTGTAGGAAATTTTGGAGTTATTTCATTTAACATCCATTTATAAGAAACATGTATATAATTCTTCACTATTTTCTGTATTCAGTATTTTTAAGTTCTTGTCACTAATGCAATGAACAGGATTCACTCACTTCTATTTCCACCCTTCTGTGTCTACATAAATCTTACCCTAATCTGCATTCCCTCTTCCTGAGTTACTGTCCTTCTCAGTTGACTCCAATCTCTCTCTTTCTACTCATCCTGCACCCTAATTTTCCTAAAACACCTCCTTCATCATTCTAGAATATGCCATGTCTCTTTTTGCCTACCTCCCAAAGTGAGTCCCTAATTCTCTAACAACTTTTTTTAAGGTTTAACTTTTTTAAGAACAGTTTAAATTGACAAGAAATTGAGAGAAAGGTACAGAAATTTCCAATATACTCTTCTGTCCCCCCACATTCATGCCTCGTCCATAATTGACATCCCATCAAAGTGGTATTTTATAGCATTTGATGAACATACACAAACACATTGTAATCACCTAAATTCCATAGTTGACCTTACTTAGTTCACTCTTGGTATTGTACAATCTGGGAGTTTGAACAAATGTAAAATGGCATATATCCATCATTATAACATTGTACAGAGTGTTTTCACTGCACTAAAAATCCTTTGTGCTCCAACTGTTCATCCTTCCCATGATCTTGAAAACACTGAGAGTTTTAACGGCCTCAGCAGTTTTGCCTTTCCTAGAATGTCTTACAGTTGCAATCATATAGTATGTAGCCTTCTAGTCTTCTTAGATTGGCTTCTTCTGACAAATTTACAAGTCCCCTCATTACAGTCCTCAGATTGCTTAACCGCAAATGCCCATTCCTATTGAGCCTTCTTTTGTTTTCCTATGTCCTAACATCCAATGCCATTTATAGTGATTCTTCAACTTGACTCTGACCTTAGTGACTTGGACCAATCCAGAAAGTATGCACCTTTATTTTCAGGAACTCTCCTGAAATGCAGTGAGTTTGTAATTGCTAGCTGATTCTTAATCTCCTATCCACACCAATAATTTGATAATACCTTGTTCATAATAATTGATCCCCAGCATGTGCCCCAACTACCATAAGTGGGCTTCCATGTTATTCTCTATATGGTATTCCCACTATACTTGATTTGTGCATGACTACTAGACCTGGAATTCGGCCTCGCTTTTGTTTGTTGGTTGGTTGATTGTCTTTTAATATTTCTCTCAGAAATACTGCAACCATGCTCGAATCAGGGATCCTATTAAACTTCATTCCAGTTGCATAGCTACTGTGTATATTAGAACAAATTAGTAAAACTCCGTGAGTGTTACTTGATTCATATATAAATATGATGTGGTTGAGTAAATAAACCAGCACATATGAAATCACCTGGCATATGGTAGGATTTCTCAAACTGAGTGTCATGAAACATTCCTTGGGAGATATTAATGACTGTCCTGTGGTGGAAAAAAGGTAGTCAAATAATCTGAGAAATGTTAGGTCAAAGGTATGCAATTTATTTACTTTAGGACATCTCAGAACTTTAATACAACAGTAAGGATGAGTCATGAGTGGTAAACATGTAACATTTTCCAAAAATATTGCCACTGAAATGCTCTCTTTGCAGAACTACTAATATAGTTAATTGAACTTGGTCCTTCCCTCTTCCTCCCACTGCCATACTCTCTTGGCTGGAATTGCCTAGCTGGGCTCCCTGGTATTACCCTACCAGCTAGCTCTCTACGTTGCTATGATTCAAGGCCTCCTCTTTGCCTGTAGAGATTGTTACAAACTCATACAGACTTGTTAAATGTAGTAAAAGCTGCTAAATGTAAGAGACATGTTTTATACATTTTTTAACCCTTTAGAATCTGGAAATATAAGACACATAGTAGTTTCCATATAGATGTGTGTGTGTGTACTGAAACTGACATCTCCTTATTTAAATTAAATAATATGTAAGGTATTTTCCACGTATTAAATCAGAACTAATGAGTAGTGAGCTCGAGTAAGAAAAAGCTTTAGAGACTTGGTATGCCAAGTCAGATTCACTAAACTCGTATATGAAATTGTGAATAATCATTGCTTTATTTTTTTATTTTTATTTTTTTAAAAGATTTTATTTATTTATTTGAGAGAGAGAGAGTGAGAGAGAGAGCACAAGAGTGGGGTGAGAGGCAGAGGAAGAAGCAGACTTCCCACTAAGCAGGGAGCCCAATGTGGGACTAAATGCTAAGACTCCGGGATCATGACCTGAGCGGAAGACAAATGCTTAACCAACTGAGCCACACAGGCACCCCAATCATTATTCACAACATTTTGTACAAACTTCACTTACTTAATAGTATCTTCTTCTTTTTTTTTTTTTTTTAATCTGCTGGAGATACTTGGGCAAAGGAAATGCAGGAATGGCCTGTTATTATAGATATTATCATTCAATATTTTTATATAACTTGTATCTGTTTATGGTTCTAAACATTTATAGCAGAATAAGCCCTAGTGTACAATACGATAATTTATTATTGAGCTGGAAATCTTGAAGTGTCTCTTAGAAGTACCACTTTCTGATTTGGTGCCAAAGTATGATGGACAACCACTCTTGTACATTGTTGAACAATGGAAGTGAGATCACACCAATTACCAAGATTATAACTGGTTTTCCATGGTATTTCTTGGGCTCTCCATTTATTCAACATTTCTTTCAGAGGCACATACCAAAGTCTAAGTAATGTTTTCAAAAATTATTCATTCCCTTAAGCAATAATATGTCTCACCTACAAATCCAGATGTGTTGGGCAAGAATAATTGCTCTATTTTGTGGTATTTTATAGAGCATATTTTCTATATTAATATTAGTAAATACTAGATTACTTGAGACAAACCAACCATCCTTTTTCCTTCAGTACTAAGAAAGAAATACAAATAGCCTTATTTGTGTGATGGAGTTTACCAAAGAATCCTGAAAGTGGGGGATATTAATTGTTTTCCCAAATCTCAACAAAATTGTGTTCACCTTCTTACTTGACTGTATATAATCTTTTATGAATCTTGAAAAGAGGAAAGATGTAACATTCTAACATTATCAAGATAATGCTCAAACCACTAATAGGTGATACTGCAGATTATCATTTGGCATCTAATTTATATTAATTGACATTTTGTGTTTGCTTGGACAGTTTGATAATATATATAAATATGCAAGTACTTGCAAGAAATACATTTTCTGTTAATTTACTTTGGCTTAAGAGTATGACCCATGTTTTTATCAGAATCACTTTAGAATAGTGCTTAACTAGTAATGCCAGGACCCAACTAAGTGAGGAATATATTTAGCTATTTAGATTATAAACATTTAGAGATCAATTTTGCATTAGTAAGGATGGTTTAATTCAATATGCTTACTTTTTTTGTGTTTATTATTGATGTCTTATCTTTCTTCTGTGTATTTTTGTGATCTAAATAAATTGTTTTAAAATAGGTAAGACTGCACCAAACTAGGAGGTTTGATCATGCAGGCAATTCAAATACAGAGAGCTCATAGCAGCATTTAAAACCAGGAACCCGAGTGCATTTCAGAGTGTTCTCAATCTTTTTAATGGTTACAGGCCCAGAATTAATATTGAGCATTTTGGGTGTTATGTTTGGATCAGCTTTCTAATTCACAACTTAAAATCACAGCCATTTGTTTTCAAACCCTTCTAGTGGAATAAGGTGTAGAACGCTAGACTGAGAGTTCTGGTGTTTATTATCAAGATAACCTTGGGGAAAAAAATGTTCTCTTTTTATAAAAATTAGCATTCCGAATTCTTGGTGTGCATTTCACAATAATGAGACAATATCTGGTATTCTTAATGTAGGGAGTAACTTACAAAAACATATAATTTTTACATCCCTTCCCCCATTTTCTCTATTCCTATACACTGAACCATCAGGGTAAATACATTGTGTATGTACTATACGTACACCGATTTCTCCCAGCTGAGTGGTTGCACGGAGACAACAGAAAGACAGAGTTAAGTACAAGGCTTATTTTGTCAGCTCTGCTCCTGTGTGAATCCACTGAGATTGTCCTGACTCACTGGGGCACGTCCTATTTTATGTCCCAAGTAACACTGCCAGCACCCTGAGATCTAAGACTTCCTTAGTCACAGAGGCCCAGTGATAAAAAATAATTGGGGATTCCTTATGGCCTTATCTTCGGGTGTCTGTATTTATCTGGGTTTAAGGAAGTAGGGTACCTTGCTACTGAACGCTTTCTCTACCTGACTGAGGAAATCTATTCACCTAGCCCTGGCCCACTGACCTTTTGTTTCCATTGCCAGACTTAATAGGCTCTTTCAGCAAGGCCTGACGATCTTACAATCTATAAGCCATTAGCTAAAGCGGTACCAAACCTCGGAGAATCAGTCCCAGCTCATGAGGGATTCTAGTTTTATTGTCCAAGAGTCAATAATGAGTATTATCCCTCAATGTGACAAGCGTGCAAAGGCTTCTAATTTCTTTGACTTTAAGACTGGATTATTTTGAAGTATTTTCTCTCTTCCTGGCAACCTCCAAACAATAACAAAGGCAACTAAACCATTTTTACCACATAATGTTATTGATTTGTTTAGAGTGATTCTGTGAGTTTTCTTTCTGTTTGCTTTGTCATTTTGATTATTTTTTTTTTTTACTCTTACTTAGGGTGTTTGCTAACCTCTCCTCATATTTGAGAAAACAATATATATCTAATATTATACCTATGATATCTATCTATCTTTTGATCTGCACAAACTCTGCCTTCCTTAGTAGATGAAAAGGTTGTCTCTTCCCCATGTGGAAGAAAGCCTAGAATATTCCTGGATATAGGAGCGCTAACAAAAAGCAAAGTTGTAGAGGGATATTGTAGCCTAGTCTCCATTATACTGTATTCCTCGCGGTATTCTTTTCGACACTACTCTAAAATCCACAGAGAGAGCTTTCCAATGACTTTCCAAGGAAGGGGTCCTAGTTTTGGGCGATAGGCAGCTCTTCAGCTTAGTCAAATCATTTTAGTTTCATTATTAGTATTGATAGCTATCACTTGGCTCCCCAAAAAGTGACACACATTTAAGTTTAAATACATTTCTGAAGAATAAAAATTATTATTTTTTCCCTCCCTTGGATTCTCTATACACCATATCACTTCTGATACAGTGAAAACTAGTAACAGTACTTTGCATTATTTTTAGAGCTGGATGAAAGAGTTGGTACTAAAACTGCGTTTCCGTTCTCCTATTTCGCAGCCCTCTTGCGGTTTGGTGGGCCCCACACTTAGTCCCGATCAGTAGGCTATGTCAACTCTCTCTTCTCCTGTCCCTGCAAACTAGGAAGTTTTGTGTTGGATGGTGGGGACACAAAATGAAGGCAATACGGTTTCCTGAGTGATTGCATGCAAGAGAGGCACCCTGGGAAGTTGCCTCTGTCCGTAAGGATCTTTGCATGTGTAAGAAATAAGCCTTTATAGTATAAGCCCTGAGAGTGTGGGGTTGTTTGTAACCAAACTAACCCCTAGCCTATCCCTGACTCCCTGTGAGCACTTAGCAATTTATGAAGACTCTTTGCAAACATTATTTCATTTGTTGTCTGAGATCCGTGGAATATATGAGGAACTTGAGACTCAGGGAAGGTTTCCATGTCTCGGGTCATGCTTCTAGTAAATGGCAATGACAGGTGTCCCATAGTTCATGGCTCACTGTATTATACCCATTGCCTTTCTCTCAGAATGAAATCGCCTTTGTCCACATACAACATCTGCAACTAAAAAGTGACTTTGAAGTGTCACTCCATCCAAATAAATCTTTCTTCTTAGACAGTGTGGCCTCTGAGTCACTCTAATCAGGGAAGAATCTCTTCCGTATATAAATAAATCTTTTAGCATTCTGAATTGAAAGTGTGTACAAACAAAATCCTCTTACTCAGTAGATATTACCACAAGGAATTACACTTTGTCTTAGGGACATAAAAGCATCTGAAATTATTATGAGAATCACAACATATTTTAAAAGTGAATTGTTTGTGTGGAGGGAATGACATTGAAAAATCTATGAAAGCAAAATCTCTCAGAAGCCTCTCTTATATTGCTTTTGCTGCTGTTTGATTTTTTTTCTCAAATTTCATTGCCTACAGTAAAAATACCTGCCTGATAATGAGTAATGCTGTAATCAAGGTCCTTGGTTTTCTGTATGGTATTTGTTGAAGGAAATGGAAGTGAGTATAAATGAAAGTTAATATAGGGTTGAAAGTCTCTGCCTTTTTAAACTGGCTGTATTGTTCCTATGTCTGCAGTGTTTACCTTATTGTGTTTTTGTTTAAACATTCTTATTTTCTGAACCTCATTTTTACTCTTGCTGTTGGAACCCTCTCAATAATTATTTACGCTATTCTGACCTGCTGATTAAAATGACCTGATTAAAATGACATGTTGGGGAGACATTTGAAAACCTCTCAGAAGCAGAATCTAAAATATTAAGTAGATTACTTAGATTATGGTTACATTTAAATTTAAATATTTTCCTATTTCCTCAAATCAGCATCACAACACTATGTTGTGTTAGGAAAAAAATAGGAGGAAGAAAAAGTTATAGAAGGGATTAATTATTCTGCACGGCAAAGGTATTTGTGTATGCTCAGATTGGTTTTTCAAAGTGGATTTGACTTGCTATCCTTCAGGTTTTAGTTGCCTGGGATTACCCCGACCATAGCCTTTCATCACTTAATAATTTACTAATAACTCTTCTTTGAATCTTGCTTTCTAAAGAAAGATGCAATTTTGTCACAAAATTTTTTTTTAAGATCTATTTATTTATTTTAGAGAGAGAGCGCAGGGGGGAGGGGCAGAGTGAGACGGAGAGAGAAACTTAAGCAGACTCTGCGTTGAGGGCAGAGCCCCATGCAGGACTCAATCTCATGACCTTCAGATCACCACCTGAGCTGAAACCGAGAGCCGGGCACGCCCCTGACTGTGTGTCCCAGGCACCCCTGTCACAAAATATTTTTAAGCTCTTTGTTATTGACTAACTCCAGTCTAACATAGCCTAAATGATTATGGGTTCTACAGTTTCAACATCATGATTTGAGGCAGCAGTGTAAAACATTCATTATGGATCTTTTGTCGTTGAGTTTTTACTCTGTTGACTTGTAAGACTGTTTGCTTTTGTATTCTTGACGACTCTCAATAAATGTCATCTATTACCATAGTATTAAAGGGTTCTACTTAGCCACACTGAAACATGCCACATTGTCGGAATGTATCCTTGACCTTGAGAAAATGAAAACCTTTCCTTTAGAAGAGTTATTTAAGGCAATGGAAAACGATGACACTGGTTAAAAAGTGTAAACTGAATAAGAACATTATTGTCACTGAAAATTATTATTGAATGTATAATTTCAAAGAGAAAAACAGCATAGTTTAAGATATTTAGTAAGTTAGATCCATGCAATCCACAAGGTAACTCACCCATTAAAACACACATAGAATAAACACTGAGTTTTCTTCAGATGTATTATCATAACCTCCAACAAGGAGGGAGAACAGACGCAGTAAAAGTGTGTGCGGCAGGAGTGTTAATGAGATAGTTCAATGCCATATGGGTGGACTAAATGTTTTGCAATGGCCCCTTGAAATTTTAGAATTTTAAAGCTTTTATCATAATGAAACACTTAATATATATAAATCAATATATATAACATAGGTAACTAGTACAGAGACTATTAACACCTATGTGTCACGGCCTAGCTTACAGAGTAGAATTATCTTATATGGGTACCTGTATGCCCCTTCTTGATTTCATCACTTTCACCCCCTTCCAGGAGTTCTGTACTTCTGATCTTTGTCTTCAATATTCACTTCGTTGACATGACAGTTTTTCTACACTTGTATGGACCCTTAACAATCTGTGATTTACTTACTTTTCATTCTTTTCATTTTCTGTATAGATTATATCACATTCTGTGTATTCTTCAATTTGCTTTTCTCAGTCATCATCGTTTTTGACATTCATCTGTGTGATTCTTATAGTGACAGTTGTGTTATTTTTATTGCATATGACTCATTTTATTTATACATTTATGCATAAATCTCATTTTATTATTTCATTTTCTTATTAATTGATATTTGGATAGCTATCAGATTATTTTTTCTGTCATGGAAAGAAGAAATGATGCCATGAATACATACATGGTTTGCTCTTTGGGATTTACCTGAGGATGTAAACGAGAATCCTATAGTATGCACAACGTGAGTTTTACCTGATAACGACAGATTCCCTAGTTGATGGAAACAGTTTACACTTTTACTGGCCATCGGTGAGACGTCTTATTGCTCCACTTCTCCCCAGTGTTTGGGGTTGTCAAATATTTTCATTCTGCCAATCTGGTGTATGTAAAATGGTGCCCTATTGTGGTTTTCGTTTGTATTTGTCTGGTTAGGTATGAATTTGAGCATCTTTGTATATGTATTATACATTTGGTTTTCTTTCAGGAAATATCTGCTTACGCTGTTGCTCATTTTCAATAGGCTATTAGTCTTTTCTTGTTGATTCAAAAGATGTGAAACCTTTTTGGTTATGAATGTTAGAGATTTTTCTCCTAGTTTGTGACTTGTCTTATTATCTTCATGGTGTCTTTTAAATAAAGAGTAACATTTTTTTTCTTTATGATGTGTGCTTTTTGTATCATACTTAGGAAAGCATTTCCTCCTGTATTTAAAAGTTTTAAAAGTTTTCTTTTTTCACATTTAAGTCTTTAATAGACCTGGAATCAATTTCATACATAGTGTGAAATATTAATTCATTTTTGTATCCTAAACAGAAAACCAATTGTAAGTATCATTTACTATCTGTCATTACCCCTGTAACCTGCAATGCCAACTTGGCCATAAGCCAAGTTTCATATATATTGGTCAAATTTCATTGGTTCTTCTCCTGTTTACAATTGTCCAGCTCTGCACAATTAGGGCACTGCCTTAATTATTATAGTTTTATAAATAAGCTTTGTTAGCTGTTTTAACCATTCCCTCCACAATGCTTCCCCTCGTCATAGAACTTTTTCTATGCTTGGCCCTTTGATGTTTCATATAATATTTAGAAACAGTTTGTGAAAGTCCACAAAAACTCCTACTGGTAATTTTATTAGAATTTCAATGAATCTAGAGATAAATCTGGAGAGGAATGACCTCTGAGTTTTTCTATCCAGGAACAAATATATCTCTTTACTTATTTATGTCTTCTCTAAACCTTTCAATAAGGTTTTATAATTTTATCAGTAAAGATCTTTCACATCTTTTGCAGGTATGTTTCTAGGGACCTTATATTTTGGATGTTCTTATAAATGGAATCTCAAACTATTGTTTATTTAACATTTCAATGTAGTATCCAGGACTTGTGGTTCAATAGTGAATAGAAACAGTGACAGCAATTTATATAATGTGCTATAGGCTGAATATTTGTGTTCCCCCCAAATTCATATAATGAAGTCCCAATGCCCAGTGTGATAGTTTTAGGACATGGAGCTTTGGGAGGTAATATTAATGTCTCTACAAAAGAGGCCTGAGAAAGGCTCCTTACCCTTTTCACCATGAGGACACAATGAGAACTCTATAATCCAGAAGAGGGCCCTCACCCAACCATGCCAGCACCCTGATTTTGAACTTTCAGCTCCAGAGCTCTGAGAAATAAATTTTGTTGGTTATAAGCCATCCAGTCTGTGGTATTTAGTTACAGCAGCTTAAATAGACTAAGACAGAATGGTTAGATTATAATCTCATTATTGACTTGGTTTGGAGGGAAATTATTGCAAACAAATGGAAATGATAGTTATCTCAACAAATTCTGCTAAAAGAAAAGCACTCTTGGTAAATACATTTTCCATTGACTTTCTATTCTATCTAAAATTGCAGCATTTAGAGATTCTTTGGGGTTCAGTTAAGATTAAATGATATTAGAGAAGTATGGAAACTATACTTGTTTAAGCACTTTATTAGTGATGTGCACCTTGGCAAACATTAGATTATTCAGATAAAAATAATTTTGATTAGGAAAAAACAAAAAGAACAAAAATAAATTCTTCATCCTGAGTCATCCAGGGGAAAAACATCCAGGTACCAATTTCCCTCATTTTATCCTCTGGACGACTCAGGATGGAGAATTTTTTGTTCTACAGAACTGGCATATGTAACTAATAGATCTTTGCAAAACTACATTTTCCAAGCTGCCAAGCCATGTGCACTGCACAATCTGTCTTTAAAGGGGCTTTCTTTGAGCAATGGAAACAGATGTCTGCCTGAACTTTGCTTTGAAGGATGTGTAAACAAAACCTCTAGAATTACCAGGGAAAGTAAAGGGTGAAGTAATGTACACATCTGACTATAAGGGCTGGTGGCAACCTTATCTCCTCTAGGGTTCCTCTAACCATGATGCCCCTTCTTTACCTATTAGGACACTGTGTTAAGGTTTATGATAATAAAATTTACTTGTAATTTATTGAATTAAATGGAATGTTTATATATACATATGTGTGTGTAACACGTAATGCATTTGTATTGTTTTGCATATATGTTTAACATGTACGAGTTTTATACAAATACGAGCACCCATTAACATCAATAGTTGTAAGTTATCATTGTTAAGGGTAGGGATTCCTGCATCTAATAGTTTACTTTACCGGGTAAAATATATGAGTAAAAATAGGTAGTAAATGGATTGCGGTAAAGATGAATGGCAGTTAGGGCACCTGAAGCTTCCATAATTTAGCCCTGTGTTAGGATTTATTAACAATGAAATTAGAGTCAACTTTACAAATTATTTTCTGTAATAGCCAATCCAACTTTCCCTTGAAGGGCAAAAAGACTCTTTTAATGAGAAAAATGACTGCCTGGGAAATATCAAGTAGAAGTAATAGATGCCTATTTCATTGATAATCATTATTTCACATCAGTTCTTCTAACATGAAAAGGGCATGGTTTTACAGTGCAATGAGCCTAAGAATGATCTTCTAAGATGAGTCTGAGACAACAGCAGCCAGAAGAGTTCTCAGAGCTCCATGCCACCCATGCACATTTGTGAACGTGAAAATAATTTCAACCTTCAAGGCAGATCACCACAAAGAAAAATGAGAAAGGAAGCCAGGTCACCTCAGAAATCAACCACAGGCTGCCAGAGGTTTACAACTTCACTCTGTCCCAATGACTTTTGGAGATGAGAAGAGGATAGAAGGAGTAAGGGAGTGAATTATTTTCTAATATATATTTTTTTGCAATCAAGATAATAAAGTGCAGTACAGACCTTTTCAAATGAATAAAAAATATGTTTCGGGAAGAGCTCTGCCACAGAATAACTGTGTATTATGAACAATTCATTTCACAATGCATTTGCCCTCATCATGGATCATATTAATAGACTGGGGCTTTCTATGAATCTCAGGTGCATAAAACATCAGTAAAGAGAAAGCACATCACCAGTGCTGACCTGAGAACATAATAGGAGAGCTGGGTTTGTTCAGCTCTATACCATCTATTTTTTTTATAAAATCCTTCTGGCTCCGTGCAGTAATTTAGAATATGATGTTAAATAATGAGAAAAAAATTAGCTGACATTATTGAAATAGTTTTCATTGTGCCAGGCACGTGCATATCATTTACGTGCACTTCACTAATCTGACCTTCTCAACCACCCCACAAGGTAGGAATTATTTTTTCTTCATAGGCCAAAAGAGTTTATTCCTCCCCAGATCGTAGCCTGGTGTTAGGGATACTGGCAGGACTGAGATATAAATCTCAGATTTCTGATTTCAAGATGAGTGCTCTTTCTACTGGGGATTATTTATTTGGTTGACTACAGAATTTAAATTTTGGATCAAAGGTAGAAAAAGTACATCTCATTTCAGACCCATATTACAAATTATTAATAATGAAATTGAGAGACAAGTTTGCAAATTATTTTTCTGTAATGCTTAATGCATCCTATGGAGGTAGCTGCATGGTTATTTAAATATTTGACCAAGTCCTGCATGCATAACAAACATCCTTGTAATTCTGGCATTTTCTCTTCGTATTTATTTAGGACACACACTGTTAGAGTATTAACAAATAGTATGTCTTCCAGAGAATAAAGTACAGGGTCCAGAATGAGAAATTCCATTTCTGTCTTCCTGATAGAATGTTTGCTGAAGTGGAAACAGGATACATCTATACTGCTGGATTCTTTCAGAGAAACTGTGGGCAATTTTGCAATCAAGGGCATTTTCCTGTCAGTGCCCCATATAGATGAATGATGAATGGATTTCTAATCATTGACATTGTTCCAGTTAGACAGAGGCCCATGGTTCTAGAAAATTCCATAAAGCTAAGTTTTATTGTGTTACACTTAGCATCAAACATATCCAGTGACCCAGAAAGATACTAAGAGTGTACTGAAGTCATGATATGGCTGTCTCTACGCTTATGTGGGATACGATGCCCTGATCACGCTTCGTAAAATCTCCTATCTCCCGAATGGAGATAATGGCTTTGGCAAATGAAATTCATACTGAAACATTTCTGTGGATCACATTTCCCGCTGGAGGGAATTTTCATAATGATTATGGTATTTGCTATAACCAATGAGGCTATCAGCTTATTGATGGTATTAAAATTGAGAAGCTTCATTAGAACTCTCTCCCTTCCTTCCATGCTTTTCTATATTTCAGCAACTATTCTTTGAGCACCAACTATGGAGCAGTCACTGTTGTCAATGCTAGTGGTATAAATATCATTGAACAAAACAGATGACGTTAGTGCCCCCGAGACACTTCCAATTGATATAAGGCCAGAAGACACTAACAAATAAATAAATATTTATTATGTTAGGTGATAAATGATGTAAAGAATAAAGCAGAGAAAAGCATAGGAGAGGATGGAGAGGATGGCGTTTTATATCTGTGGGCAGGAAAGTTCCCACAGGTAAGGAGATAAATGAGCACAGATTGAATAAATGAAAGGAGAAGTCATGAAGATATCTGGGAAATGAACATTCCAAGAAGAGGAAACAACAGTGCAAATGCTACATGGGTTGCTTTGTGCATTTGTTCTTTAAGTATGGTTGAGAATGAGGGGGGAATTGTAGAAAATAAGATTTAGAGAAGAAGCTTAGGACCATGTAGTCTACAGACTTTGAGATCCCCCTGTTTATTATGGGAAGGGACCAGAGCGATGGTTTGGAGAACAGGCTTGAGAGATGATGCATTTAAAAGGATAACGCTGGCTGCTGGGTGAGGAATAGAATTCACAGAGCTAAGGGACAAATCAGAGGGTGAATTTTGAACTAATGGGAGAGCCTTTAAGTCTAGCCTTTAAGTTTTCGTTGCCACCTCTGAAAGAAGCGGCTTCCAAAATGCTATCTCCTTGAACTTCTTTTCCTGAAGATCTCCTTTTCAGTACAAGTGGTCAGATACTAAGGTCTGAGCATATCCACAGATAGTGTTCACACACCTCTGCACCTGATTTAGTATAAACATCCAGCATTCTCTATGCCCTGAGCTCCACCTTTAAGTTTTCCAATTTTGTGTGCTGGCACAGAGGCTCATAGTGTAAAACACTGCCACAGAAGGTTATAGGACAAAGCCAGAATGACACATGGAATCCTCCAGATGTTAAATCCAGGTGGGTGACTAGGAAATGCACAGTTTGATAATCTGAAGCAACTGTTTTTCCTCGTTTTGTTTTAACTATGAAACCTCCATCAATTCCTCAGAATTCCTATAAATCATTCAGCTTAGTGTCTCTTTGGGCTACCAAAGTTCTGACAAGTAGAGTGAAGCCAAATCCACCCCATTGTCAATAAAATATTCTCAGTTGGAGCAATTTTACAAATTATTTCCTTTCTGGATGTAACCATAGAAAGAATTTTGAAAAGAGAGCTATTTTGAAACTATAAATTATACCATAATTTTAATTTCTACAGTGTATTTATCAAGTGCCAATTTACAGAACTAAGACCTCTATAGTGTTAGAAGAAAACATACATATTTAAAAAGGGATGCTGTCAAACTTAAACACTTCTCTATTTAATATCTTTTTTTCTAAAGGAGATATATGCATTTGTGGTTTTTCTTGTGTACTGACGATAACAGTGAAGATTTAAGTGCAGTCTATTCTAATGTAAAGGAGGTATTTGAAGGCAAGAACAAAATATTTGCAACCACTGATATATGCATATCTTATCTTTTTATTAATAAAATATACATATATAATGACTTTCCAGGTTAAATACATTGCCTCATTGATGAATAATTTGATAAGTCATTTTCATTATGTTGAAGTGTTTATTTTCAGAAAGTAGAATTCATAATCATAGATGATCATTCTGATAACCAAGATATTATTTTGATACTCTTTTGGTAATTTCATGTTTGACTTTGAGTGTGGATAAGGTGCTTTACATTAGAGATTTTTGTGGTGTAAAAATACATTTATAAAAATTGTGGACTAGTATCATGGACAGTTTTATCAGTATATTTTGAAAGTGAAATTGATTAGATAACATACTAAAATGCCAAAGGGATGAGAACATTTGCTTTCATCTGAAATGTACATAATTAGAAAATGGTGGATAGTTATACTTCAAAAGGTATTTCATGTCCAAATTGTAAAATCTATAATTTTCTACACATTAGAGATGAGATGTGCCAGGTGAAGGTGATTCTACCAGAGTTTTATGCTGTTCGAAATAGGTTAAAATAGGTGGCATTTCATCTATTTTCAAAGTTCAGAAATACCTATGAACAAAATGGCCCATGACATAAGAAGTTATTAATATGTGAACTGGAGAGCCTCTCCCAACTCCCACAAATCTCGATTAGTTACTCCTCTTTGGTTCTCTCATAGCATCTAGAATTTCACAATTACTATGGCACACATGCCTCCATGTTGTAGTTTTATTTTTACTTGTCATCTTCTGCACTAGACTGTAAACCATTCAATGACAGAAACTATTTCTTGTTCAGCTTTATATTCTAGCCCTTACTACCTACAATGCCTATGACATATAGATTAAATAAATATTTACTGAAATAATTACGCCGTGTGTGAAAGAGAACAATGTGGAGAAGTAAGAAGAGTAATTCTACAAATGGGATCGCAATTTGCAGTACCAGAAAAGAGCCTTGGCACACTTTTTATTCTGGCTATAAATGAGGTAGCCATCTTTGTACAGATGCATCTCAGAGAAGTCTTCTACCTCTGTCTTTCTACCCTAGAGCTTCTCAGACAGTGGAATGGAGACACATGAGGGATCCTACTTGGCACTCACCCATGTGCACACTGCAAGTGAAAGATGTTAATCCCCATAGGATAATCACTGGTCAAAGGGGGGTACCGGAATTAGAGGGTAAACATTTCTTTCTTTTGTTCTTTAGGCGAACAAGTCTGGAGCACACTTCATACCATTCCTTGAAGAGTCCGGGTGGTGGGATGGTGCCTTAGCTACTCCTAATGGAGATAACCAAAGAATGCACCCAGTCATTGGTTTTCCCTTCTCTTTCTCACTATTACCAGTCTACTATGACTGTTGCCTGAAACTATTCCCTGAACAAATATCTTCGCAGACACCTAATTTCGGGTTCTTAATCAGACAGGATCTTATGTTAAGAAACCACCTAATGGGACTAGTGAAAATTATATAAGTCATTTGCATCTCAGTTTTATTGTTATACTAAATAATAGATGAAGAAAATGGACCCAATGACACCAATATGGCACCCTCATTTATATGGGTAGGGACAATATCCTAAGCTTGAGAAAGTTTGGTGTCATATCTCAAGTCCAAGTTTGGCACCTTTCTGCCTCTTTCTATATATCTATTCAGAGATAACTCCTAGAGTAAACGTGGTAGGAAGGAGAGGTAACTAAAAGGGTGCATTTTCAATTCTCTTCTCCTAAGAAGAGGGTTGTAAACAGAAGTGTAGATCAAACAAACTTCGAGGAAGGTTATCTCTCATGTGCTATCCTGTCCAAATAAATTATGCAATATGCATAAGAGCCTCTGGTTTATTTTACGAACAATCTAAATCATCCTCATAAATTGAAAGATAAACCTTTTTTGATTAGGGGGTTGAATTCAATTTGCTTATATTTAATATTTTTGCCTATATATTTATAATAAGGAATATTAAACCATAGTTTTCCCTTTCTTTCCTTTTATCAGACTTTAAACATATAATTATAGTAGCTTTATAAAGTAAAATTTTAATATATTCTTACATCTCTACCCAATATTTTGGAGTAAATTTTATAACATGGGCCTATGCTTGCACAAACATTTTAAAAAACTAGTTCATAAAACTAGACCGATTGGAAAGTAATAGTATTAAAGCTTTTAATTTTTTCCATAACCATTGTTATATATAAACACTGGCTCTGTGTCTTACCGCTACCATGTAACCTTGAGCAAACTACTCTGTGCTTCAGTATTTTCATTTATAATATGAGGATAAATAGTAGATCTTACCTTATAGGACTATTGTGAGGGCTCAGCGAGTTAATACATGTAAATTTTGAGATACAAAGTGTTTGTTACAGTGCCTAGAACACTGTAAACACAAAATAAATTCTAGTAATTACCATTACCATTACTATTGTAGAACTGTAACAAAAATTTGGAACCTAACTAAATAAGGGAATTGGCAAGTATGTTACGAAGTAAGTTATGATCGTCACATCACAAAATACCACATACTTGTGGCCAATCTGTATTTTCAAGGAATTTGTCATGGGATGGCTCCTGAACAACATGCAATCTTTTTTTTTTTTTTTT